>NC_080423.1:75537924-75882924 GCF_029873635.1 Malania oleifera
AGGTAGTGAGTTGGTGAGTGGTAGAGAGAGATGGGAGAAATGGAGGTTCCGTGGAGAATATGTGAGGGTGACAAAGGAATAGTAACAAATGAAGAATGCCCCCCACCTGTGCGTATAGGAAGCTCACGGCTGTTGGAGATGGTAGCGTTGCTGGTGTAGCCAGAGCTGCTAGTTCGGGTGGTTGTACATGTCGGGTGGTCCTGCTCCTTCTGTCGCATGTAGTTTTGCGTGAATGATGATGAAGATATGGGACTAAAGGTGGCCGGAGAAATTCTGATTTTCTCAGCTGTTTGTAGGTTGAGCGAAGGAGAGGGAGGGCGTGTGGCGTCTGCAATAGTCGTCACTACAAACCAAGGCTCCGCTCAACTAAGATAATTCCAATGTGCTCACCGGAAACGAACTGCTCGAAATGAACCATCTAGGAATATACGAGAGAAGCAGAGGTCAGGCGACGTTGGTAGTGGCGTTGATTGGGTGACTTTGCCGGCGATGGTGGTTGGAGAGCAGGGGGGAGACAATTTAGAGCAGAGGTTGGCGAGGTGCAGCAATGCTGTGGTGATGCAGAGGAGATCGCAATGGATCCTCTGGAGTTGGGCTGCTAGGGACAACTTGAGGTGGTGACGGGAGTTCGTGTAAGGATGGGAGAGAAGAGAGAGAGAGATGGAGGTGACGATAAATAGTGCCTATGAGCGAGATGAGGGAGAGAGATGGGGAAACCAAAGTAAGGGAACTGAGAGAGTGAGGACAGGTAATGTGCAATGAATGAAGGTGGTGAGTGAATAGTGAATATGGAGACCTCCCCCATGCCATTCCGTGTGCGAGAATCCCCCTCTCTGCGTGTATCCGCAAATTAACTCCTAGTAGCCCTTTTTATAGGCTTGCACTAAGACTTTCTCCAGCAAATCGTTTGGCGCCTAAAGTTTGCTACATAAGAATATCTCACACACTTTTCCTTTTCCCCCTTTTTATTATTATTTCTTTGGATTTTCTCTCCATGTACCCTTGTATCTCCTGTGATGCAACATGTGTTCCCTAAAAACTCGATTTCTAAGGAAATTTAACTAAAAGTCAGAAAAACTCAAATTTTTAAAATTAAATTTAAAAGGACTCAAGTTTTGAAGATGCCATATTCGTTTCAAAACCCTAGCCTAATTACCGGACCTGGACTTGGAATTGGAACTAAATAACAAGGACTCAAAATTTTCCTTAGTACCGAGACTCGAACAGGGACCTAAAAAATAGGGCTCTAATTTTGAAAATACCTTTTAAAAAAAAAAAAAAATTTGCAGGACCCCGACAACAGGACTAAGAAAACAAATGGTGAATGATACCGGGATTGGACTTTTTTCATACTCCTAGTGAGATTAATTTTGTAACTAAAATCCACTCTAAAACCTGGTTTGGGACTAAAAATAAGAATAATTTTGAATACACAGGTTTTATGGAGAAAATTAATTTTGAAATGAATGCATCAACCATAACCGATATCGAGACTCAACCTGGAAACTCCAGATTTTAAGTGGGACTCAAATTTCGAAAAAGACTCAATTGAAAACAAAATGAGACTCTTCTTGAAAATAGGATGACCAGGACTTGTTCGAATTTAAAACCGGCTTTATTACATCAGGTCTTTTTGGGTAAGCTAGGTAAAAATTAGGGTGTCTACAAGTATTCTCATTCATAAAGACTTAAAATTTAATTAATTCTCAGCTGAATGCATGATTGAAAAGCACATCAACTACACATATGTGATTGCTAAAATTAAAAAGAATTGAGAAAGATTTAATAAAAGAGGTTATAAACAAATTTTTAAAATCCCAATTCACCCCTCCCCCTTTTATGGGAGTACACCTTCCTTTTCAACTTTAACCTGGAATAACGTTACAATCCTTATAATATAGATGTTGTTCATGGTGTGGTTCTTATACTTTATGGGTTTATAAACAAAGAGATGAAAAACATATGGATGTGTTCTTAGTGCAAAGCAATAGCAAGGACTTGTCAACGAGTGCCCTGTCCTAGTCAACGAGGAGATCTAAATAGTAAGAAAAACTCAGAGTTTCTAAGATATCGAGAGTAGAAAAATGGGCTCATCGACGAGTAGCCAGACTAGTTGACGATTGTCCTTCTTTGCCTCGTTGACGAATCCCTTGTTCTCGTCAACAAGTGTTTCTAGGCTGTGAGCAGTTTTTGAATTTCGAATTTGAACATTGGGGTGGTTGGATAATTCGAGTGAAACCTCCAAGGGACTGTTATATATTTCATTATGGGAATGTATTGATATGAAGAGTGATCATTTCGTGAAGTGTATTGTGTACTTTGATATTTCCTTAGTGAAATTCTTGTATCATTGCTTCTGTGGATGTAGGGTTTTCCAAACCACGCAAATCTTGTTGTTGTGTTTGTTATTTCTTGTTTACTGGTTGTGATGGATTTGCTGGTTACGTTTTTATTCTGCTGTGCATCCTTTATCCAATCATTATTAACAACAAATTGGTATCAAAGCGATTGTTGTTATTGCATCGGGATCATCTTCTGTGGATGTAGGGTTTGCCAAACCACATAAATCTTGTTGTTGTACTTGTTATTTATTGTTTACTGGTTGTGATTGATTTGCTTGTTGCATTTTTATTCCACTGTGCATCCTTTATCTGATCATTATTAACAACAACTTGGTATCAGAGCGATTGTTGTTATGGCATCGGGATCATCTTTTGTAAGATTTGACATTGTCAAATTTGATTGAACCGAAAAATTTTGGTTTATGGCAGAGGAGAGTCAAGGATATTCTTGTGCAACAAGGAATGACTAAGGCTTTATTTGACGTTCAACTGGAAGGAATGGATGAGGCAACATAGGGAGATTTGAAAGCAAAGGTTGCTTCTACAATACATTTGTGTTTGGCCGACAAAGTTCTCTATCGTGTGATGGAGGAGGATTCTCCAGTGGCTATATGGTGAAAGTTAGAAAGCTGGTACATGTCCAAATCACTCAATAATAAACTTTTTCTTAAGTAGTGTCTTTATTGGCTTAAGATGATTGAAGGATCAAACTTAGATCAACATATTAATACCTCTTGATGAGAGTTGATGTTAAGTTTGATGAAGATAATAAGGCGTTGATGTTGCTAAACTCCTTTCCATCAACTCAAACCTATGAAAATCTGGTTACCACTCTTTCGTGGGGAAAAGAGACTCTTAATATAGAAGAGGTAACAAGTGCATTGCTGAATTTTCATCAAAGGCTGAAAATATGTGATGAAGGAGGACATGTGGTAAAAGGTAACAATGAGCGTGGAAAAGGAAAGTTCAAAAGTGTATTAAGTCAGAAATCCCGCAATCAATCCAAGAAGAAAAAGAAATCTCGGTGTTATAAATGCAATAAAAAGGGGCATGTAGTTAAACTAGAGTTTCCGAATTGGAAGAAAGGAAATGATGAAAAGCATAAGGGGATTTTGAAATTAGTGATTGTGATTCAAGAATGGGGTTCAATTTGTAGCGATGGTGATGTTTTTTCAATTTCATCGGGGTCGGATAACCTTACGAACTCTTAGATACTTGACTCGACTTGTTCTTACCATATGATTTTGTTAGCCTAACAAGGCTTAAGAATCTTATTTTGATGAAAACAAATCAAGGGAACTTAACATATTTGGTTAAGTGATGATGTTTCAGATAACTCAAGTATCAAGATCAAGTGACTCAAGTGATCAATATCAAAGTGCTTGACAAAGTCTGTTAAGCTCGAATTTAATACTACAAGATCTTATGAAGCTTAAGACTGCTAAAGCTTGAAAGACAAGCTAATCATGAAGAATGAATGTTGAAGCATATAAAGACTTAGTGTTTAAAAGAATGGATGTAAGTACTTCAAAAGATTTTAATATGGTTGTATGAAACTCTTAGGAACAATTACTGATTTAGAGACCATGTTTTGAATATCCCTGAAATTTTTTTTTTAAATAAGTCTCATTTACGTTTTCAAAGATCTAAGGTTTAAAGTGTTGAAAAGAAAAGTTTTTGAAATATTGCAAGTTAAGGAGACTGACCTTGTAAGATCAGTAGACTGACATCTTTAATGTATTGAAATTCAAAGTTTTTGGAAAGTGGCAACTTCAGGCGACTGACCATGTTCACTCAACTGATTGACAATTCTTATGCTAAATAAATTGAGCAAATAGAATAAAATCAGTCGACTAGCCCCATTATGACTTTGAAATTTCTCTGAAATATAAAGGATCAGGTGACTGACCCTGTAAAGCACAGTTGACTGACCTTCAGTAATTTAAATTTATAACAGCGAGGAAAAGTTTCCAAAATTGATTGCTTGGTCCCAAAATATTATGAAAACTTGGGAAACACTTCAAGTAACTTGGGGAATACCAAAATTAAGTTTTTCTATCTATAAATTCATCTGAAAACATAAGATTAATCACACCTACAAGTAGAAATCAAGCTAAACTCTTTCTACTCTCCAAAGCTCTCTTGCTAATACTTTTATTGAAGTACCTGTGATGATTTTGCTGATAAAAGATCACGGTTCTTAGCTCTTCTAACTGAGTTCTACAATCTAAGAAAGAACTCCAGTGATATTTACTTCGAGTTTCATATTTCTATATTGATTTTTATTGAAGTATATTTGTTTTCAATTGTAGTAATCTGCTCTTATTGAGTGTTTTTATTGTATACAATATTGTTTCTTGTTTTCTCTTGTTGTTTTTTACGATTCAGGGTTGTTGAATCATTGGCTAACGAGAAAGGGTATTATTATTGGAGAGGGATCTCCACCTGAGAAGGAGAGAGGTTGTAACTTAGCCTAATAAAAAGTTGGAATACTCACAGCGGTTGCTTGGGACAAGGACGTAGGTAAGGGTGAGCATAATTTCGGGAAAAACTGAATTAACCGATCGAATTTGGTCGGTTCAGTTCGGTTAAAAAACTTGGTTCGTTCAATTCGGTTATGCTTTCCAATATTTCGGTGAATTGGGTTTCGGTTCGGTAAATAGAAAAATATTAATTCAATTAACCAATTAACTGATTTAATAATTAATTAAATTTTAAATATAAATTAGTAAATGAAAATTTGGTTATTCCCTCAGAGTCTCACTACTTTTAGAAGTCAGAAGACCCTCACTGCCTTTCTCTCGTTCACCCGAGCTCAATCCTTCGCACCACCATCATCACGTAATTCCTTTTCCTGCGCCCATCGCCATCGTCGTTGCCGTCGCCGACCATCATCACCAGCTGTTGACCCTATGGGTCATATCCTAGTTTTGATAATAACAAATACTGGTAATTGATGGCTATCAAGTTTGTGTGTAGGTCTATATTCACAGATATTATGATGGCACATGAAGAAGAGCATGAAGACCCTAAAGATCATTTTGTGTTGTGATTCATTATTATTCATTTTGGGTCTATAATAGAAATTAGGGAAAATGGTCTGTAATAATCAATGCTTTACCAGCATGATATGGTAGATAAGCTCAAATGATTATAGGGAAACCAAATGACCATAGGGCACCCTTCGGTCGACCGACGCTAGATTTTTTCGGTGTCCTAAAAAAGACCTAAAATGACCCTAGGATAGTCATACATGCATAAACTTAATGTATTTATATGGTTAGGGTGATTGCATAAGGAAATAGAACCGAAATGAATTAAAAATGCCTGTTCGGTCGATCGTACTTTCACAATGAAAATCTGTCGATCGACCAAACCGGTCACTAGGTCAATAGTTTGACTATTGCACAGTCGACTGAACCCTCCCCAGTTCAAGTCACCCGGTTGACTAAACTCCCACTAGGTCAAATATTTGACTATACGGTCGACCGCACTTAATGCTTAAGCAAACCACCTAGTTGACCGAGTTCCCACGTGTGTTTGGCCAACCACTCAGTTGACCGAACCACTTAGTTCAAATCCATACAGTCGACCGAACCACGCTGAAATGGAAAAATCGCCTTGAACTTCGGTTTAAATTTTGTCCGGTCGACCGAACTTCGTCATTGGGTCAAGCGAACCTCACGTTCGGTCGACAGGTGCTCTCGGGTTGCCATATTAGTTTTACCGAGGTTAAATTTTTTAAATGGGGTTGATTGTGTTAAAATGGTTTAAAACAATACTAATAATACCCTATGTGTCCTAGACGGTTATAATTGTGGGGTAGTTTATATATACCCCTTCATTTGAAAAAATTAGCACCCAATTAGCAATCTTAATTAGGAAAAATCCTCTAAAATTCAAAAATCTCCTATACTCATTTTTGAGCCTCTTACACTCATTCTTACTAGATTTTATTGCTTAAATTTCTTTGTAAGTGTGATTGAGTGTTCTTTTCATTAGGCTTAATCTCTCTCTTGTTCTTGTTGATTAAGATTATTTTATTAGAGAGCTAAGCTCAAAGTTTCACTAGGAGACTTTGTTAATAAGTCTTCCCTAGGAATATTTCATTGAGCCTTTGAGTTTTACATTGTCATTGCAACACTCAAGGAGTTCACATTGGATTTTGATTGCTAAAATATTTTACAAATTAGTTTCAAAATATCTCCTGTATTTATATTTGAGAAATATATATTTTGAGATATTATCTTGAGTGCTAAAAGATCTTTGTTGCTATACCTTTGATTGAGATTATCATTTTAATACAAAGATCAAATAACTATTTTAGGAACCATTGTTGATTTGTGATATTGTGCGTAGTGGTACATATCCACTTCTATAAGAAGCATTTACTTGAACGAATAATTTTCACATTTATTGTATTTTAGGCACGAACTTAAAGAGGGAGACTAGCCCTATTGAATAGTCCCAGACTAGCTTAGACCCGGTTAGGAAAGTTAGGTGCGCCATCCTGGTAAGGCGTGTTGGTTGAAGTCAGCCCCTTTAATTAACTTGATTGTAACCAGTGCCGCTTCACCCATTAAGTAAGTATTAGTGGAATCTTCGGGCTTGCGAGCTAGAGGCGGGGACGTAGGTACAGTTGGCCAAACCCCAATAACATATCGTGTGTGCTTAGTTTATAATTTCACAATTTATATTTCCACACGTGTATGTTATATTGTGAAAGCTGCGCATTATTTAATTTACGCACGTTATATTTATTTACACATATTGGAACTGCATAGACAGACCCTAGGTTTATATAATATTGGTTGTTGGATTAGATGAACCTAAGAAGAAATTTTAAAATTTCAATTCACCCCCCTCTTGGGAATTCACCAAAGCTAATAATTGGTATCAGAGTCTCGTGGCATTGACTTAAATGTTTTTGCTAAATATTGAGATGACTCAATTTGGTGTATCCTCATTCAGAGAAGGAAAGTCACTTTCCAGCCCTCCATTATTTTGTGGTGTAGATTACACCGATTGAAAAATTAGAATGAGCATATTTATAAAATCCATGGACTGGAGGGTCTAGCTAGTGACTGTTAAGGGCAAATGTGCACAAATAAATAAAAATGACTTTAATATGATTAATTCTAATGCCATGGATTTATTGTACTGTGCTTTAGATACTGATATTCTTTGTGAGATTATGGCATGTAGTAGTGCACAGGAGATCTGGGTTTAGTTGGAAAAGAGATATGGAGAGACCCAAGAAAAGGAGCTTGCCACTCTAGAAACTTCAAGATCAAATGATCTGGTAGTGACGAATCATGAGCTAGTAATCAACGAGGAGGTATATGATTCACCTCCTGTTTCAGTTTGTTATGCAGTTGATGATTCTTATGTTGATTGTTGCAAAATATCATGTGGAGAATCATTTGTTGATCTTTGTGAAAATACTGCTGTTGTTGCATGCAATGATTCATATAATAATTTTGATATATGTTATGATGAATCATGCATTGAATTTACTGTTGAAAGCATGCCTTCAAACAAAGAACTAGATTGTACTTTATCTAAGATGCATAAGCTTCTAGTTTCAGATGTCTAATCATAAAATACTTTTGAAGAATGAGAACAAAAGAATCGTAAAACAGTTAAAGGAGTTAGAAAATTACCATGCTTGTCATGCCCCAAACTCGGAAATGGGACCTGGGGGTGAAAATTGTAACCTAACCTGTCCCTATATCATATAAATCATCACAGATACAGTACACTGAATGAGGGTCTGATCCCGTGGGGTTCCCAGGCACCCTAAACACATCCAATCATAATCATATATGCAGTGGAAAAAGTCATTCTATATCAACATATGCAGTACCATACCAGAGTCTATACAAAAGAAAAACATGGCTCTAACAAAACAGACAAACTGGGTGCCCAATACAAATCAAAATGGCAACCCAACAAAACTACTACCTAGCACTTACCCAAGAGCTAACGTAGTACACCGGCCACTACGCTCCCTACACCAGGACGTTAGTTCTGGTTACCTAAAGGACCTGTAAAAATGTACGTACAGTAGGGGTGAGACACCTCTCAGTAAGGAAGAACACAGGTTATATCGGTGTGTGGCATTTGAGTGTTATCATGATACAACATACACGTAGTTAAATGCATTCCAATACTAATTTACACAGTGCATACACACACACACACATACGAAGGCCATTTATATGCAGCCCCATCACAATACACACACATGATCAGTAACCCGGTTTCGTCACACCCATCGGCTCAAAGCCGGTCCGGCATTCCGGCGTTGGCCCATAGCCAACCCGCGAAGCACGGCACCACCGACACATGGCTAGTCCTTGACTCCCATGGCATCGTACCGGCACTAACTGGTGGATCCACACCCTTCGGCCTGATCTGTCGAAATAAGCTCAAGCCCTCAGATATAGAGCCAGCCACTCTTGCCAACATGGCTAGCGATACACACGCCCTCGGATATAGAGCTGGCCACTCTCAGTACCTGGAACAATTTCGAAACCGCGTTCCTACTAGCACTTCAACATATCACACACACATGCATGCTCATATAACCAAACAAACCACACTCATTTGGTAATCTAAATCATGGTTTTCCAAACAAATACATTTTAAACAAATTCAAGGCACATTCATCCCAATATCACAGTATAAATCACACATATACTTGGTTTTCAACAAAACTCAGGATTCAGCCCATCACCCCCTTTTTCCCAAAACTGTAATAATGAAAATCCATAGTTTTCCCTGTTAGATCCCCCTAAATGAGTAGCCAAAACACACACAAGACCGTGGACGACAGTTCCACCAAGTCCGATTTCAAAAATAACCAATATAAACATAGTTCCTCTTACCTTAACCCTATAAGCAAATCCCGAACTCCAAGGTCCCTAAACAGCGAACCGAGTTTCAAAACCTACAAATCATAGTACTGAATATACTCACAAGACTGATACCTACAAAACTCCTGGATCAGAATTAAAAACCGAGCCTTACCTCGATTTTACGGCAAAACCCAAAAATCTCCGAAACGAGATTTCGATCTATAGAAGTTGTAGAGAATCCTTCCACGATCCTCATGGTAGCTTCCGTTTTTCGATTCTGTCAACGATCGGCGAAGAATTCTAGAAAGAAGGAGAGAGTAGAGAGAGTTTAGAGAGAGAGAGAGATAGGATTGAGTTTACTTAATGAAGAAGTAAAAGAAATTTCCTTTTATAGCCCTTGACCCAAAAATTTCCAATTTTGCCCCTCTTAATATTTAAACCCATTTTTCATATTTTGGGTTTTTACAATGCTATTCTTGAAAAGAAAAAGAATTAGAAAATATTGAAAATTATATGCTTGGAGAAAGAAACAGATGATTATTCTAGATTTACACTCAAAGCTAAAAATGAGAAGAATAATCCTAACAAACTCTTAGAATTAAAAAGAAATGTTTATTTCAAAAAGGGTTCATCTCTTAAATCGCATAACCTTTTTCATGCCTCATTGAGCAAAAACAAAATACATAAGCATAATCATTCACGTAAATACAAATCATGTTTATTTTGTAAAAGGAAAGGGCACATTCGATTTACTTGCTCATCCAGAAGTGCCCAAGGCCTAAACAAAGAAATGATATGGGTGATTATTAAGGCAAACCCTTTAGGACCTGAGGAAGATCGAAGTCAAATATATGTAACCAAATTATTATATGCTTCCTTAGATCTTAGGATTAGGTTTAAGGGTTGTGATGACTATAGGAAAAAAATTCCAAATCCTAGTATATGCATTCACTATACACTACATTGAATACTAAGAATGTTAAATAATTAAGTCAAAAATACAAAAACATCGGCTATGACATACTTGATGAAATCCACTTCCAAATGGACAAGACTTTTTTGCTTGGTAAATAATTCTAAATGCTTAACTCATGCTTAAAGATAAAACATCTTAAGTTAAGCAACTGGTGTCCATTGCACAGAGATGAGCTTTAGGGGTCCATCCTATTCTATATATCTTGAACCTTAATCTCATTTTTCAAAATTTGGTCATCACTCTAGGTATAAGCAATGATAATAAATTCCATATCTATCTTGTGCTAATAATAAGACATCCCTCACACAATCAAAATTAGAGGCATCCACTAGGGGATTCGTATTTTATTGTTAAATTAAATTATTCCCTTTGAGTTTAATATTTAAATCCTCTAATCTTGATTCACCTATCCCCTTAATAGGAAATCCTTACCAAACCATGACCATACTCGGTACGGTTTCACCTATCCTCTTCTATCCTTGCTTTAAATTGTAACTATATTTATAGGATACTTTCCATTCTCCAAAGAGCATTGTTCAAGAAAATTCAAATACTCATAAATGCTCTTTGCCTAAGCAGTTGGACATATCCATTTCCATGAAAATATCATGAATCATGTCCATATTGAATACTCTTCGAACTTAATAAAAATTATAATCCTTAAGAGTATTTAATCTACTTCACACACATAGCTCTCAAAACGTTAAGTCATATCCTTTAAGCCTTCATATCCTTAGAAATGAGGTGAATGGGTAAATTAATTGCACTAGGTTTCAAATTTAAAGGAAAGTCATAGTCCAAATGAAACATGTGCATGAGCAGTTTATATTGAAAGCCATTCTAAACTCGGGCCTCTTGAATATTGAAATTCATAAAGAGAAGAGGCATTGCAAGCTTATGACTTTGAAAGAAATATCTATTGTGACCTTTTGGTCCTCTAAGCTAAAAGCATTTAAAACCAAGATATTATCATAGAAACTTAAAACACTTGGCTAAAGAACTTGAATAATAAGAAAAAGGAATTAAATAAGTCGAGTGCAAAATTGAGGGGAGCATTTATCTTTCATATCTATATACATTAAAATGTTCTCAATTTTTATTTATGCTTATGTGTCTGTATGCTTTTGCGAGAACAACTCTACACTAATCTCATAACTATCCATTGTTAGTTACTGTTCATGTCAATTGTTGGATGGTTCATTTCTTATATGAGTTGTTGATTAAACTATTGGAAAGCATGCTCATGTCAAAAGCCTCCTACATGGCGGATACAGTGATAAAATTTGCATGATAGTTGTGGATATTAGGTTGTGGCTTACTTTATATGATCTATTTGTTAAGAACAACCTATCAGGTACAGGTTTTATAGGAAAATGTCCAATTTACAGACGGCATGCTGCCGAAATTTCGATGAACTTTTCCTAACATAAAACCTTGTCCAATGATGATTATAATAAAATTAAAGTTGAAATATTTTTAAAAGAATGAGTAAAAACTCAATGAAAATTAAATTTCATCCTCATATAATCATCAGGTATTTAAGGAGCATAGCTCCATCCCTAGAGAAAGAGCATAAAGAACTCATATGCATCATACTTTGATTTTTGAATATTGAGGCTCTTCTAAGAACCCTGAACATCATATCCGGTTTCAAAGCTCTATGTTTTGATATGGATTTTTCTCGGGTATGTGCTTTATTTCATGCCTTAATGTATGCTTTCTGATGCATGTGTGATCTATAGGGATGATTATACTGGTCGAATGCTAAAATGAATAAATCTTAATCTAGTATATTTGTTTTAAAAGACTTAAAATTTGATTGCTTATACTTCTTGGCATTCTTAATGAAATTAATCCTTATTAAGTCTAAGTAGTTTATTTTATATAAGCTTGGATTCAATTTGAAAGGGGGAGCATCTTAAACTAAATTCTTATCGTGTTATGCTCACCAATATTTGTTAGCTTAGATTCTTTTTGAATCAAGTATGGCATGTGCTTGAATGAAAAGTTATTGAAAATTATAATTTGAAATATGTTGATTTTCCACAATCATTTGATTTTGTCATATGATCTTTGCTTTAAATTGTCTGACATCTTTAGGATCATTGTGGTTGTGTTGTTCTAGTTATATTTTAGCATGTGTTTCATTGACAAACCAGAAAAAATCTACTTGCATATGCTTAAAATTAATTTTTTTTGCAAGCACCCCTAGCACCATTTTGCAAACATTATAAGGGGGATATATATTATAATTGTATATATATATATATATATATATATATATGTATATATATATATATATATATATTTACATGTACTTTTGGCAAGATCAAATTTCAAAATAAAACTCTTTACCACTTGCCTTATTATTATTATATACTGTATGTTTTAAATTGCATAACTAGTTCTGAAACGTCACATGGATGCATGCGAACTAGTTAGACTGCTTTTATGCTAAAACCTTCTATTTGGTATCATATGTCGTGTGCTTTTAATTCAAATCTTTCACGGGTCTTATGATATATTTTAGTTGCAATGGTTTGTGTATATTTCTGGTCTAATCATATTTGTTATGTCATTTGAACCCTTTAATGACCAGTTATATAGTTTGTGTGCTTCATTGCTATATTTCATGCTCTGTGAATTTGATTATGTTTTGCAATACATAATTCTCATATCTATTTCATGATAATGATTCTATTTACGTTTTATGTCTTGATCATACTGAAACTGTTTGAGTTCAATAGTTGTGAATAAATTGTTAGATGTTAAAACTCAAAACAGGTCATTTTCATACAAGTACTTTTGGAAAAATGTTCTATTTTCAAATGGCATGCTACCGAAAGTTTTAAATTTTTTTTCCCAATCATATTGTGTATTTAAATCATTCATACCCAATGCCTTTGGTTATTTATGTTTTTAGTCGTTTTTGTTGTTTCCAAAAGGACGAGATAGAGGTAAGGCAAAAATTGGGTAGTAGTACTTGAAAAAAAAAAAAAAAAAAAACATATATGCATTGAAATATGTTTGTTTTGCATTATGCATATTGTCAGAGGGAGCCTTTCTAGGCTATACCCACTTTTGGCACATTGTATTTATCATCATCAAAAAGTGGGAGATTGTTGACCCTATAGGTCAAATCCCGATTTTGATAATGACAAATACTTGTAATTGATGGCTATCAAGTTTGTGTGCAAGTTTATATTCGCAGATACTTTGATGGCACATGAAGAAGAGCATGAAGACCCTAAAGATCATTTTATGTTGTCATTCATTATTATTCAATTTGGTTCTATAATAGCAATTAGGGAAAATGGTTTGTAATAATCAATGTTTTACCTGCATGATAGGGTAGATAAGCTCAAATGACCATAGGGAAACCAAATGACCGTAGGGCTCCCTTCGGTCGACTGACGCCTGATTTTTTCGGTGTCCTAAAAAAGACCTAGAAAGATCTTAAGACACTCATACATGCATAAACATAATGTATTTATATGGTTAGGGTGATTGCATAAGGAAATAGAACCGAAATGAATTAAAAATGCCTATTCAGTCAACCGTACTTTCACAATGAAAATCTGTCGATCGACCAAACTGGTCACCAGGTCAATAGTTTGACCATTGCACGGTCGACCAAACCCTGCCTAGTTCAGTCACCCGGTCGACTGAACTCCCTCCAGGTCAAATGTTTGACTATATGGTTGACTGCACTTAATGCTTAAGCCAACCACCTAGTTGACCGAGTTCCCACGTGTGTTTGGCCAACTGTCCGATCAATCGAACCACTTAGTTCAAATCCACACAGTCCACCAAACAATGTAGAAATGGAAAAATTGCCTTGGAACCCTTTGTCTGATCGACCAAACTTTCTGTTCAAATTTTGCCCAGTCGAACGAACTTCGTCACTAGGTCAACCGAACCTCACTTCCGGTCGATCGGTGCTCTCGGGTTGCCATATTATTTTTACTGCGGTTAAATTTTTTAAACAAGGTTAATTGTATTAAAATTGTTTAAAACGGTACTAATAATACCCTATGTGTCCTGGACGATTATAATTATAGGGTAGTCTATATATAACCCCTCATTCGAAAAGATTAGCACCCAATTAGCAATCTTAATTAGCAAAAATCCTCTCAAATTCAAAAATCTCCTATACTCATTTTTTAGCCTCCTACACTCATTCTTACCAGATTTTATTGCTTAAATTTCTTTGTAAGTGTGATTGAGTGTTCTTTTCATTGGGCTTAAGCTCTCTCTTATTCTTGTTGATTGAGATTATTTTATTAGAGAGCTAAGCTTGAAGTTTCACTAGGAGACTTTTTTAATAAGTCTTCCTTAGGAATACTTGATTGAGCCTTTGAGTTTTGCATTGTCATTGCAACACTCAAGGAGTTTACATTGGATTTTGATTGCTAAAATATTTTGTTAGCTTTAGTGTAGTCCCAAGAGGGGGGGGGGGGTGAATTGGAATTTAAAATTCATTCCTTGGTTTAGCTAGTTCAACAGCAATACATTCACAACCTAGGGTCTATCTATGCAGTTCCAAATGCGCAGATAAATATAGCATGTGGAAATTAAAATCATGCCCAGCATTCACCAACAATGACATACATGTGCAGGAATGTAAATTACAGAAAGATAAACAATGCACATAAGATATGTTATCGAGGTTCGGCCAACTATGCCTACTTCCCCGCCTTGGCTAACAAGCACAAGGATTACTACTATAATTGCTTACTTAAATAGGTGGAGCGGCACCTAAACAAACCAGGTCAATTAGCACAGGGCTGACCTCAACCTTACAACTAAGTCAATTAACACAGGGCTAACCTCAACCTACAAAATCCTTATCGGGCTGGATTATCGCCCCTCAGGCCATGCCTGGAAATACAACAATACTCACTCAATCAAATGGTACAGTGATTGTGCTTTCATGTAAAGCATATATGTACCCCAATACGCGTAGTATACTTAATCAATCATATACACATCAACAATGTAGGTAAATGTAAGTTTAGTGATGTGTATATATGTGCAAGTAATACTAAACAAGATATAATCACAATAATGTTCAAGAGTGTTCCAAACAAGCAATACCTTGGAATTTAAGCAAAGCACAAATCAATAGCAAATTAGTATTCCAAAGATATCAATCAGATATCCAAACTAGTTCAAGAAGATTTTCTTCAATGAAATAGGCACTACTTGTTTGAAAATATTTTTGCACAACAAAAAACAAAGCTATTGGACACTTGCAATAACAATGCAAATATCCTAAGCTTACTAGATTATCCCAAGACAAGATTTATAGTATGAATATATATGGGATAAACCTAAGCTAAACTCCCCAAAAATAATATCACAATCACACAAGCAAGTGGGAGTTTTTAGCAATACCTAGTATACACTAGAACAACAAATATACTCTCATAAAAATGTATCAAGGGAATAGAAATTTGAGAGTATTTGGACAAAAAGAGGATTTGAGATAGAGAGGATTTTTACTAATGATTTTGGCTAATCTCTCCTTAATTTTGCAAATGACTATATAATACTATTATATATATATATATATATATATATATATATATATATATATATATCTTACTATTTTACCATGATTCTATTTCAACTGAAATAACCATAACATTGTAATAACTGATCTAAATAAATTATAGTATCTGAATAACTGAAATATCTTAATAACTGAAATATCTAAATGTTATGGTTCTGAATCTATATATCATGATATTCTGTAAATGCTGTAAAATATTTTTCTGTGCGTATACTATAAATCATAATATTATGAAAGGTGTATAAATTCCGCATTGTTCTAGTATTAACCCATGCCACACAACTAAATAAATAAGGAACCCAAGAACTATAATCTGCATTTTCTGATAATATAGGTAACCTATAGTCTATATAATTTTCCCTAAAAACACATAATTTCATCTTCTAAAATACATATGTTTTTCTTGTAAAATTTCTAAAATTACTAGCATAGCATATTTCTCTTACCTAACTGACTAGAAGGTCTGACTCTAACTCTATCCTCACGCCTATAGTGTATCAAACACAAAATCTTGAAATAATATATATATTCCCAAATTCAATCAATCCAAACTCAGATAATAACTATATTCAGCTTTTGCCCAAGCTCACATATCTCTTTATCCATAAAATTCTAAACTACTATTTATTTATCAACATTACTTGAGTTCCTGAGTAAATACCCGCTGGGCTCCTCAACCCATGCTTGAGGTGTTTGGAAACCCAAACCATGAAATCACAATACCTAGTTTAATCAACTCAAAAACTAGTATATTTCCATCTTATACAAAATCTAAATTCAGAAAAGCCTGATAACTACAAAAACCTTAATGAACCTGAACTAGTGAATCCTTTGGTGGTTTACCAAAGGCGAGGACGTAGGCTGGGTATAAGCCGAATCTCGTAAAACCTTGTGTCTCTCTCTTCTTCCTTACTCTTTATTTTTCAGCAAAATTTACAACCTGCGTGTATGCTTTAAATTGTTAAATTCTGAGTGTATGGTTGTTAAATAGACTAGAAGATAATTCGTTCTAACTTGATCATCATTGATTGCGAAAACCGAAAGGGAGTACGTTGGTTGATCATCCTAAACTTATTAAACTGAAAGTTTGTTTAATAACTAAACACTAGGAAGAAGTGTGATTATGAAATAACACAAGGCTTATATAAATTCAGCGTACTTTACACTTTGACACATGGCTATTGATATAAAGATCAAGATTTGATTACTTTGTTGATTGGTTGGGATTGACTTGATTTAATTTTGTGATTACTTGTTGTGCTTGTTAATATAAAACAAAATATTAAAAAATAAATAATTTTAAAAACCCAATTCACCCCCCTCTTGGGAAGCTATCCTAATTTCAATTGGTATCAGAGCCTAGTTATAGTAAATTCCTAACAAGAAGCTATAAAAAGATTTAAATAGCAAACTTAGGAGTAGCTCCCTTTGGAGAGGGCCAATCCTCAACCCGTCCACCAATCTTTTGTGGACACAACTACACCTTTTGGAAAAAAAGAATTCAAATCTATCTCCAACACATAGATTGGAAAGTGTGGGAAGTAGTTATGGATGGAGACCTTCTTCCCACTAAAGTAGTAGATGAAAATAGATTCCAAAAGAGAAAAATGATATGATTGATTCAGAATATAAAATGCTTTCAACCAATTTAAGCGCTATAAATGCTTTATACTGTGCTTTAGACGCTAACGGATTTAATAAGGTCATGGCCTGCAAGATGGCTAAAGAAATATGAGACAAATTAGAAGTTACATATGGAGGAACTATTGATGTTAAAGACAATAGGATCGACATGTTAACAAGTGAGTATAACATATTCAAGATGAATCTAGATGAAACTATATCAAGTATGTACACAAGATTTACCCACATAATCAATTCCTTAAGCACCTTAGGAAAAACTTATACCACCTACAAAATGATTAGAAAATTTTATTAGGCCTTCCCTCCATATGGGAACCAAAGGCTACAACAATTACCGAAGGCAAAAACCTTAAGACCACTTCCTTAGATGAACTTATAGGTTCACTTCTTACCTATGAAATGGATTTAAAAGAAAGAAATCCTGAACCTAAGCATAAGAAATCTATTGCACTAAAAGCATCTAGCCATAACTCAAGTGAAGAGAAAAGTGAAACAAGTGACTTAGATCAAGATAAATTAGCATTCATCACTAAAAGACTAGGTAAGTTCTATAGAAGGAATAAAAGATTTCCTAGAAAGTTCAATAAATGGAAAACTGAAAAAGGAGAGTCAAATAGAAAAGAAAATAAAAGTAAAAATGAACCTCCAATATGCTATCACTACAAGAAACCAAGGCATATCAAACCGGACTGCCCATTGTTCAAGAAAGACGAGAAGAAAAAGAAGGAAGCTATGAAGGCCACTTGGGATGACTCAAGCTCCTGAGAAATGGAAAATAGATCAAGTGGACAAGAGATGGAAAACATATGCTTCATGGCAAATGACGAAGAGGTAAATTCCTACTACTCCTCAACAGAGTCATACAATGAGTCTTGTGATGAGTCATGTGATAGTATGCCGTCATACAAGGAATTACAAGCTGAATTTTTTTCTCTACATAAAAGATTCATAAAAATATCCAAAAGAAATATAACTTTGAAAGATCAAAATAAAGAACAATTGATGCAACTTGAATCAATCAAAATCATTGAAAAAGAAAAGGACTCTTATATTAAGAAGTTAAAAGAAGAAGTAAATGAAGTAACTCAAAAATTAGGTAAAACTCATGAAGATGACTTGAATAAAAAGATTTAGAAGTAAATGAACTTAAGAAATTAGTAGAAGATAAGGAGAAAATTATATATAACTTTACCAAAGGTAAAGAAAATTTTGAAAAGATGATTGGACAACAAAGGAGACATGGAAATAAAGAAGGTATAGGTTATAATGGTAAAACAAATAAAAAGAATAAAAAATTATACATGAGATACTTTGTCAAGGAAGCCAAACACTATGCTAGCACCTCCTCAAATAACAAACATGAACACACCACTTGCTATATGTGCAATACTAAAGGTCACGTAATGTTCGATTGCCCACTAAAAAGAAAGTATGTTAAAGTGCAAGGAGAACGAAGAGTCAATAATGGAACTAACAACAAAACAACGAAAGTTAAAAGAATTTGGCTTCCAAAGACTAACACAATGAATCCCTCATTATAGATATGCTTTAGGACTACACCGTCAATGGATAAATGGTACTTGGGTAGCGGATGTTCAAGACACATGACCGATGATAGGTCCAAGTTCACTACTTTGGAACACAAGGATGGGGGATATGTCACCTTCGGCGACAATGCCAAGGGTAAAATTATCGGCACTGGAAAAATAGGTAAAGAACCTTCTCTCACCATTAACAATGTTCTATTAGTAGATGGATTGAAACACAACCTTTTAAACATTAGCCAATTGAGTGACAAAGGGTTTGAAATAACCTTTAAGAAAGAAAAATGCATTATCCAAAATCCTAAGAATAATGAAACCTTGTTTATAGCTCATAGGATAAATAATGTTTATTGTATAAGTCTTGAGAACTTAGAAAAACAGAATGTAACTTGTTTAGCAGCAATGAATGGAATAAGTTGGCTATGACATAGGAAATTAGGACATACTAGCATGGACCTATTATCCAAATTATCAAAGAAAAATCTTGTAAAAGGATTACCAAATACTAAATTCATAAAGAACAAGATGTGTGATGTATACCAAAAGGGAAAGCAACTTAAAATAAGCTTTAAAAAGAAAAAATATATATATATCTACTAAAAGACCCCTAGAACTATTACACCTAGACTTATTTGGTCCAAGTAGAACCTTAAGCTTAGGAGGTAAACAATGTGCTTTTGTAATAGTAGATGACTATTCAAGATTTACTTGGATATTATTCTTAACAAACAAAGATGAAGCCTGCAACATGCTAATCACCTTATGCAAGAAATTACAAAATGAAAAGGGATAAAATATAACAAATTTAGAAGTGATCAAGGTAGGGAGTTTAAAAAAAAAAGAGGTTGACAAATTCTGTAATGAACATGGAATGAATCATAATTTTTCAGCACAGCAAAATGGAGTTGTAGAAAGAAAAAATATAACCCTACAAGAAATGGCGAGAACAATGATAAACGAAAATAACCTACCTAAATACTTTTGGGTTGAAGCTATAAATACAACTTGTTATATTGTAAATAGGGTGTCTATAAGATCAAGTATAGACAAAACACCGTATGAACTATGGAAAGATAGAAAACCTAATATCTCCTACTTTCATGTATGCAGATACAAATGTTTTATCCTTAACACTAAAGATGATTTAGGCAAGTTTGATGCAAAATCTGATGAAGGTATCTTCTTAGGCTACTCTACAAATAGCAAAGCCTATAGAGTTTATAATAAGAGAACTCTTACTGGTATTGAATCAATACACATAACATTTGATGAATCAAATAATTATGACAGTAGAGTTAAGATTAATGAAAAAGAGGATATTCTACAAAAAGAAGAAGACAATAGTGAAACCTCAAATGAAAATATCATAGAAAATCCAGAAATACTTAAAGAATGGAGATATGCTAAAAGTCACCCAAAAGAACAAATTCTTGGTAAAACATCAAAAGGAATAACTACTCGAGTCTCATTGAAAAATATTTGCAATCATTATGCTTTTTTATCTCAAGATGAACCCAAGAATATTGAAGAAGCCTTAAAAGATGATTCTTGGATTATAGCTATGTAAGAGGAACTAAATCAATTTGAAAGAATTCAAGTGTGGGAACTTATACCTAAACCCAAAGACAAATCAATCATAGGAACTAAATGGGTGTTTAGAAATAAAAAGGACGAAAATGGGGTAGTTATAAGAAATAAAGCAAGGCTAGCAGCATAAGGTTATAATCAAGAAGAAGGTATTGATTACGATGAAACCTTTGCTCCCGTAGCAAGAATGGAAGCAATTAGGATGCTCTTAGCTTATGCAGCCCATAAGGATTTTAAATTACACCAAATGGATGTAAAGAGTGCATTCTTAAATGGATATATAAATGAAGAAGTGTATGTCAAACAACCTCTTGGTTTTGAAAAATCAAAAAATTCAAATCATGTATTGAAGTTGAAAAAAGTTTTATATGGATTGAAACAAACTTCTAGAGCTTGGTATGAAAAACTAAACAAGTTCCTACCTCAAAATAATTTTTCAAGAGGAAAAATAGATAGCACTTTATTTATAAAAGACAAAAATAAAGACATGCTTATAGTACAAATTTATGTTGACGATATTATTTTTGGAGCAACTCATGAGGATTTATGTAATGAATTTGCTAAATCTATGCAAAAAGAATTTGAGATGAGCATGATGGGAGAGTTAAATTACTTCTTAAGATTACAAATCAAACAAGCTAAAAAATGGAACTTTCATAAATCAAACTAAATATATTAAAGACACGTTGAAAAAGTTTGATATGGCAGAAAGTAAACCTATAGGAACTCCCACGAACACCTTAACTAGTCTTGACAAGGACGATTAAAGGAAACAAGTAGATACCAAGCATTACCAAGGCATGATAGGAAGCTTACTTTACTTAACAGCAAGTAGACCAGATATCATGTTTAGTGTATGTATGTGTGTTAGGTTCTAATCGGCTCCTAAGGAATCACATCAAATAGCAGTAAAACGAATTCTTAGATATCTACTAGGCATACTCGAACTAGGCTTATGGTATCCAAAGGAAACTGAGTTTGAAATGATAAGCTATTCAGATGCAGATTTTGCTGGATGCAAAATAGATAGAAAAAGCACTAGTGGAACTTGTCATTTTCTAGGACACTTATTAGTCTCCTGGTCTTCAAAGAAACAGAACTCTGTGGCATTATCCACAGTAGAAGCAGAATACATAACAGTAGGGAGTTGTTGTGCCCAAACATTATATATGAAAAAACAACTAAAAGATTTCAAAATTCAATATCAAACTATTCTAATAAAGTGTGACAACACAAGTTCCATAAGTATTTCAAAAAATCCGGTATCTCACTCAAGAACAAAACATATTGACATAAGACATCACTTCTAGAGAGATCACGTGCAAAATGAGGACATAATGCTAGAATTTGTCAATACAAATGATCAATTAGCAAACATATTCACAAAACCACTCTCTATGGAGTGGTTCATTTTCATTAGATGAGAATTAGGAATGTTGCATATACGAGAAGCCACTTAAACAAAATTTATGCTTGGCAGGTGACTGCCATGCTACTGACTTTGTATTTCTTTTGTTGACAAATACTTGCCTCCTCGTAGCAGGCAACTGCCACGCGAGGGGTAAGGGTTTAAAACCCTGTTATGTGTCCTTTTAACTTATCTCAGGCACCTGCCACTTCTCCTCTCACTCCAAAATTCTTCATTCCTACTCCTTTCCAAACCGATTCCTCTTCCAAATCAGTTTGAAATCTTGAATCAAACCCAACCTCTGCATCATCTCGCATAAAAACCTAGGGTTTATCAGTTTCTCTCTTCAAAACAAACATGCCACAGATCAAATCGCTTGGTAACAAGGGTACCTTTTCCTCCACAAGGATCAACAATAATGAAGTAGAGAAGTGGTTAGTAACTCCTCACGCCAAAACTCTCTATAGAAATCAAATTGCTTCGGCTGAACCAATTCTAGGCAAAATACTTGATGTTACATTCTTCAATTCTAATTTTCCTAAAATCATAGAACTTGTTAAGGAAATTGGATGGGAATGATTTATCACATATCAAGCAAAAGGGTATTATCCAAATGTGGTTCGGATTTTCTATGCTAACATGGAGAAATTTGAAAACGGGATAAAAAAATTTTCTAGGACAAAGTATTCATCTTACTCCCATATCTTTGGGCAAAATTCTTTGAGTCAAGCCAGGAGATTTTGAGGTTCAAATTGCTGAAAAACAATGGATGATGGCCCAAGGATTCACTTTAGAGGAATTTTTACCTCTAGTCATAACTGATACACACATCTCCTTTGGGCATCTGTCCCTTTACAAACAGCTCAATCTCCAAGCTATAATCCTACATAAACTTATTACATATAATATCCTACCATGATCTGGTTCCCATGACCATGTTTCCTTCTTAGATTGTTTTTATTTTGTGGTGTATTCTTAAAGGAAAAAGGCTGGATCTTCCAAGTTTACTTCTCAAATGGATCAATATGAAAGTTGATGCCCCTCATGTCATTCTACCATATGTTGGAGTCTTAAATATGGTATTTGCACATTTTAATGTTCTCACACCATCATTTAACTTCACTGGAAAAACCCATTAAGATATTTTTTCTGATAAAATTCTTAAGCGTATGGGATATAAGTAGACTCCTCAAGGATGGTTTCACAAGGGACATCGTCACATCTCATCTGAACCACCTCCTTAGCCTTCCATACCAGCCCCTTCAGTATAGCTTGACCCAGAAACTCCTTCTTGGTTCATTCCATTTTACAATCACTATATGACCCTCAGCGACGGAATGCAAACTGGACTTGGTACGCCTTGGAAGAAGGTTTCCACTGTGGAAACTCATTGTTCAAGCTTTGTTCAGCGTGTTGACAAGATTGAGAAACACTTGGCTAGTTCTTCCAAAGGCCAAACTCCAATAAATATTAGCTCTGCTCCATCTAGTGATGATGAATCTGTTGAAAAATCTAATGAACAAGAAGAAGAGGAAGATGAAAGTGGGTCTATGGAAGCCTCTGATTGATTTGCTTCATCTATGAGATATTTAAATCTTTTGCTTATGTATTAGTATTTCTATGTACTTCACCAGATAGCATTTCCTTTGTGTTTGTAAGATCTAAAAGTACTTTGTATTATAATTCTTCACTATGCTTTGTGTATCACTCTCTTTTCCTTTTTGATTGATGTCCAAAGGGGGAGAGTGTTTGAGAGAAAGAAGAGCAAAAAGAAATATGATATGGCTTGTATAAATGCATTTTGTATATGACTATACATGGCTACATTTTGAATATGACTGTATGAATGTATTCTATATGCTTACATTTGGTATATGCTTCATAACCTAATCATTATGTATGATATGCTTGTATGAATACATTTGATACATGTGTGAAAACCCCATGCTTGTTGAAAGGGGGAGCCTTGAGCCGTAAACTCTTTTAAATAGTAAAGTATGTAAGTGATATTTTCCTACCTTTTGCTCTAGATTTGTCATCATCAAAAAGGGGGAGATTGTTAGCCTAACAAGGCTTACAATTCTTATTTTGATGATAACAAATCATGATATGTTTAATATGGTTTGTTTCAAGTGAAAGTCTTTTAGGAAGAAGGCAAAGCTTAAAGATAGTTCAAAACTCAAAAGGATGATAAAGCTTATGATGAAAGTACTATTCAAAAAGATCAAGAAAGAAAGATGATCAGAAGCTCAAAGATGATAGAAGAATAAGGAGTTACTTGAAGATCAAAAGAATATAGTTTTAATAATGTTTGAATGTAAGTACTTCATGTAAATATCAAATGTAAACTGAATTGAAGCTCTTCTAAATAAATAAAAACTTAGAAATGTAATGTTAGAAAAACCCTAAAGTATGTTTTAAAATCAAAGTAAATAAGGGTTCAAAAGAAGAAAGTTTTTTTATGAAAGTTGATGGGCCAGGTGACTGCCTACTTGTGACAGGCAACTGCCCAAGTTAGAAAAGATTTTTTAAAATAGGTAGTAGGGTGCCAGACGACTGCCTGAGCATAGCCAGGGGCCTGGATGGTCAAGCCAACCTACTGCCTGAATTCTGGCAGGCGACTGCTAGTGTTCTGTTTGTTGAGTTTCTTCTTTCGCATGCGACTTCCAGGTTGTGGCAGGTGACTGCCACTCGAACAGAATTTTAAAATTTCCAATGAGAAGATTTTTTAAATGGATTTCTTGGGCACTACTCTTTTGAAAAACTTGGGGATTACTCCAAGTAAACTTGGGGGGCAAGGAAATACTTTTAAAACATCTATAAATAGCCTCAAACTTCAACGATTTCAATTAACAAGATATTTTCCAGCAATCAAAGTTCTCTAAAAACTCTCAAACTCTCTTGTGTTCATCCTACTTCAACTACTGAATTGCTACCAAAGTAGAGCTTTCAAAGTATGAATCTTTCAATACTTGGAAGATATATTTGGTTATCTAAATTCAGTTTGAGCTTCAATCTTTTTATATTTGATTTACTTTGAAGTATATTTGTGCTGAATCTTGTACTAACCAACACTGCTGTGAGAGTATCTTTTGTACACAAATCTTTCTTTATCTTGTTTCCTCTTTATATACGATTCAAGGCTAGAATCGTTGGACCGAACGAGGGAATATCGCTTGAAGAGGCGGGCTCTAGCCTAAAGGAAGGAGTGGTTGAATCCTTTGGTGGTTTGCTAATGGCGAGGACGTAGGCTGGGTATAAGCCGAACCTCGTAAAACCTTGTGTCTCTCTCTTCTTCCTTACACTTTATTTTTCAGCCAAATTTACAACCTGCGTGTATGCTTTAAATTGTTAAATTACGAGTGTATAGTTGTTAAATAGACCGGATTCGTTTTGGTTTGATCAACATTGATTGCGGAAACTGAAAAGGACTACATTGGTTGATCATTCTAAACTTATTAAATTGAAAGTTTATTTGATAACTAAACACTAGAAAGAAGTGTGATTGTGAAATAACACAGGGTTTATATAAATTCAGCATGCTTTGCACTTTGATACAGGGCTATTGATATAAAGATCAAGATATTGACTACTTTGTTGATTGGTTGTGGTGGACTTGATTTAATTTTGTGATTACTTTTTGTGCTTGTTGATATAAAACAAAATATTAAAAAGGAAATAATTTTAAAAATTCAATTCACCCCTATCTTGGGAAGTTATCCTAATTTCAAATTACCCTCACTTGTGGCGGAGGAATACTATGTTTACAATTAGGGTTTTGGGAGATTACAAATATACTCATAAAAGGGAATTCTCCCAAAACTAAAACACTATCTATCCGATAGTCTAATATACAACTTATACATCAATTACCTTGTACTATATAAACGATATCAAAATAAAACTTACTTTATCTAAACTATTGTTGTTTCTTCTTTGTTTAATATTGATCCCCATTGAACATATGTGGGTACTTCTGTCATGTTTCCTCTTAAAGCTCCTACGATGCCTCTTCTAATACATGATTCTTCCATAGTACTTTTATCAGTGGGATTTTCTTGGTGTGTAACTCTTGTTCTTTTCTTAGAATCTGCACTGTTGTTTCTTCTTATGCTAAAGTATCTCTAAGATCTATCTCCTTGTAGCTGATCACGTGGGAGGGATCTAGGACGTTGTTCCTCAACATGGAAACATAAAATAGATCATGGATTATGAATAGAGGTAGTAGTAAGGCTAGCCTGTAGGTGACTGAACCCACTCTCTCAAATATCTCGAATGGTCCAATAAACCTAGAGCTTAGCTCACCCTTATTCCCAAACCTCATAGCTCCTCTCAGCGGTGGTACTCTAAAAAATACATGATCTCCCACATCAAATTCCAACTTTTAGTGATGAGTATCTGCATAGCTTTTTTTCCGACTCTGAGTTGCATTGATTCTGTCTTCAACAAGTCGAACTTTGTCATACGCCTGCTACACCAATTCTAGTCTCAAAACTCGCCTTTCACCCATTACATTTCAGTATAGTGGAGAATGACACCTTCTACCATATAATGTTTTGTATGGTGCCATCCCAATGCTGGCCTGATAGCTATTATTATATGTGAACTCTATCAGCGGCATATACTGGGTCCAACTGCCCCCAAAATTCAGCACACATGCTCACAGCATATCCTCAAGTATCTAGAAATCCATTGTTTAACTGTTGCTCCTAATTTGGTCAAGGTCAGCCTATGTTTTGATCTCAAGATCGTCTTCAAGACTTGGGACGAAACGTAGGCTTAGGGGTATAGGTTTCAGAAGAAAAGGGAAACTAAGGCCTAAGATCCCATTCCCCAAATGACACCTTTTGCTCCAGTTTGTGGTGAAGCATTTGCAAAGTATTGACCGAACTTGCCATTAACAAGCTGCCTACGTACCCTTTCAGGATCAAGTCATTACGTAGTTCATACCCTATCATTGAGTTTGAAAAATTATTTGAGACAACAATATATGTACCAATCTGGTTAGGACTTTCATTTGGACCATAATGTAGGTCGGGGGGGATAGGTTAAAGAAGAAAAGGGTGAAATTAGGCTCAAATTTTGTAAAACTTAAAAAGTGTAATTCTTAGTCAAAGATCACATCCTAAGCATGTCACTTTTATTTTCTTTCCTCTTTTACCTTTTTTCCAATCTGGTTAGGACTTTCATTTGGACCATAATGTAGATCAAGGGGATAGGTTAAAGAAGAAAAGGGTGAAATCAGGCTCAAATTTTGTGAAACTTAAAAGGGTAATTCTTAATCAAAGATCACATCCTAAGCATGTGCCTTTTATTTGCTTCCCTCTTTTTATGACGTCTTTTGCTTTTCCTTTCATGAGGGGATATTGACTTAGTTTTCATTCAAACTCTTTTTGGGATGAAACCTTTTTGAAACTACCCTAGTGTAGGGTGTGATCCTTTCATAGGTTAGCCAGAGAATAAAATTTTCAAGCTCAATAGGACTAGCAAAGGGTACTTCCGTTCTCAACTTTTCTGGGTAGCCAAAAAAATGGCCTGCCATCATTTTGGGTAACTAATTTCTGTCTCACATGATTTGTCAGACCCTGGAAATCTTGAACCTAGTTTAATTTCAAAAAATGAATTCAGAACAAAATGGTTTGACATTCAGGCTCAAAGAGTTTAACAAGTGATATATTAATGTCCAATTTTTTTATGGGAAAATTATTCAGCCAAAGATGACCATATATCATTTGATCAAAACAAAAGTAATAAACTGACGTGAAATTGTTGGAATGGCACAATATTTCATTGAAATCCTTCAAGAGTAAAATACTTCTTCACGACAATCTGAATACATAGGGTGAGGAAAATTATTTCATCTTCCTCCACTTCCGCCTCTTTGTTTGAGTTTTCAAGATTAACATCAGTTTCAGGCTTATGAATACTGGTATTTCTGTTTTCCCTATTCTTGCATAACATACAAGCAAACAAATTTTGGCGATTGAACTCATAATGCAAGTGATATGCGAAAATGCATAACTTCATTTCATTGATGAGAATTACTAAGACAAAAATGTCAAATGATTACAAAAGAAAGATAAAAGAATCACATGAAGTAGGTTGAATAGTCTAAAGTTTGCCATTTTGTATCTCCATTCCTGTGGTCAAAAAACAAATCTATCCATTTAGTGGAATTTCCATCACCGACATGCTTCTGTGCCCATTCTCAGCTTTCAGACCTTCTAATTGTTGCCTTCCCCATGGTTGGGTAAAGGATCACTCTGAATTCCAAACTGTTTATAATCAAAGTCCAACCATCCTGCGTCCCTGAGTGTTTAAACTTTATATGCTTAAATGCCCAGCAATACTCAATGGTGTGCCTAGGGGAATTGGCATGATATGCACACCAAGCATTCAGGTTGTACCAATGTGGGAAAGGGGCTACAACAAGTGTCCTTGGGATGGCTGAAATTAGGTTTCTTTCCATTAATTGGGGATACAGCTCCGAATACGTCATTGGGATCGTGTCTATTTTTCTAAAATTTCTTTGGACACCTTTGTCCTGTGTTTCAATATTCATCTGGGAAGGCATGGGTCAATTTGATATGATTAAAGGCCTTACGCCTGCATGTGTTGTCTAGTCGTTGTCGTACCTAAGAACAAAACTGTTTCTTGATCCACGGTGCTAGCCTTTCTGACAATATCGCCCTTGTATCATTTGGGCTTCTTTGCTTTTACTTTTACCAACCCATTTAGAAAGGCTTTGTTCTGACTCTATATACTTTGCTCTCCCCATATTAACTACCCCTTCAATTTGCTTTTTGGTGAGTGCCCAATTGGGACCATTCTGAGGGGTGCTTCTAGGGAAATGGACAACACATGGATTTTCGAGAGGGTAATCACATGGATAAACTGCTTCTCTATTTTCAGTGGAAGGGTGACCTTGTGCTATCAAATCTTTCCCTTAATAAGAGTGTCTGCTCGCCTCTTTCCCTATATTCTATAAAGTTGACTTGTCTAGTGCTACATCATTGTAGTACTGAGCAATAAAGGCACGAGCTAAGTCCATCCATGCACGAATCCCCACTTGGCTCTACCATTTTAGAGCTTCTTCAGCAGACTATATTGGAAATAATGGATAAGAAGATAATCATCGTCAAAGTGTACGACCATCTTCTGGAAGTACATCCTTAAGTGGGCCAACGGACATTCGGACCCAGTAAACTTCTTGAATTTTGGAATTTTGATCTTCAAGGGAAGAACAGAGTTCGACACCAAACTAGAGTTACCAATGGCTGATGAATCAAAAACACTTGCTCCCTCCGAAGCTAGAAACTACTTTTTCTCCATTCCCCTTTCGTGACTCATTCCTAAGATGGGAGCTTGTCCTTTGCCTGCTTCTTCAACTACTTTTTCCTCTATGATATCAACATTAATGACTGGCAGCGCATGGACATCTCTCTTTGGCTGGGAATCCGAATCTTTGTTTGTTAGGACAAATGTGCGCAAGCTGGGGCCCAAGCTGGCCAATGATTCTACCAATTGTGATGATGGATACTCACTAGTAGCTGATTTTGGAGATTGCACACTTTTGCCCAAAGAGGTGGTTATCTTAATTAATTTGACCATATGATCCTTAATCTCTTGAATTTCTCAGTAGATCCTCTCCTGACTCTGCTTAAGAGCCCTAACATGGCTTTCCAATTGACTCCACATGATCCCTTATTTCTTTATGGTGTTGTAAGGGCGGGTAGAGGTGGGCTCAATGTTGGAATTCTGGATTTCAAGTCAACCTGATCTTACAAGAAATTAGAATTTGATTACCGGCCCATCGGAGTTGAAATCTGATGCATGGATGTATGCAATGCAGCCTAAATAATCATTTGGTTAGAGTCTTAGGAAAAACCTTATCCATTAATGATCCTAGAAATGATTCATTTTCCCTATGGCAAGGTACATTCGGAGGTAAAATTTGAATTTTTTCATAAATGAATTGGGCTTTTCTTGAAACATTGACCAAGTGATATGAATGCCTAACATTGATGGAGGATGTACACAACACAAAGCATTTTCCAAATATACATACAAAAGACATGGATTACAACATGTGGAGAAGGATGTGGCTCCTGTCCCAAACCCGAGGTAGGTCTGTATATGTATGGGGTTCTCCAAGGCTCTACCCTAGGAGAGAGATTTTGATTAATCATGTGTGGTTAAGCTCTAATCCCTATTGACAAAAGGTTCAAAGAGTGAGACTTCAACCTTCCTTACAGAGGTCCAGATGAAACTAGCACTAAGCGGAGTGGTTTGCAGGTCCCATCAAGCTTTTGCTATGAAGGGACAAATGTTATTACACTCCTATCTAATCCTAGTAGGTAAGGCTCAGGTATAGGGCATGCAATAGTGTGTGAAATCATCTTTTTTGCCTAAACCCTCTACCCCACATTCATCCAAATTTTATTCAAGAAAAAAAATCACAAGTAATCTCATGTTTAATAAAATAGCAAAGAAAACAAAGCATCATGCTTATTCAAAGTATTCAAAATCAGTCATATGCTTAACAAAGTGTTAATCACATGCTTATTCAAATAACCATGTAAACAATCAATGTAATCACATGTTAACACTATGTACAAAATATGGTGGAGTAATAAAAAAGGCTTATTATATTTGAGATTGGGATAACTCTCAATTAGTTACTAGCTCGACTCTCAAGCATCACTAGCGGAGTCGCCAAACTATCGCGACGTGAACTTGGGATGATTCAAAAATGATGATAATGGAGTGTGGATTTTTAAAATGTGATTTTTGTGTAAAGAAAAGTGTATGGAGTTGCCACTAACCTTTTAAAGTGTGGTTAGAACACTTGATTACTACCCAATTAAGGTTAGAATCAGTCTACATTACTAGAGTCGAGCTCAAGATTTTAGTTACACGAGGGAAAAGTATTAGCACCCCCTACACGCCCGTCCTTACAAACGGTACCTAATTAATCAAAAATTATCCCAAAATAAATCTAATAAGCCTTCTTATTTTACTCCCTAAAAAGTGTGATGAAAATGTATAAAATAAAATACTATATAGATATTCCCTCAAAACTGGGGCATACAATATTCCGAAGAGCTCAATGCCTTCTATTGCAATCATCTGAATCGAAAATTGAGAAAATAGTTTACAAAAATACACTCCCGAGATTTTGAAATCTTTTATAGAATTTCCTAAGTATGAAAAATAATATTCTGGGAGGTTTGGGACTTCAAAGAGTGTCAAAATTGATCCTCATCTTCAAAAATGTTTTTCTTGATTTTTCTAAAATTTTCATAATTTTCTTGAATTTTTGAAATAACACAAAGACAATTAAGAAAAACAATAAAAATGAAGTCAAAAATATTTTTAGATTTTTCTCCAAAATTTTCTGAATTTTTTTGTGCTTTTTTTTTAAAAAAAAATTTATGATTTTTTATGGGTTTTTAAAAGTTTAAATATAAAATAATATAAAAGGCTAAACTATTTTCCAACAAGTTTAGAGGACCCAACCGGTTCAAGGAGAAAACTGGCCAAAGGGGAAGGGTCAACCTGTTTAAGTTCTAGTCAAGACCATCAAATTTGAAGTGTGTAAAAGTGTGTATGCAATATGAGAGTAAGGTGTGTGTATGAGACTATGCGTGGTGTCGTGTGTGGTGTTATGATGTGTGTGGGTGCATAGCATATATGTGTGCGGTAGATAGTGAGCATACATGAGGTGTGAATGATGCATGATGCATGTACAAGCATGAATGCAAGACTATGTGTACGCATGGATAAGAATGAACATGCATGTATGGCACATGGATGGGCATGCATATGCATGCATGCATGAATGAATAATGAAATGATGTAATGCATGAATATATGTATGCATGGATAAGAATGAACATGCATGCATATATGATGTGTGATGGGTATGCATATGCATGAATGGATAATGTCCTGGATTATGATGTATGTGCACATGCATGGATATATGTATATATGCATGTGGGTATGTGAAAGTATGTATGGCTATGAGTGTAAACGCATGCATGAATGTGTGTAAAGACTAGTGCATGAATGAGTGTGTTTAAGTGTGTGTGCAGGTTGTGACCAGTGTGTGTGTGTGTGTGTAAATTAGTGGTGCGTGAGTTGGTGTGTGTGCAGGCTATGAAGTGAGAGTGTGTGTGTAAATTAGTAGTGTGTGAGTTGGTGTGTGTGCAGGTGTGTGTGTAGGTTGGCTGTGCGTGAGTGGAGAGGGTTTGTGAGATCTGCTATTTCAACGTGAAGAGCTACTACAACGGGAAAAGCCGAATGCCTACTGCGTGGCCGGAGTTGTTGTGGATCCGCGGTGGTTGCAGGTCACGAGATGGCTGACCGTCAAGGGCAGTTAAGCACGACTGTAAAGACTGTAAAGGGCTGTTGGGCAACAACACCAAGAATCAAACCACACCAAGAACTAAACCAAAAACTGATGGTGGTCGCAACAACATTAGGGACTAAACCAGTGTAGCTTGAGACTAAGAAAACAAAACACCTACAACAATTCGGCGGCCATAATGAAACCAATAGAAACTCCAAACGCCAAACAACTCAAGAAATAAAAATGGAACTACATGACGACAAATAACAATACGATCACCAAGCACAAATAGATTAGTCTAACAAACATAGATAACCAGATTAAGCACCAAGAGACCCAATTCGAGCAACCCTAATGGCTTTCCAAAGAAACAAAATCTATGGGGACTCTAAATTTGAGTGGATCTACACTAAATCCAACAAGCATGCACGAGCACTTCAATAAAAAACTAAACATTCAAAAAGATCCAAAAGGAACTCACCCGGATAGCCACAGGTTAAATAAAAATTCTATCCACTGAAGATATCCAACCCATCAGCACCAATACAAACATCCCTATCTGATGCTAGAAAGTGAGTTTGACTCATTGTTGAAGCTCCAACCCCGCCAAGCCTAAAATCAAAAACCCTCTATCTCCACAAAGTAGATCCAGAGTAGAAAAAATCCAGTCTCGATTGGGTTTGTTTACCTATAGCAAGGAATCTAACCATAGATTAGTGAGAGAGGGTGATTACGTGCCGAAACTGCGTAATTGGGCATCTTAACCCTGGTTTTACGGTTTATATTTTTAATTAAATGTCTAAAATTGTCCAATATTTTAATAAAGTGCCAAAATTATCATTCTTGAACTTTATTGCATTATTTATGAAGTTTTGGTAATTTTTTGTCGCAGGAAAATTCCCGGGAACCAAAACTGATACCTGTTTATATTTCATGCATAACTTTTCCGTATGAGCTTCGATTGAGACAATTCAAATTTTTGGAGAAAGAGGAAAGGATTAGCTACAACTTTCATGTTTTAAGTTTTTTGAGATATTAGCTCCAGAAGGGTCAGATTTGCGATGAACCAAGAATGAAAAAATGAAAAAAATCAAGTTGCCGGGTCAACCCTTTCCAAACGGGTCGGGTCAGTGCTATCTGGGTCTAGGGCACCCAATGCCTCCTTTAAATCTCCTTCTCTTCCTCTCCTTGGGCAGGCAGCCCTGGGGCTCCCCATTCTCCTCTTCCTCTTCTTCTTTTTCTTCTTCTCCTTATTATTCTTCTTCTTCTTTAGTTTGCTTTGTTTCATTCCATCTTGCTCTCTTCTCTTCCCTTGTTTTCTCTCCCTCAATCTCTCCTTCTCTTCCCTTGTTTCTCTCCCTATTTTTCTCTTCGTTTTTCCATCTTGCTCAGCCCCTCAGCCTCTCAATTGCAGCACTCCATCGCAGCCTCCAGCCTGCAGCAACATCCCACGGACCACTCAGCCTGTTGCAAGCTCTGGCGAACCTCTCTGCAGCAGCTGTAGCAGCCCATGTTCCAGCCGAAGACCCCCTCTGCTCCTCCAGCAAACACAACAGCTGTTCCTGCTGCAACTCCAGTAAGTCCAGCCGCTGAAACAGCCCACGAGCCACCCTCAACCATGGCAGCCCAACTCCGACAGCAGACACAGCGGCAGACCTCCCTGTTGTTCCCATGGCAGCAGCCTTCGCTCTCTCTCTCTCTCTCTCTCTCTCTCTCTCTCTCTCTCTCTCTCTCTCTTTATCTTTTCTTTAATTTATTTCTTTCTCTTTTCCTTTCTTTTAGTTTTTTTTTAGTTTCTTTAGTCTTATTACTATTTGCTTGAACAATAGTTTAAATTGCAATTGTACTTGACTACCTTTAGGATTTTTGTTAAAGTGAGTTTATATGGTAATGAAATTAGGTTCTTTATTTTTACTATAGTATTCATTTATTTATCTACTTGTCTTTCTCTTAGAAATTAAAGTAGTTACCTTTTAATTCTTGATTGAAGTTCGATTAGTCTAGGGTTAGTCTTACCAAAGTTTTCATTTTTATTGTGTTCTATTATTGTTTGCGTATTTTAAATTCTTATTGAGTTCGTGGTTGCATTTAAATTATGGTCCTTGCTTCAATTTCGTAGTTTTGTTAAAGGTTTGGTTTTTATTGTGTGTGTGTGTGTGTTTGATTGAGTTTCCATTACATGTTTTAATTCCTTATTTGTAGTTGCCATATTTAATAATGCTTACTTAAGTAGACTAGAATTTCTATTCTTGTTTTCTTTTATTTAGTGCATGTTAATTTAGAGTTTTAAATTACGTGTCATTTAATTCATCTAAAGTGAAATTGAACCATCTTGAAAATCTTGAATCTGAACTAAGTTCAGTAACCTTTTATTTTTGATTGGAAAAACGTGAAGTTTGAAATTAAACGCATTCCCTGAGGAGACGATCTAGCCCTTTGGCTTAATATTACACGACAAAACTCCTATACTTGGGATAGCTTCCGAGCTGCTCATTTTTAGAGTGAGTCAGAGAGCGAACAATGTGTGGGTATGGTTATGGCCAGGAGTGGCTATGGAGTTCGGAGTGTGGTCGGAGGGTTGCTGTGATAGTGAAGATAATGGACGAAGAATGAGTGATGTAGAGGGAGAGTGGAGAGAGTGGAGAGTTCAGGTTAGCCGTGGGAGAAATGAGAAAGGAGTAAGGTAGAGTGTGTGTGGAGACTTTGTGAGCAACAATAGTGAGTTTGGCCATGGGTGGAGAGCTGGTGTGATCAGTTGCTGGTCGTGGATTGTGGCTGCTCAGCGGCTATGTCTGAGGGGTGGGGATGTGGCAATGAGGAAGGGAAGAGAATGGGTGTCGTCAGAGAGAGAGAGGAAAGGTTGATGCGGTGGAGGTTCTAGAGAAGAAGAGTAATGGGGGGTTGCCGAGGGAGAGTGGGAGATGAGAGTGGAGATGGTGATGGGTACTGCTATTGGGTATGCAAGAGTGAGGGTGAGAGGGATGAACAGTAGGAATTAGAGCTATGTAAGATGGAGACTAAGAGAACAACGTGAAGCTGCTATGTGTGGAGGTCGCGACAATGGATTTTGGAGGACAACCGGTGATGAATGAGTTTCCAGAGCTGTGGCCAGCTGTGTGTAGGTGTGTATGGTGAGGGTGAAGCTAGAGTGACCGAAGCAAAGCTGGTGGAGGTTTTCAGCTGGGGGTTATAGGAAGACCGTGCAGTTGCAGAGGGTGTTCGTGAGGCGTGAGTGTGTTCTAGTGTGAGGTTATGGTGTTGAGTGGAGAGAATGGTGAGAGGGTGGAGCAAAATGGAGAGATTGCAATGGAGCCTAAGCGTAAGGATGGAAGAATGGACGAAAGAATGGAGAGTGATCCGTGTGAGGATGAGAGAGTGAGAAAAGAAAATGGAGAGTGGGAGAGTGGGAGAGTGGGATCTACAAAGAGGGATGGCAACGAGGGGGAGAGCTGGAGTTGGTGGCCACGAGGCTTGATGGGTTGCAAGGGTGAGAGATGGAGGCTTGTCTGATATTTTATTTTATTTTATTTATTTATTTATTTATTTATTTTTAAGCAGTTGTAAGAAAGGCTTGGCAGAGCTGATTGTAAGTGGCGAAGGTGGCAGTGACGACGGTACAGGTACTGGAGGTGGTGAAGGTTGGTGGTTCCGTGGAGTGAATGACAGAGAAAAAGGGAGAATGCTGAGAGAGATGGATAGTGAGAGATGATTAGGGAGATGGAGAAGGGAGTGCAAAGGAGACAGAGAAGGGGAGTCTCTATGGGTGATGAGGAATAGTGCCTGAGACCCCTCCTGCATGAAATGAAAAATGAATGGAGACCTGAAGGTAGTGAATGAACAATGCATGAGGGAGAGCAGGAGAAAAGGGAGGAGAGATGAGGGAGGAGAGAGAGAGTTAACGTGAAAGGTGATGAAGAAAAATCAGAAATCCAGACTCCCATATGCGTGATCAGTGAAGAATAAGATGGAGACCCCCTTTTATGTATGTGATCCTCTCCCTCCTTGGTGCGTGTGTAATAGCCTTTTTATAAGCTTGTCGAGACCCTTTCATCAATCTAATTGACGCCAAAAACCATTCCAACAAAAGAATATTTTCCTTTATGCGCATGTGGTTCTGTTAAAGGAATTTGGGAGAGAATGATTGCGCACATGCCTTTCTTTTTTCTTGATTTTTGAATTTCTTTTGTTTTTGGATTTTCTCCCCCATGTACCCCCGCACTTTTTTGGCTACAACCTTCATTTGTACATCATTTTTTTTTAATTTCTTTTGCTTTTTGCTTTGTTTCTTCTTTTTGTGTTTTTTTTTGTTGTGATAATAATAATAATAATAATAATAATAATAATAATAATAATAATGATAGTAATACTAGTAGTAGTAGTAGTAGTAGTAGTAACCTAATAATAATAATAATAATAATAATAATAATAATAACGATGCCTCTGCTATATTTGTCCCTGACAAAATGGGGTGTTTGCAGGTATCTTCTTAAAATTGTCTTTTAAGATTTTCGGTTAAGTCTAATTAGGGAGCATACACACTAATGACATTCACACTCTTTGTTCATTTTATCATTTAATATTTACTATTGTAGCAATTACAAAAATAAAATAAAAATAATATTATTATAGTGATAGTAAAAATAAAATAAAACAACAACAACAACATATAATTATTTTTATACAATTTTTTAGAAATATTTTGAATAACAACAGAATAGGAAATAATATTGAATTAAAACTTATATGCACTTGAAAGATAAAAATATTAAATAACTCTATATTATAGGTATTTTTTGAAAAATGACTTTTTTTTTCAATACACTATTAAAGTAAATTCAAATGAAAAAAAATCCCCACCAACGTGCTGCATAAATATACTTGTAAGATGAAATTACCCTTACCAACATTAATAAATAAATAATAGGCAAATAGAAAACACAAAAATTACATTCAAGCTAAAAGAGGATGACCCTTTTAAATCATTATTTAAATATTAATAGAAGTTGTATTTGTTTTATTTTTGCAATCATTCAATTATTTTAGATAGGTCCCTACACGAAGACTCCCAAGAGAGCAAGTTATCCATACCATCCTATGTATGCCTTCGCCCATTTGTAGATAAATTAAAACCCCACCGCTCACATTCGAGTGTGGAGTGAGAAGATTTGGCTATATTTATGTTATAAAAAATATTAAGTTTCTTTTAAAAATTATTGACTACTTAAATTAAAGGTTAGCAGCCAATATAAATATGAGCTAATATAATATGAACATATTTGTAAAGAATAATTTCAATTTTAATATGTTACAACTACAAAGTATAACATCTTTTACCACGTTTTCTAAAAGGTATTTTTTGGATAGATAAGTTGGGTCTCACTTCTCTTCGTCATTAGTTCATCATTTCGATTTTTGTTTTGTTAGTTTAGATTTTTTGATTTTAGTTTATTTTTTTATATTTGTTTGTTGCTAGACCTGTTTAGATTTGTTTCTTATTTAACTTGCTTTGGATTTGTAATCCGATTTTGGTTGGTTGTTGGTATTGTTTTTGGGAGGTCTTTAATGTCTATTTTATCTATAATTTCCTAATGCTTGTCTTATAATCACAATATTTTACCTCTAAAAGTGAGGGTATTGTATAAATAATGAAAGGTGTCGCCCTCCTTTCTAAAAAATCAAAAAATGACAATATTCTTTTGTAAAAGTAAGGAGTATAGCTGCCCCCACGGGCATGACACGGTGGTAAAGCAGGCGGGGATAACATGAGCATAGGAGGTTCAATTCCCAACTGTGATAAGGTCTTGGTGCGCTTTGTTGCCCCTCAAGGAGTCTCATCCGCATGACGTAAAGGAGGGGCCATGGGAGAGTAACCTCTTCCCCAAAGCCAACCCAAGTGTGAATAAGCCGTGATGGCATCTAGATTAACATTGGGAGGTTCATTAGGAGGAAAGGTCGCCGACCCGTAGGTTTGTTACTGCACCGAGAGATCCAAATGAATCATTGGTGGGTGTAATTCTCACGTGAATAAAAAAAAAAAAAAAAGGTTTTAATTGGCCACAAAAACTTGAGTTATAATATCTTAATAATTTTAAACATTAGTGTGATATTTTAATATTTAGAAATTTCAAATCCTAAATCAACTAATCTTCTACTTCTACTACAAATGATGAGATTGAACTAGGTGGCCTGATAATGACTGCACACCTGGCCGATAGCCACGCACCCACTTCCTCAGTCGAGGGCCGCCACCTTCCACTTCCCAGCCACAAAAAAAAAAACATTCATCGTGGAAAGCAGCGGGAACATTTTCTCAACTTCTTTTCTCCACCACACACATATTTTATTATTAAGCTTTGTGTTTCCTACTTTAAGGAATGTCGAAATTGACTTGAGGAAAAAACACACTGGAGCTTCGCTTCTTATGATGAAAGCAAAAAAGATGGCTACGTGTTTCATTTGCTTGGAGGGTTCTTGACTGCGGCATTATGAAGTCAGAATGATAATTACCAAAAACTCTCATTCCCATCCTACAAGCATGACACTCTCCCAAAAAAATGTTCACGGATTGGATTAACATGATTCATATGCCAACTGGCGTTGTCCTAAGGCCCCTTCCATTGAATGGATTCGCCTTTCTTATTATTAGGGAAGACTAAGGCAAGGTGTCCTAATCATGTGCCCCATAAGATCAACAGGGGCAAGGGGAGCCCGAGACCACTAGTTTTATTTTAGAAAACTAATTAATCAATGGAATTGGTGGAGGAAGGGCCAATGCTTTTGAGGACTAGTGTGGTGATTTGGTACACAGCTGAGCCTGTGTGGCCTTCTCCCATTGGTCCAGAGATTCTGCAAAATCATGCCCCATCACCTAACCCAATAATATTTTACTCTATTAACTCATACATTATAAGGTAGATAAAAAAGATAAAACCCCATTTGAGGAGGCACTCGCATATGCTTGTCAAAGTTTACAATAATAAATATTATAAGGTAGGCGTGGTGCCCTCTTCTCTCTCTCTCTCTCTCTCTCACACACACACACACACACACACAAAATTCACCATATGATTTTTTTTTTTACTTTAAAATAGCTGATTATTTGAATTATAATTTTGTTTAAAAAAGTGATAAGGAAAATTATATATTGTAACATAATTTTAGCTAAGAAATTTTCAAAAACTATTTAGTCATGTTGGTTACCAAAATTTCAACAATATTTCCTCAATAGTAAAAAAAAAAAAAAATTAATGCATAAAATTCATGTTTATAATCCTAGATGATATTTTTTTATTATTCACGTGAATATAAAAACTCCCCACAAATTCTTCAAATAATAATATTCCACTCCCTTAAAACAATAATAGAAACTAATATAACATTTCAATACGTTATAGTAGATCAATTGTTTCAAAAGTTATTAATTCTATATAAAATATACGTCAAAAAATCAAAGTTGTTCCAATTCTCCGTGACTTTTTTTGCTATCTAGTGGTAAACTTAGGTTAAACTGAGCGGGAGCAAGTGCCCCACTAAAATATTAAAAATAATATATTATATACATATTAAATTATAAAATATTCAAATTAAAAATATGAGTGTGCTCCCACTAAAATTATAAAATAATAGGGTTATACTAACAATATTAATCCAAATTATTTGAAAAGATTATTTGTCAAATTTGTGAATATAAAAAAAAAAATTCAAAATGTTCCATAAGGAACACCTTTTTGGTTTGACTTTTATAGGACTTCGACATTATACATGAGAGATGAGAGATTTAATGTTTACACATTGAAAAATTAATATTAAAATTTTCTATCTTGTATACTTTTATATTTTTCTTTCCTTTTGTACAAGCATATACAAGTTACCCCCACTGGTGAAAATTTTTGAGTTCACTTATATCCATTTCATGAATTCTCATGTTATAGATTAACTAGGTTTTAGAACACTCACTACCATGGACATTGTGTCCTTGGTCTCATCATTGTAGCACTCAAGTCTTTCAAATGAATTTTTTTTTTTTTTAGGTCTTGAAAATTCTAACTCAAGGTGTTATACATTTTCAAATCTATAATAGATACATCTATAACATTGTAAAAGGTTAGATTATCGGTGACTGAACTTTGAATTTTTGTTTTGGTGACCAAGTAACCATTGACATTGTTGAGATAAAGGAGGCTCTCTAGTATTTCATTCAATTTTTTGAATTTTTATTTTAAAATTAAATTAAATTAATGCCACTACAAAAATGACTTTTTAGTGATGAAACTATTAGTGACGGAATTAAAATTGTCACTAATAATGAATCATTAGTGACAAAAATAAAATTTGTCACTAATAGTCAATGTATTAGTGACAAAAATATTAATCATCACTAATAATGAATTTTTAGTGATGAAAATGAAATCGTCACTAATTCTTTCGTCACTAAAAGTAGATTTTCCGTTCAAACTATTGTGCGAAGATACTAGCATAATTTTTTGAGTATTAGTGACGAACATTTTTGTCACTAATAGTAGACTATTAGTAACAGCTATATTTCATCACTAATAGTGTACTATTAGTGACAGCTTTTAAAAGTCGTCAGTGTTAGCCAAATAAGACTTAATCTCGTTTTTAAGATAACAAATTAAGGTTACGTAGTATGCTTTTAAGTTAAGTTTTAGGAATCAAGTTTTTGCAAAGTAAAGTGATTCTACCTAAAGAGATTGAATGAGGCTAAGACTTAAAGTTACAAGTCACGAGGGATATGAAGCATATTGAAGAATTGATTAAAGCTCAGACAAATTATTGAAGCTATGACATGAAGACTTAGGAATTTTTTAGTATTTATATTGTTAAAGTCTCATGTAAGTACTTCTAAAGTCAATATTGCATTTAAAGCTTTTAGGACTTATGTTGGACTTACAGACCTAATTTTGAACATGGAAAATATTTTTCTAAGGTCTAAAATACTTTTCAAAGTCAACAAAAACAAGTTTTGGAATCAAAATATGAGAAATACTAAGTAGTTTAGTGATTTAGGCGACTGATGTTTATGTATCAGGCGACTGATATATGGTAGACTCGCCAAGGTTTGGGTCCTTAACTATCAATGATAAAATTTATAAACCTAACTAACCCAAGTTCAATAGAACAGTAAGTAAGTTAGGTGTCAATCCACAAGGATTACAGTGCAGTTATTTATCACTTCCTGCCTAGTTTACTACACTTTGTGTAAAAAGGAAAAAAAGGAGAGATTTTGAAATGGTTTTTCTAATAACTACGAAAGCATGTAAATTTATGTTAACACTACTCCTAGAAAGCAGGTCTCGGATTATGAATCAAGCCTAGACTGCTGTGTGTGCTAACTATGTCCGGTCAACTATTCGTATTAGGCTAAATAGTCAAGTGAACCATTTGAGTGGCATAAAGTAGAGAAGGTGCACCTATAATCTAGAGCATAATCAAGAATCAGGGTATACTCTATCCAGCGATCACAAAAACACCCTGCATGTGGACTGTTGCCTAATCTACATAAGTGACTGAATCCCTAGTTCGGTTATCCTTTACCCTAGAAAGTAAAGTGCGGGTATTTAAAGTGCATATATTTAAATGAAAGTAGCAAAGAACATATATATTGAAAATCAGCTTCAATTGCAACTCGAAAGTCTATCACTAATGATTAAGAATACAATGAAAAGACCATCTATTTATGCGGTAGCACAATGAACACAAAGGTTGTCACAAGCTTTCAGAGATTCCATGCACAAACCAGTACATGAATTGAAATAAAAAGCAATAAATCTATTATACTTGGCACCCAAAGACTCTCTAGGTCCGTCACTAACCATAGAGTGGCCAAAAAGGAAATGTAGACACATAAAAAAGCTATCTTTTATACCCAAAAGGGTTTACAAGGTTTAAAATTTAAAACAGGAAACTTTAGCAAAAAATCTCGCACAAAAGATTGTAACTGCTGACCAAGTCGCACCCATATGTTCCCCTGGTCATGCCCTAGTCGAGCCTCCCAAGAAATCTGGAATTCAAACTTTAGCATCCTTAACCTAGTCGCACCCATGTGTCTTCCTAATTGAGCTGATGGTCGAAACTTACAGGATCTCGACTTTAGTAATTCTTTAAGATCTCGAACTGGTCGCCCCTCAAGGTCTACTGATCGAGCTGCTGGCCGAGGCTCTTAGTATTTCTAGTTCAGTCAGTCTCAGTTTCTCGACCAGGCCACCCTTCAGGGTCACTTGATCGAGTACTTGGTTGAACTTTGCAGCAGTTCTCTTTCAGTCTGAACCTTGGAGTCTTTCTTTTATGACCTAGTCTCCCCCTATGGTAGCTAGTCGCGCCACATGGTTGAACCTTGTCTTCTTTCTTTTGATGAATTGAAGCTTTAGAGACTTGGTTGAGCATCCAATTTTAGCTTTGTGCTTCCCAATTACTCCATTGACTTCTCATATTGCTTAACTCCTCAGTTTTAACCTGCTTTTTCCTAAAACATGAACAAACCTTGCATAACTCCGAACTATGATAAGAAAGGGTAATTATAAGATAAATAAGAACAAAACAAAGGTAAAAGGGGGCCTAAAATAGTACATTTTTAGGGACACATCACAACCCCCGACTTACACTTTACTAGTCCTCGAGTAAGGAAAAACTAAGAAAACTATTAAATCCTATCTACCTCCACTTTCATGGGAAACATAGTTACATTTACCGCATGCAACAAGGTTTTAAACCCTTAGGTGACCCTAGTGGATGAGTTATAGTCTCATGAGGGTTTCTAGGGCGATAACCACAAACACCAATCTTAGTGACATCGAATAAGAGCAACATGTAACACAACCATGTCATTTCACCTACTCACCACATCCAACTAAGACCACCCTAGATTGACTTATTCATAAACTAGGCGTGAATACATCATCATATGCATCGGAAAACTAAAGAAGCTTCATACGTGCAAGGATGGTGTGTTGTGTCCCTAGCTGGACCCTTTTGTATATAAAGTAGGTATTCAGTGTATTTTTTCATTTCTTTTTTTTCTACTCATTCTTTTCTTTCTACATTTTTATTTCATGGTCAGCTAGGGCAATCATCATAACTTTTGTGTCTTCATGCTACCGATAGGAAACTAAGTTAAAAAAGGAGCTTATGACTTATGTATATCTCTAGGGGTGGTTCAATTTTCCTGTCTTGAGTAGGCTATAAGACCTAGGTTTATATTATCTCACTAGACATCACCTCTAGGTTAGCAAATATAGAGACTAGCATGTAAAGAATATTTAGAAAATGAAAGTTGAGTTCCATGAACTCATAGTTTATGTAAATGACTCTTACAAAAATAAAAAATAAAAAATGAAAGGCTCAATATACCCTCACAAGGTGTCATAGTTGCCATGGTTGTTCTCTCAATGTTCTCAAGGAACCCTTAATGAAACAAATCATGTGAAAGTGAGTCCTACCCTTGTTAAGTACCACATGAATACAAGAACTTAAACAACAATATTAAGGCGAATGAACTCCTAGTCAACCCTCTTAGAGTGATAAAACACATACATTGGCTATATCATTTGAAATTACACATAAGCAACTTACTACTTGTTAGTGAGGATAGAAAAGTCAACTAAATGATATGGCCTAAACATGTAACATATAGGCTATATAGAAGTATGTAAAGGGCATAAAAAATGCTAACATGGCATGTAATAGATAATATGCACTGAAAATTTTAAAATTGGGTCATTTTTTAGCTCAACATGTGTCATGTAGTGCTTTTCTAACCCCCTCCCCCCAACTTAAAACTTTAGTGTCCTTATTAAAGTGTGGAATTAAGGAACTTGGCCAGCATGGGAAGGAAAAACTGCATGGTGCAATAAGATCAATTAGTGTACCCACATAAGTAACAACCAAAAAGAATGCAGCCATAGAAAGAGAAGTTGCAATGGTACACTAAAGCACAAAATACAAGTGAAACACAAAGCACCGTGTATATTCATTAAGTTTAGTGGCAGTGCAATGTACATAGAACATCAGTAGCATAGGTATAGCCACTCAAAAGCATGGTGATACAAAAGAAAAGATAATACAAATAAAAGAAAAAAAGAAAACAAAGAAAAAGTGGGCATGAGCACAGTACATATATATAGAGTGCATGTAATAACTCAAGAAATTCTTCCAGGCCTCGTCGACGAACACAGGGGTTTCGTCGACAAGGGTTCTTCAGGATCTCATCGACGAAGACCCATCTCGTCAACGAAAAGTTAGCGAGAGAGGGTTTTTGGAAGTCTAAAACTCATCGATGAGGATGCAAGTTCATCGACGAACTTTCTACAGGACTTGTCGACGAGGTGACGTGTCTCATCGACGAATTCGGCTCTATAAATAGCTGAAACCTAGATTTTTAACTCAATTTTTAGTGCAGAAAATTCCTATCTCTCTCTAAAACGCACCTCTCCCCTTATCTCTTCGATCTTGGCTCCATTTCTTGCTGGATTGAAGATCTGAGGTCACCACGGCGCTCTTGGCAAAGTTCTTTGCAACTATACCGGAGCTGATCGTTGGTGGAGATAGTTTGAAATTCATCTCAGTTTCAGGATAAGAGAATTAATTCAGGATTAGCTTTCCCTACAGTTATAATAAATGTTGTATGTATAAAAATACTAATGTTTTGTTCTGGGGGATGTTGTTTTTAGGATGTTGAACAGGAAACCCTGCGGGTATAGGGCTAGAGTAAAGTAGGGGTTTTCTAGAGTTTAGGTAAAGGAAATATGTTATGCTAGAAATTTTGTTATATATTTTTGAAGATTATGAATGTGTATTTACAAGCATGCAAATCAGATTATTTTTCCAGAATAGCATGAATATTATTTTTATAGCAGAACTATAGAAATTGAGCATGAGATTTTGATTACCCAAATGTGTGGCATGAGTTTATTACAGTGTAGTATGTAGATTTTACAGTATTAGAGATATTCAATTATATAGATTAAAACAAAGAATGAGACTTACAATATTTCTCAGAATAACATGATTTCTAAACCATAACACTCAGACAGTTTATTTAGACAGATTATGTAGTTATAGCATCAAGATGCTACAATTAGATTGTTCAGAGATTACAAATATTATATATAGCATATACAAATATATTATATAGATCTTATAGATAGTACAGACAGAAATCAAAGATGATATAGACAGATATTATATACATATATATTTCAGTTCAGATATATTAGATAATACAACTCAAAATTATACTGTTATGGTTGTTTTTGAAATCATGTTAAAAGCAGCAAGATGATTATATATTTATATATGTATACAATATTACACGATATTAGACCCCTGAGGATATTACATATAGAGATATACAGCAGAGCACGGTACTATTGCTATTTCAGACACGTGCAACCACATGACTTATATAGTATGTGCATTCCGTCTATCCGTGCGAGGAGAGATTGCAGTCTCCCCAGCATGCTAGGTTGAGGTAGCCGATTAGATGATGACAGAGGTTAGAGATGGCCCAGAGTGATTGCAGTGGGCTAGATTGATACAGATTGGCGGATGTTAGAGATTCAGATTGACTTGCCTAGTAGGCCAACCAGAGTAAGTTCAGCCTAGGGAACGAACAACCCTATCATGAGGGGATATATCATGATATACAAATCCTAGGGTATAGCAAAAGTTACTATGTACAGATATATCACATTACAGTAGTTTATATTATTACATTAAAAATACTTTTAGATTGCAAGCTTAGATACACAACTATGTTTTAAATTATGTTCTATATATTCTGTATAGTTTCTCAGCTTATTCAGATTACAGTATTAGTATTAATTAGTATTTCAAATGTGTAACTCAGCCGCCACACACTAGTAATAGCATATTTCTACTTACTAAGCATTGTCTCATCCCAGTGACTTAATGTTTTTCAGGAGATCCAGCTTGGCGAGCAGATCGAGCTCGCGGGGTAGAGGTTGTCTTGAGCTGCCATTGTGGGAAGGGTAAGTATATTTGAGATACTAATGTTTTGGGATAGTTTTCAGATTATAGTGACATCACTGGATATTTTGTATTGTAAACATATTTCAAAGTATTATAGTTTCCTGGTATTGTGTATAAGACAGTGTATAATTTTTTAGTTACCACTGCTTAGTTGCATATGATATATAGAATTATCCTCAGCACTCCTCGGAGCCTGAGTTTATCAGTAGTACTCTAGATAGATGACATTTACTATATTTAGATAGAAAGAAAAAAATGTTAAAAGAATAGTAGATCATTACAGTTTGGTATCAGAGCCTAGGTTACTACGTTCTGTAGACTCTAAAATGTAGCGGGAACAATACCAAAAAATAGGAAAATAATTTGAGGTTTGTTTTGTGGTCTAGATACAAGATTTTTGTGGTGGTTTCTGTGTTTTTCATGGGGTGACAATTTTAGGAAAACCATAGTAAACTATCAACGAGTCATGTGTTTAGGTTACAGGATTGGATTTTAGGGTAAGAATAGGGGAGTTGCTAATATAGAAACTGAGATTTTAGTTAAATAAGATAAATCAGATCTATGTGAGAAATAGGATTCTGAAAAAGCGTTCTTTGTATTTTCAGGATGGATCCAGGTAGCAGTGGTACAGATGCTGGAGGTGACAGATCAGGACCCTCCAATATGGGAGGTAGAGATACAGATGTCGTATTATGTAGCATCACCCAGCAGGTGATGGCTGAGATGGCTAGGAGCGGAGGAGAGCGTAGCTGCACGATCGAGCAATTTATGAGAATGAAGCCTCCTTCTTTTGCTGGAGGAACTGACTTGATTGTAACTAAGAATTGGGTTCAGGATGTAGAGGAGATTTTAGCAGTACTGGCATGTGCAGACAAGCAGAAAGTGGCATTCGCGACGTTTAAACTGATAGGAGAAGCAAAGCGCTAGTGGAGATCAGCGCGGATGATTGAGTAGTAGAGGCTAGATCCAGTGCTACTGTCATGGATTCGATTCAAGAAATTATTCTTTGAGCGATATTTCCCTGTTATCATTTGGAGTGCGAAGCCGGTAGAATTTCTGCATTTGACTGAGGGGTTGATGACGGTGACACAGTTGATTATGCGCCAAAACTGTGTAATTGGGCATCTTAACTCGGTCTTTACGACTTTTATTTTTAATTAAATGTTCAATTATGTCTAATATTTTAACAAAGTGCCGAATTTATCATTCTTGAGTTTTATTGCATAATTTATGGATTTTTGGCAGTTTTTGTTTGGCAGAAAAATTCCCGCGAACCAAAATCAACACCTATTCGTAATTTGCATGTAACTTTTTTGTTTGAGCTCTGATTGAGACGATTCAAATTTTTAGAGAAAGACGAAAAGATTATCTACAACTTCTGTGTTTTAAATTTTGCGAGAAATGGGCTTTAGGAAGGGCAAACTTGGCTTTGAAATATATATGAAATTGAAAAATTCAAAAATTGGTAGCTTGGAAACATAATTTTGAAAAGTCCAAATTTGTGGGTGTGTGAGTTGTGAAGCAAGAATTCAAAGGGACAGTTGGGCGTGCATGTGGATGAATACATGAGAGAGGTGCTGCTGGGAGTATTCTTTTGGAGAGGAATAGAGGGGCTTTGAATACACAGAGAGGAGGGGAGCAAGGTTTTCTCCAAAAAGGCTTCTTCTCCAGCTTTCTAGCAGTTTTCCAGCAACTCCACCAGCAGCCGAGGCACTCCCTTGCTCCAGCTGCAATTTCCCGAACCACACACAGCAGCTCCATCTCCAGGCTCCCCTCTGCAGCAACACAGATCAGCCACCCTATTTATCTCCCTCTCTCATTCTCTCTCTAATATTTATTATTATTTACTTGTATTTTGTTATGTTAATGTCATTTTAAATTGAACTTGTTGTATTATTTTAGTTTAATGTCAATTTATAATACCTTGTTGGAACTTGTTGTTTATTGATTTACTTTAATTTCATATTGATTATCTTGTTGGGTTATACCTATTTTTAATTTCATTTTATTTGAGACTCTTAATTATTATTGTGTTTTAGTAGGTTGTTTTCCATTTAAATAGTTCAGATTTTGAGTTTATTTTTGTTCGAATTTATTGTTGGGTTGAATTTAATTTCTATTCACATTATTGATGGAACTATTGTCTCCATGTGAAGAGTATATTGAGATAGTTAGTGTGTTTGTTCAGGTTAGGATAATTAGTGTGTTTGTTCGGGTTAAGATAATTAGTGATGTTGGGACAATTTCTGTTCACATTTTTTTTTTTTTAGATAATTAATGTGTTTGTTTGTTTTAGTGTAGTTCTGCAATTTAACGTTACTTTAATGATTGTTTAAGTTTAGTAATTTTCTTGAGTAACGTCTATTAAGAGTTTAGTCATTTTCATTTAAAGTTAGTGTCGAGACTAAATGATTGGTCTGTCATTAGTGTGTTGAAATTAAATATTTGTTTAAGTTAATTGAGGTCTTAGCTTTGATTTATTATTTGAATGTGTATTTAGTGAGTTGTCGGTTGATTTCGTGCGCGTTAGGTTCATAGTTTAGATGTTGTTTGTTTCAATTTCGTCATAAATATTTCAAAACCCCAAAGATTTCGAATCTAAACCTTATTCAGTAAAATTTCTTTACTTATTTTCTTTGCCTATTTCGCGCTAGTTTAGAGCTAATTTGCATTCCCCGTGGAGACGATCTGGCATATTTGGGCTAATTATTTCACGATGTAGCTCCTATACTTGGGATAGCCCTAGTGCTACTCATTTTTAAAAGTGAGTCAACATTATGCTGCACAATTTATTGAGTTATACCGTTTCGCCCCACATTTAGCACTAGATGAAGAGAAAAAGGCCAAGAAGTTTGAAGAGGGTTTCAAGCAAAATTTATTTGAGCATGTTATCGGATTTTGAGCTCATACGTTTGTAGAAGTGGTGGACAGAGCTGCTATTATTGAGAGTGGTATGTAGTAGAGTGCTGCAGCTTAAGGTCAGAGGAAGAGGTCCGTGTCTTAGGATTTATAGGCGAGCTCTAGCCGAGGGCCATGGATAGGAGATCGATATGGAAGTGGTCAAGGATGGATGACGGGCCGTGGTGGTTTTCAAGGTGGACAGGTTGTTCCTACCTGTCCTAGGTGTGACTGTAAACATCCAGGTGAATGCAGAATGAGAGAGGATGTTTACTACCATTATGGGAGACTTGAGCATAGATATTGGTCGTGTCAGGGATTGCCAGCTCAGGCACCAGCTCCCAGACCATACCGGTGTGGTTATCAGGCACCCCATGGAGGATAGTAGAGGAACACTGCACCAGCGAGAGTGTACAAGTTGACGCCAGACGACACTAATGTAGCTAGAGATGTAGTTATAGGTACCCTTACTACTTTCTCATTTATAGCCATTGTTTTGTTTGATACAGGTGCCACCCACTCTTTCATTTCATCGATATATGTAAAATTAACGGGGTGTGATGCACAGTTGTTAAATATTAGGTTGGCTGTAGCTACACTGACTAGGTCAGTGGTGAGATGCCGGAGGGTACTCAGGGACTTTCCAGTGAAAATTCAAGGAAAGATATTGACAACTGATTTGGTTATATTGCAGGATTGGTTGGTAGTTAATCATGCTAGTATTGACTGTCATTTGAAAAAAGTGATTTTTAGACCTCTAGGCGAGCTAGAATATAGATTTTTTGGTTCGCGAGTACGTTCCTTGCCACAGCTTGTATCGGCTATTTAGGTGAGAAAACTGATTCAAGAAGGCTGCCATGGATTTGTTGCTTACATTAAGGAATTTCCAAAAGAAGAATTGAAACAAACTGATACTCCTGTAGTCAGAGAATTTTCAGATATATTTCTATTACCTAGTTTGCCACCAGACCGTGAAGTTAAGTTTACAGTGGATCTTTTACCGGGGTCAGCACCAGTATCTAAAGCTCCTTACTGGATGGCCCTAACTGAGTTAAAAGAATTGAAGGATCAATTGTAAGAATTGTTGGATAAAGGATTTATTAGGCCCAGCATGTCGCCTTGGGGAGCACCAATTTTATTTGTGAAGAAGAAATATGGGACCATGAGGAACTGTAACGATTACAGGGAGATAAATAAACTGAAAGTTAAGAATAAATATCCTCTTCCCAGGATGGATGACTTGTTTGATCAGCTTCAGGGGACCGAGGTTTATTCCAAAATTGACCTGCGGTCAGGTTATCATCAAGTGAAAGTGAAGGCAGAAAATATATCAAAAATGGCTTTTCGAACACAGTATGGGCATTACGAGTTCTTGGTAATACCATTTGGATTGACCAACACACCAACAGTATTCATGGATTTAATGAATCGAGTGTTCCATCAGTACTTGCACTAGTTCATAGTTATACTTATTGATGATATTCTAGTCTACTTGAGGAGTTTTGAGGAGCACGAGCATCATTTGAGGCTGGTTTTGCAAACATTGAGAGAGAGAAAGTTATATGCGAAGTACAAGAAATGTGAATTTTGGCTAAGACAGGTTTCTTTTTTTGGCCATGTGATCTCTGAGGTAGGTGTATCAGTTGACCCGAGTATGATAGAGACAATGGTAAATTGGGTAAGACTAGGAAATGTTAAAGAAGTTAGGAGTTTTTTGGGTTTAGCAGGTTATTATCGGTGCTTTGTGGATGGTTTCTTCAGTTTGTCAGGTTCATTGACACGGCTCACGAGGAAAAATGTAAGGTTTAAATGGACCGATGACTGTGAGTAGAGCTTTCAAGAATTAAAACATAGGTTGGTGCTTGCCCCAGTGTTGGCTATTCCCTCTGGAGAGGATGGGTTTGTAATATATAGTGATGCGTCCCTAAAGGGTCTTGGGTGCCTATTAATGCAGCACGGCAGGGTTATCGCATATGCTTCTAGACAACCAAAATAATATTAGAAGAATTATCTTGTGCATGATTTGGAGTTAGCTATAGTGGTATACGCTCTTAAGATCTGGAGCCATTATCTGTATGGTGGAAAATGCGAAATCTTCACAGATCACAAGAGTCTAAAATATTTCTTCACCTAGAGGGAATTGAATATGAGGCAAAGAAGGTGGCTAGAACTTATTAAATATTATAATTGCACTATTAACTACCACCCAGGGAAAGCTGATATGGTAGCAGATGCTCTGAGCAGGAAATCAGTGGAACCAATATTGGCAGCCATGGAGATTCAGCATCCGATCCTGATGGATTTGAAGAGACTTAGCATAGAGTTAGTAGAAGATAGTCCTCAGACATTTTTTGCTAGCTTGGTTGTACAACCTACATTATACGAGAAAATTAAAGTAGCTCAGGGTGATGACGTAGAATTGGCGGAGGTAATGACTAAAGTGCGGGATGGTCAGGGAGAGAAGTTCAGCATATCAAATGACGGAGCTCTGCGATTCCGTACTAGGCTATGTGTTCCTGCGGATACTGAGATCAGGAGAACTATATTACAGGAGGCTCACATATCCCAATGCACCGTACATCCAGGTAGTACTAAAATGTATCGAGATCTGCAAGAGTATTTCTAGTGGAGTGGAATGAAGAGGGAGATAGCTGAGTTTGTACAGCAGTGCTTAACATGCCAGCAGGTTAAGGCTAAGTACCAAAGACCAGCAGGACAGTTGCAACCACTCTTCATTCCAGAGTGGAAGTGGGATCACGTTTCCATGGATTTTGTTACAGGATAACCACCAGTGCCACAGGGATTGAATGCAATTTGGTAACTGTAGATCGTGTGACGAAGACCGCCCATTTCATCCCTATTAAAGTTGGCTATTGCATGGACAGACTAGGAGAAATATATTTTCAGGAGATAGTTCGCGTCCATAGGGTACAGGTATCCATAGTCTCGGACCGAGATCCTCAGTTCAATTCACGATTTTGGAAAAGTTTCTAGGAGGCTATGGGTACACACTTAGCATTTAGCACTGCTTTCCATCCCCAGATAGATCGTCAGACTGAGAGGAAGATTCAGACATTAGAAGATATGCTTCGTGCATGCGTGCTAGATTTTGGGGGTAGCTGGACTCAGTTTCTACCACTAGTTGAATTTGCTTATAATAATAGCCACTAGGCTAGTATCGGCATGGCTCCGTATGAGGCACTGTATGCTGGAGATGTTATTCTCCTCTTTTATTTAATGAGGTAGGCATGAGGCGAGTTTTGGGTTCAGAGATTGTTCAGCAAGTGTATGAAAAGGTCTGACTAATCAAAGAAAATATCAATACCACACATAGTCGGCAGAAAAGCTATACAGACACTCGTCGCTGGGAGTTAGAGTTTGATGTGGGAGATCAAGTATTTTTTAAGGTAGCTCCTCTGAGAGGGATTATGAGGTTTGGAAAGAAGGGCAAGTTGAGCCCTAAGTTTATTGGCCCTTTTGAGATACTAGAAAGGATAGGGTGGGTTGCCTTCAGGCTAGCTCTACCCCAAGTTTTATCCAGAATACACAACATGTTTCATGTTGCTATTTTGAGGAAATACGTCTCAGATCCGTCCCACATAATTAGCTGTGTAGAAATAGAGCTTAAGGATTCATTAGCTTATGAAGAAGCACCAGTACATATATTAGACAGAAAGATACAAGAATTACGCACTAAAGAAATTCAGCTAGTAAAAGTTTTGTGGAAGAATCATTCTATAGAGGAAGCTTCTTGGGTGCTCGAGGAGCAGATGAGACATAAATACCTACAGTTGTTTCAAGAGGTTTAGAGGTAATCAGATAAAGTATAATAGCTAGATAGTTCTTTTGTAGGTACATGTATTGAATAGATAAAAGTAGTTATTAGTTTTATATGTGTAATCTCCCAGAATTTGGAATGTAACCACGGTATTCCTCTGCCATAAGTGAGGGTAAGTAATAAAATAAGTAGACCATTTTTCTTACAGAACGATGTATGTTACAGATAGTAAATTTCGAGGACGAAATTTTATAAGGAGGGGAGAATGTAATAACCCAAGAAATTTTTCCAGACCTCGTCGACAAACACAGAGGTTTCATTGATGAGGGTTCTTCAGGATCTCATCGACAAAGACCCGTATCATTGACAAGAAGATACCGAGAGAGGGTTTTTGGAAGTCTGAAACTCATCGACAAGGGTGCAAGTTCATTAACGAACATTCTACAGGACTCGTCGACGAGGTGACGTGTCTCGTCGATGAATCTGGCTCTATAAATAGATGAACTCGAAATATTAACTCAATTTTTGGTGCAGAAAATTCCTCTCTCTCTCTCTAAAATGCACCCCTCCCCTTCTCTCTTCGATTTTGGCTCCATTTCTCACCGAATTGAAGATCTGAAGTCACCACGACACTCCTGGCGAAGTTCTCTGCAAGTCTATTGGAGCTGATCGTTGGTGGAGATAGTTTGAAATTCATCCCAGTTTCAGGGTAAGACAATTTATTCAGGATTAGCTTTCCCTACAGTTATAAGAAATGTTGTACACAGAAAAATACTGATATTTTGTTTTGGAGGATGTTGTTTTTAGGATGTTGAGTAGGGAACCCTGCGGATATAGGGCCTGAGTACAGTAGGGGTTTTCCAGAGTTTAGGTAAGGGAAATATATCTTTAAATAAGATAAAGACAAACTGAAATTAAAATAACAATGCTTAAACAAGAATCTAAATGCAAGTGAAAAAGAGAAAAAAGATCAAACTAACACCAGTTAACAACTTTAAATAACAAATAATTAAACTAACTTTTTAATAATAAAAAAATAGATCCAAACAATTATTCAAGATTCAAATAAAAAAGAAAGAACAGAGAGAGAGAGAGAGAGAGAGAGAGAGAGAGAGAGATGGTAGGCCATGGGGTCTTCAAGCTGCTATTGCTACTGCCTCTACGCACGGCTATCCCCAGCTGCCTCCTGCCTCCAAGAAAGTCTGCCCTTAAAAAAACAAAAGAAAAGCCTAGCTAAAGCCTAGTGCCAAAAACCCTAAAGTGACCCCCCTTTATATTAAATGCCAATTTCCCAATTCAAAACCCCCCAGCAAGCCGGCTCCTTGCAACACATGGCAAGGGCTGCCATCACATGGTCACATCATTGTGGAGCCTAGCCCATTTGAGTCTCTCCCTTTTTTTTTCTTTCTTTTGTTAACACATGGCTGGTTTTGCACTTTAAAACCCAATTTTGACCTTCCTACAATGCTAGCTCTCAAAACTCAAAACACAATAGTTGTAGAGCATTTTCTTAGCTTTCCATTGCATTTTGAATCATCTCAATCGAAACTCAGATGAGAGAGTTATGCCCAGATTACGAAGTAATGTCGGCTTAAATGTCCATAAATTACCCTGCAATAATAAAATACCAAAAATTCATAAATTATTGAATAAAATCCAAATATTATAAATTGAGCGCAATATTAAAATATTAAATATAATTAGGCATTTAATTAAAATTATAATCTTTAATGCATGAATTTAAACGCCTAATTACACAACTTTGATGCGTAATCAGCGAGTGTTCAAGGCACATGACCAGAGATAAATCCAAATTACCACACTAATGCAAAAAAATGGTGGATATGTCACGTTTGGCGACAATGCTAAAGGTAAAGTCATTGGAATTGGAAAAATAGCACTACAAAAAATCAAGGTATTAGTGACGGATCAAATTCGTCTCTAATACTTATAAATTCGTCACCAATAGTATTTGTGACAAATTTATGAGTATTAGTGATAGTTTTAAAATAGTTGTTATATGTACCGTTTCTACTAACTTTTAGTGACGAATTAAAAATTTCGTCACTAATAATGGAGTATTAGTGATGGATCATAACCGTCACTAAAACCTTAATACTGTCACTATAAAGTCTAGAATGGCTCAACTCAAATTCATTACTAATAGCAGGTTATTAGTGACGAATTACAAAATCGTCACTAATATTAGGGCATTAGTGAAGGATTCAAATTCATCACTAATAGTAAGGTATTAGTGATGAATTACAAATTCGTCACTAATACTAGGGCATTAGTGAAAGATTCGAATTCGTAACTAATAGTAGGGTATTAGTGACGAATTACAATTTCATCACTAATACTATTGCATTAGTGAAGGATTCAAATTCGTCACTAATTAATATGTATTAGTGACGAATTATAAATTCGTCACTAATAGTAAGGCCATTAGTGAAGGATTTATATTTATCACTAATAGTATTCTATTAGTGACGAATTTTAATCCTTCTCTAATAATTAGAAAAATTAAAAAACCTTTAATTCTATTTTTTTTAATCATCAATTCTTATATAAAATTATGTAATTACATTTTCAAATACATAAACTGAAACCACAATTACTACAAAATTTGTAAATCATTCAAAATTTTGAATTTAAATACAAATTCAATTAAAATAAAGAAATAACATATGTTCAGATAACAAAAAATATTTCAAAATATTCAAAAATTCAAGTACAAATACTAGTACAAATTCAAGTTAAAATACAAAAATTTCATTTGTTCAAATAACAATAAAAATTACAAAGAAATAGTCAAAAGTTGCATCTGACGACTGTAGTGCATGCATGCATGACATCGCGCCGATGTTATGACAGCTGCGAATCCTACAAATTAAGAGTCATTAAAAAAAATTAGTATAAAAATGTAGGAGAGTTGGCGCTCAATATAATCAGGAAAAATAATTATATGATATAATAAATTCGCAAAGATTTTATAATCATGCATATTACACAATTTGTACTGTAGTAATATCAATAATGAAAAAAATAATTAATGTCAATATTTAAAACTAAACATTGAGTTCACATATTTCCATTGAGTTGCACACTGGAAAGGTAGCCTATAAAGTCGAAAGGATGAAACGGTCTTTGAATAGCCATGAGAAGATACACACACAACTATACTTGCAACTACTTATATATATTATGTGTAATTACCTTTTAATTTTTTCAAAGGTAAAACTGAGTGAATTCATTAATAAACAAAGCTCAAGTTAGAGGCCTGAGGACAATAAAAACAGTGAGCGGCCAACAAATCAATAGAAAAACTAAAGAGAACACCAATAATAGAAAATGTCAAAGCAGCTGAATCAACCACCGAGAATTTGATAATGTTCATTAACCATACATGTAATTATTATCTTAAGATTGAGACACCTTTAGTTATGGAGGTTGTTTTACTTTTTTTTTGTGATAGTGTTTAAAGTCTTAGGCATGTTTAGTCATGAAAATTATTTTCATTTTTATTCAACTAGTTGATTATTTTTTTTGGACTTGAGGTTAGTCTGTCCCTCTACCATAATCTCCAATTAAATAAATTTATATCTAATATTTGAGTCCTCTATTACCCTTTTGATAAGCTTAGGTGCTTACAAGAAGGTTTTAATTACGTCTTTAAAATTTTCATTAATTAATTATTTAATTTGTATTCTTCTTAATCAATTTGCCATCTTAAAAAATAAAACAGTTTTTGTAGAAATCTGATAAGTTGAATAGAAGGGAAAATGTACATATAACTTAAAATAGGAGAGGACTTAAAATAAGAGTCATGTTTCATTAAATGCTCCTCCTTTTAGATAGATGCATTTTGAAAAGTTTTGAAGGAAATTGAGAAAAATGAAAGGAAATGAAAGAATAAGTTACTCATAGTTTAGGAGAAAATGATAATCCACGCGCGCATATTTATATATATACATACAAAATAACATACATATAAAGTTTGTTAGTAATTTCATTGCAAAGAAAATGCTTAGAATGACTCCAATCTTTTGTAACATGCATATAAACAAGAGTAAGATTATTGCTTTAACATTCATTTTATCATAATTATCGTTGTACATGGTTTTTTTTTTTTTATTGAAAAAAATTTAATGAAATTTCGGCAACATGCTGTCTTTAAATTGGATATTTTTCCATAAAACCTGCACCTGATAGATTCAAATAAGTCATTTATAAGAAGTTCAAGGCACATAAGAACCTATATCCACTACCAGCATGTAATACACATCAACTGCATCTACCATGTAGGAGGCATTCTAGACTAACATGCAATTATGTTGCAATCAACAATTCACAATAGTAGTACATGTATCCATTAAATTCAGAATATAAATAGTAGAGAATAGTGGATAGTATTGAGTTCAGTGTAGTATTGTAATTCATCTAGGCATTTCGACATGAACGTTATGAGATGATAAGAGCATTTAATTGAAGTAATTATGAAGATGATGCTCCCTTTGAGTTATGTATATATTCAACTTATGCCTTTTTCAAATTTTCAAATCCTTAGCCAAGTATTTCTAATATTTTCAATGATTTAGGCTCGGTAATGAATGCTTTAGACTTACCTGACCAAAAACATATAAATGAATGCTTCTTTAAATGAACTAAGCCTACATTGCCTCATTTCTTATGATTCCTAACTTTCACTCATCCTTTCAAAAATATTTTAACATTCATTTTATCATAATTATCGTTGTACATGGTTTTTTTTTTTTGGGAAAATTTTTAATGAAATATCTGCAACATGTCCTCTATAAATTGGACATTTTCCCATAAAACCTGTAACTGATAGATTCAAATAAGCCGTTTATAAGAAGTTCAAGGCACACGAGAACCTATATCCACTACCAGCGTGCAATACACATCAATTGCATTCACCATGCAGGATACATTCTAGACTAGCATGCAATCATGTAGCAATCAACAAATCACAACAATAGTACATGTATCCATTAAATTCAGAATATAAATAGTAGAGAACGGTGGATAGTATTGAGTTCAGTGTAGTATTGTAATTCATCTGGGCATTTCAACATGAACGTTGTGAGATGATGAGAGCATTTAATTGAAATAACTATGAAGATGATGCTCCCTCTAAGTTATGTATATATTCAACTTACGGTTTTTTCAAATTTTCAAATCCTTAGCCAAGTATTTCTAATATTTTCAATGATTTAGGCTCAGCAATGAATGCTTTAGGCTTACCAGACCAAAAACATATAAATGAATGCTTCTTTAAATGAACTAAGCCTACATTACCTCATTTCTTATGATTCCTAACTTTCACTCATCCTTTCAAAAATATTTTAACATTCATTTTATCATAATTATCATTGTACATGTTTTTTTTTTTTTTTTGAGAATATTTTTAATGAAATTTCGGCAGCATACTGTCTGTAAATTGGACATTTTCTCACAAAATCTGCACCTAATAGATTCAAATAAGTCATTTATAAGAAATTCAAGGCACATGAGAACCTATATCCACTACTAGCATGCAATACACATCAACTGCATCCGCCATGCAGGAGACATTCTAGACTTGCATGCAATCATGTTGCAATCAACAATTCACAATAGTAGTACATGTATCCATTAAATTCATAATATAAATAGTAAAGAACGGTGGATAATATTGTGTTCAGTGTAGTATTGTAATTCATCTAGGCATTTGGACATGAACATTATGAGATTATAAGAGCATTTAATTGAAATAATTATGAAGATGATGCTCCCTCTGAGTTATATATATATATATATATATATATATATATATATATATATATATTCAACTTATGGTTTTTTCAAATTTTCAAATCCTTAGCCAAGTGTTTCTAATATTTTCAATGATTTAGGCTCGACAATGAATGCTTTAGGCTTAACGAACCAAAAACATATAAATGAATGTTTCTTTAAATGATCTAAGTCTACATTGCCTCATTTCTTATGATTTTTAACTTTCACTCATCCTTTCAAAAATATTTTAACATTCATTTTATCATAATTATCGTTGTAGATGACTTTTTTTTTTTTTTGAAAAAATTTTTAACGAAATTTTAGCAGCATGCTGTCTGTAATTTGGACTTTCCCATAAAACTTGCACCTAATAGATTCAAATAAGTAATTTATAAGGAGTTCAAGGCACATGAGAACCTATATCCACTACCAGCATGCAATACACATCAACTGCATCCGCCATGTAGGAGACATTCTAAACTAGCATGCAATCATGTAACAATCAACAATTCACAACAGTAGGACATGTATCCATTAAATTTAGAATATCCAACAAGTAAATCTATCATCTGTACAAGATGAATATCTATCATATGAAAATTTTCCAACTAAACAAGATATACAACTATGATAATAATAATAATAAAAATGTACACATTATGCAGCCATATCAAGTAATTAGAAATGAAAACATCCAAAAGCTAGATGGATCCATAAGGAGGATGCATTTTGAAGGAGCACACATCCAAAATGACCATCCGTTCAAAAGGAAGCAGCATCAAAAATGAAGATGCATCCAAAAGGAGGTTGAATCCGTAGAGAGGATGCATAGGCACATCCACAAGTAAAAAATGCTTTCACAAGGATGATGCATCCAAAAAGTGCAACACTGATGGAACTTTTCGAAACAAGAAAGATCAAAAAATAATATTATTCGATGAAAAAATAAATAATTATAAATTTTAATTGAAAATATATGCGTCATGTCATTGAATTTAATGGATAGATTAAACTTGAATTGAAAATATATGTGTGTGTCTCTCTCTCCGTATATATATATTCACACACGCACACATTATTATTGGATGTGAAAGACATCTATCATTCTCACATCAAACTGTTACATGCTTTTTTTTTTTACTATAGTAATTTTCTCAAGTTATATCTGTTTGTAATATTAATTTGTTGCAGTATTACTACATAATTTAAAAATTGCCCCAAATATGAGACTTTAGTTCTTCCCTGAATTTTTACTTTTCCTAGAGAATGCATGTAATTCTATCTCACCCCTCCCCTAAAAAAAAATTTATCCCATTACAGTCACCCGCTAACACTCAGCATAATGGTTTTTAGTGTCGAAGTTAGAATAACGTATAAAGCTCTTTAGAGGAGCTAGTATGAGTATTCATTAATCATTGAAAAATTCGCTATATTATAACACAAATAAACACATAAAATAATTTTACATAAGCAAACCACATGTTAACCTATAAGTGCCACACATACCTTCTAATCGGAGGAGCCACCCACATCATTTGGTTGAGATTGGCGCATCATTTCCTCGAACTGCGTTTTCCTATTCATCATGACTTGCATCTGGGCTTGAAAGGTGGACACCGTGTCTCTCAATTGCGTGTTCTCCATTTCCACCATCTGCATCCGTTGAGCTATCTCCTGCTCATGATACTCGCCCTCTCGACGCCCTCATTCCATGTCTGCATGAGTCGCCGCACCTATGGATGATGATGCTGTTGGGGCAATGTATCCACTTCCAAGACCTTTCACCTAGCCCTCCCGCTCGTTGCCCAAGCACCTAGGAAGTGATCTCGAAATCTGTCATGCGCTGACTCCCCTCTGAAACAGGTGCATCCCTCAGCTCGATCATCCGTGCCTAATTTCAGTCATGAAAATGATAAAAAGGAATAAGTATAACTTGCACTTTGCTATTTTGAATCAAGTAATAAACTAAATCTTTTGTTTTACATACATGTATATCCTGCGCACCCTCACACCACTCCCTCGATCGCCGTTGGTGTGTTCTCTAATAAAGATTCAGCAGCGGCTCCTCTGCACCAGTATCGAGATCACGCTACATTATCATATAAGACATTTTTAGTATTATGTCATGTAATGGTCAGATAGTTTTGTATATAGTAATTACCTGTCAATGATTAACAAATAACCTCGATCTACCACAATGCGTGGTAGGGACTTTGCTGCAGTTCGCAGCATTTGTTTCACAGATGGCCTACAAGGAAGATGTAATGATGGTTTATTAGTGACATTATTGTGAAAAAATTGTGATTATAATACAAATACATTACCTAATAGCATGGGTCATGGAAATGGTGACACACCACCTCCCAATCCTCTTGGGATATCTTATCATATGGTCGCGCTTCTACTTCATCTCCCATCCCTCGAAAATGTGCGCTCTTAAATTTATTGCACAATTGGATGTCGACCACCCTCTTCACATGGTCATCCTCGAGGATGTCCATATGGAACTCCTCCTGCATATATAGGTAATACAATTAGAATGTTAGACAGTTGTTAATTGGCTAGTATATTAAAATTAAAAAAATATTTAATTTAAAAAAAAAAGGTTTGGAATTATTTACCAAATTGCGCATGTAGAGAACCATGCACTACTCCTGAGTCACCTACGGCTAGCTGAAGGCTATGACTAGGGCATACTGTCGGCATATAATGCCAGGCTCCCTCGTCCACGTGGTGCACCAATCGTTCAGCAGGGCGGTGTATCCTGGAGGAATGTCGATCCGAATCCGCTGTTTTGTCCTCTCTAGGTGCTTCTTCAGCGACATATTCTTCGCTGCACCATGGTCTAACCTGACTGTGGATGTAGATGCCAAAAGTAGAGTTAAATTAAGAACAAAATTATAATCATACACGTGAATAACTATCATCATTAGTTGAAATATAAATAAATTAATTGTATCTACACCAACACTGCTCATCATGGTGGGCAACTCACCCTTCGTATCAGTTGCATAAGTGGTATCCATGTCTGGACGAGGAGCTGATGGCTCAGACAATGGTGCCGCCACATCAGAACGAGAATGTCGGATCATCCTTATACGATGCAGTCATGTGCCTGAAAGGAAGTCTCCAACGTCGACCTCCTGGTGCTATATCTACAAATTATTAGACAAGTAAATATAAGAAGTAGGAATATTAGATGGATGCATAATACATATATTTTAAGTTATTTACACATGTCTGATATATAGTGAGAAACATAACATGCTTACCCCCTATACATCCTTAATATCGGCATCATCCTGACTTTCTAAAGTGTCTTCCTTTTCACTACAGTAATCAACCCCTATTTCATCTTCCCCATCAATTTCGTCATTGTCGATGAAGTGAACGTCTATAGAAGGTTCAATTGTAATATTAGCAGTCCCTAAGTGTTCTGCCATGGCACCATCCTTATGCAATGGTATAGGATCGATGCCTTCTTCGACAACATTTAAAGCAAATTGCGCTACCACACTGACAGATGGCTCATCTTCTTGGAATACAGTCTCACTGACACTCATTTCCCCATCTACAACTTTTGTAATAGCGTACAAACTTTGGGGAGAAATCTTTTGGGCCACATGTCATTCACCCTTCAATTTGGTGCCTTTAAGGTAAAACACTTGTTCTGCCTGCGTCACAAGCATGAAAGGGTCATTTTGATACCAGGTCTTGCTAAAATTGACACTTGTCGGTGGTTTCCCAAATTTCACATCTCCGATCAACCTTAACTGGTTTAATATGTCTTCCCCACTTAGTCGCTTTGGCTGCGTCCTTCGTTTAGGTTTTCCATTGAAGCTTCTAACGCCATGAGTCCTCCAAGGATGTCCAGTTCGTAGAAAATGATGATGACACATAAAGCATAACTTGCGGCCATGCTTTAAGGATAAGGACCCAGCATCCTTATTACATATTGAGCATGCTAAGTAACCTTTTGTGCTCCAACCTAACAGCTTGCCATAAGCAAAGAAATCATTATATGTCCACAAGACTGTAGCATGCATTCGAAATGTTGTCTCGGTTTCCACATCGAATGTATCCACTCTCATAATTCTTTTAACTCATCAATTAATGAATGCAAGTAAACATCAATATCATTACCAAGTGCCCTCGATCTGGGAATGAGCAGAGACATATAAATGAAAGGTTTTTTCATACATCGCCATGGCGGCATACTGTATGGCATTATCATAATTACTCACATGCTATACGAGTTGTTCATGTTACCGAAAGGATTGAACCCATAAGAAGCAAAGTCAAGTTTGATGTTGCGAGGATCACTAGCAAACCACGGATGCATTTTATCAAAATCGGCCCAAGCTTCGGAATTTGCTAGATGGCTAAGGGTTTTTCCATCTTGAAGATGTTTCTCTTGATGTCATCTCATATCTATAGTAGTCTTTTTGCACATATACAATCGTTGCGGCCACGGGATTAATGGTCAATATTGCAAAACTTTTTTGGGAATCTTTTTACCCTTCTTCTAATTAGTTGTATAGCTCAATTCACTTCATTCTGGGCACTCATTCGCATTTTCATGTTCACCATAAAAAAGTGCACAATCATACCTACATGCATGTAATAGAGTGTAACCGAGACCTAATTCACACATGTATGTCTTTGCCTCATAAAAAGACTTGGGAAGTGTTTCACCATCAGGAAGTGCTGCCTTAATGAGGCTTAAATGCATGTTGAATGCGCTCTGAGATAACCCATGTATTGTCCTTGCATGAAGCAACTTTATCAGAAACTCTAATTTTGAGAACTTTTTACAGTTTGGATATAAGGGCACCCATGTTTCTCATGAGATTAGCAAATGGTTTACCAAGTCGATTCAACATACTAGCATCGCAAGGTATGGTACCTGCTGAAGTAGATTCATCACTAGTACGCGACAAAGGCACATCGTACGTGTCCATTGCAATCCCCCTTTGCAAGTCACCTAATATTTCAATTACCCCTTCCGAACAGGTATCACCACCTACTATATTTGCCCCCTCATCTTCATTGTTATCATCATTGCTCTAAACTTCGTAATCTTCACCGTGGAACACCTATGTTGTGTACCTTTTCTCCATTCCAAAGTCTAGTAAATGTGAATGGACTAAATCAATGTGATTGAATGTTATGTTCTGGCATTTCTTGCAAGGACACCTTATTCTACTTGTTTTGTCTACACGAGGACGCACGAACTCTATGAAATCATGTACCCCTTTCACGTATTCTAGCAAAAACCTACCCCAAGCATTCATCCAACTCTTATCCATGTTCATTAATTACCCTATAACATGTTCAAGTAAATGGTGTTCATCACATTCTCATAATGTTTATAACGCATGCATCGTGAATCCTATAATCAACCATCATACTCTAAAGGGTACGGATCCTTTTCCATTCAGGAATGTTGCATTTACATAGCGATTAATCACTCAAATTCTTTCGTCGTATCGTTATAAATTTCGACAGCATCTCCCTATGTCTCTCCAAGTACACGAGATGGGGGAAGTGAACATGTTGTTAGTTTTCCATCACTAATAAATTATCACGACACCCCACTATGCACCTAGAGAACACAAGTAGAGACGTGCTCGAAATATATACCTGACAATTGACAAAGCATGAACGATGACAACAATCTACACTTGACAATCCAAGAATGGTTGAAATGCAAACATTTCTAATCGTACGTGAAACAAATAATTAACATGTTCAAGTGATTATTAGTCAACATAGTATGACTAATAATCAATTGAAATATAACAATTGATTTGTCTCACATGTACGATTAGGTATGAATGTATAGTAACTGTTCTTGGACTTCTCTAAGCTTCAATGAATACATGAAATGGCAGTAGTTAATTTGGCATTTTACTTCATATGACATTTAGTTTTTAACCTTTCACTGTACACTTAAGATTGTTGTTCTTAGCCAAATCTTTTTGATTTTCAATTATAAGCCTAAGATCGTCTCTTTTCTTACGAATTTCAACATGTGAGAGGCGTGAGTTAGAATGACTTTAAGTTTTAACTGATCATGCATACATTTCTTTGTATATAGTTTTATTATGAACAAACTTTAACAAAAATTTGGCAGCATGTCGTCTGTAAATTGAACACATCCCAAAAAATTCCTGCACTAAAACTAAATAGATTCAAGAAAACAAATCATGATAATATGCATCATGCAGATACCAGTCAATTTGAGCATGCGAGAACCTAAATCCATTACCAATACGCAATTCACAATGTACTACATCAGCCATACAGTTGACATTCAACACAAGCATGTATTTTAGTATTTCAATTTACAATGGAGATTAAATGAAATGAAAGAGGTGATTAATAGGAAGTCAATGGTTCCCCTTGCGCACAAAGTGAAGGCATCATGATTCATTTCATTGTGTCATAATTCCTTTTCTAAAAACACTCTTTAATATTGGAGAATGTTATGTAGTCTTAGCCACTAATGGAGTAAATGATGGGCTAAAGATTTTTATTGGGGGACTAATGATCTTTGCTTCAACAAATGTAGCATCTACTCTTCTTCATGGTGGTATTCTTTGTAGTTTTCTTTCTTTTTGATTTCATTTGCTTTTTAGGGTTCTTGTCCGATTCTTCTTTCCTTTCATAATTTTTATATTTTTCTATAGACTCTTGGTTTTGAATACTTAATTTGTTGTGGTTGAATCGTTAACTCTAGCAGCACCTTAAACTGTCTCTACTTTGGGCAAAAAATTATACCTTTTGTAAATAAATGCCTCCTCCCAAGTAGCTTGAAGCCTCCGCTTTCACATATCTATGTGTTTTTCTTTCAAATGTTACATATGATAAATTGATCCTAAATTCATTAATATTAGAGGGTGATCTATTTTCAATAAGTGTACAATTTAGGAAATAGACAGGAAGGTCCCTTACAAAATTTATTGTTCATCTTAGGCCCATCAAACATTTGATATCACTTTTACAACCAAATCTAAAGTCTTCAAGTGGACTAGATATACATATGTGAGTACCACGTGACCCAAAAGTTTAAGCCATTGGATATTAGACCCATTTGATCCATGCACTAGCTAATTATATAGGTCCATCTCCAATTTTTGGTATATTAGAGTCCCTTAATTTGTGCTTATATTATTTTAACATCTATTTATTTTATAGGTTAAGTTTAATTAGATTAAATTAATCACTCTTAATTATTTTGTTTGAGATTATTTGATTTTTAGGTATCAAATTTAGTTTTGAGCGGATAAGATAAAAATTTTATATTACATTTCATCCAAATACCTACACAAATTCAAATTTTGGATTTGAACTTAGGTCAGCTCCAAATATTGAGTTAAAGTACATTTGATGTTACGAAATAAGAGATATGACATGTTAAAGCTTGGAGACACCTCTAAGCCTCCTCGTGTAGGTTAGATGTAGTATGTCTCTCAACACTTCCTCCCCCACCCACCCACGCCCTATCCACTGATCAGCTCTAGTTAATGAAGTTCAAAGGATAAAAACAAAAAGAAAGAGAAGAAGAAAGGAACAAAAGTACTTTAATGAAAATTTGATTGATATACGGTAGGTGTCAAAGGTATATGGGTAGGTTTGATGGAGGTGAATGGCCCTCGTGCCTATGTCGTCAAAAGAATGTGTGTGTGTGTCTAGTGTGGGAATGATCCGATTTGCGGAGATTCTTTAATTAAAAATTACAAATTATTAGTACCATGTAATGGCTTTTCGGATTGTTGGTTTTTATGTGTAAATATTTTGAATAAAAAGTTTAGATCTATTAAATTTGATACTATTACTAAGTTAATTAGGTATTGTTCGATAAATGGGTGTGTAGAGGATGAGAATCTATTTCTCCCGCATAATGTGTGTGTGTCTGCTGTAAATTTTTTTTTTTATAGCAGCCATATTAATATTCACAACTCATAACATTAACATTTGCATGTGAATTCCTCATCCCTATCTGCCTAGGGCCCTGATTCTTTCTCCAATACACACACTAGTTGCATTGTACATGCTTACATGAACAAAAATATCAAAATGCTTCCTTCCTCTTATCATTTAAAAATATTTCTCTCCAAATTAACAATGTGTTTCTTTCTTTTGACCCACCAAATTAAATTTATTATCTTGGGTTGTACACAAATTAACGGATCACGATAGTAAATGCATGTCGTAAATAAGCTACAAAGGTTAGTACGATCAATTCTATAATAGATAGTTATATATTATCAATTAAATATGATATTATCCACATTATCCATTTTCCAAAAAAAAAAAAAAACTTTGGACAAAAGAATGGAGGCATTGGATTTAAAATCTCACAATAAAATTAGGTGAAAATAATAATTAGAACTTGACCTAGAAAAAAAAAAAAAAAACGAGGACTAAATAGCAACTTATAAAAAAAAAACTTAAAAAAAAAAAACATATAGAATAGTAAATTAAATTAAAAAATCATACCTGACTAGAAGGTTGTAGCGAGGGTTGGGAGGCAGAAGTGGGTAGCGGCGGCAGCGGCTGTGGCTGCGGCGGCCCCGATTGCAGTTGCAGTGGCTGCGGCTGTGGCTGCGGCTTTGAGGGCAGGGAGACAAGCCCACTAGTGGGAAGAAGGAAGGTGTGCGTGGTGAAGAAGGAAGGAGGGAAAGGAGGAAAGAAGGGAGGAAGGAAAGGAGGGGGATCGGGGAGGGAGGTTCGGGAGGGACGAGCGCAGCAGAGCGAGACGGGAAGATTTCAGGAAAAGAGGGAAGAGAAAGAAGAAGATTGGGGCAAAAGTTATAAAAGAAGTATTAGTGATAAATCTAAATTCGCTACTAATAATGGACTATTAGTGACGAATCTCCAAATTTGTCACTAATACTTTAAACTAAATTTTATTTTATTCTTTTAAATAAACGAAGCATTAATGACGGTTCCGAAATTCATCACTAATAAAGGGCTAATGGTGACGAATTTCAAAATTTGTCACTAATACTCTAAACTAAATTTTTTTAAAATTTTTTGTAAATAAAGGAAACATTAGTGACGATTTCCAAATCCGTCATTAATAATGAACTAGTAGTGACAAATCTCCATATTCATCATTAATACTTTGAACTATATTTTTTTTTTAAATAAACAAAGCATTAGTAACGGTTCCCAAATTTGTCACTAATAATGGGCTAATAGTGATGAATTTCAAGATTCGTCACTAATACTCTAAACTAAATTTTTTTTATTTTTGTTGTAAATAAAGGAAGCATTAGTGACGGTTCCCAAATCCGTCGCTAATAAAGGGCTAATAATGACGAATATTGAGATTCATCACTAATACTCTAAACTAATTTTTTTTTTTTAAATAAACGAAGCATTAATGATAGTTCCCAAATCTGTCACTAAAAAATGACTAATAGTGACGAATTTCAAGATTCGTCACTAATATTCTGAACTAAATTTTTTTATTTTTTGTAAATAAAGGAAGCATTAGTGACGTTTTCCAAATCCGTCACTAATAATGGACTAGTAATGACGAATCTTCATATTCATCACTAGTTCTCTGAACTAGTTTATTTTTTTAAATAAACGAAGCGTTAGTGACGGTTCTCAAATCCATCACTAATAATGGGCTAATAGTGACGAATTTCAAGATTCGTCACTAATACTCTAAACTAATTTTTTAATTTTATTTTTTGTAAATAAAGGAAGCATTATTGATGGTTCCCAAATCCGTCACTAATAAAGTGCTAATAGTGACGAATATGGAGATTTATCGCTAATACTCTGAACTAAATTTTTTTTTTAGTTTTTTTAAATAAACGAAGCATTAGTGACGGTTCCCAAATCCGTCACTAATAAAGGGCTAATACTTTGAATTAAATTTTTTTTATTTCTTGTAAATAATAGTAGTGACTATTATTTAACCGTCACTAATAAGTTCCTTTTAGTGACGGATATAATTCGTCACTAATGCCGCACAAATCGTCGCTAATATTTTCGCGACATAAATTTTGCAGGAAACATGTTTTCCCGCTATATTTTTAGGTTTTTAATGACGAAACTATTAGTGACGATTTCATATCGTCACTAATAGTTTCGTCACTAAAAACCAGTTTTTTTGTAGTGTAGGTAAAGAACCTTCTTCGACCATTGATGATGTTTTTCTGGTAGATGGGTTGAAGCATAATCTTTTACGTATAAGTCAATTACATGACAAAGGATTTGACATAATCTTCAAACAAGACAAATGCATTCTTTAAAATAGAGAAAAACATAATGTTCTATTCACCGCTAAAAGAGTTCATATTGTGTATTGCATAAAATTTGAAAATCTAAAATCTCAATATATCACATGCTTAGTAGCCTTGAATGAAGCAAGTTGGCTATAGCATAGAAGACTAGGACACACTAGTATGGACTTACTATCAAAATTAGTTAAAAAGAACTTAGTTAGAGGACTACCAAGCACTAAGTTTGTAAAGGATAAAATTTGTGATGCTTGTCAACTAGGAAAGCAATCTAAGTCCAGCTTTAAGAAGAAGAAACATATTTCCACTAACAAGCCCTTAGAGCTTATCCACTTAGATTTATTTGGCCCTTCTATAACACAAAGTCTATGAGGAAAATAATATGCTTTCGTCATTGTTGATGACTACTCCAGGTTTTTCTAAGTACTCTTTTTAGCCTCCAAAGATGAAGCTTGCAATATGTTGATAAACTTTTCTAAAAGACTTCAAAATGAGAAAAAGGATATGGTGTATTTAAGGAAGAGAATTCAATAATAAAGATGTTGATAAATTCAACAATGAACATGGAATAAAACACAACTTTTCAGCACCCAAAACTCGACAACAAAATGAAGTTGTTGAAAGGATATGGTGTATTTGGATGCAAGTGCTTTGTACTAAATGATAAAGATGACTTAGGGAAATTTGATGCAAAATCAGATGAAGGAATCTTTTCAGGGTATGCGTTAAATAGCAAAGCATTTAGAATCTATAATGAAGAACACTCACAATTAAACCTTTGATGAAGCAAATCCATTTACACAAGCAATTGATATTGAAGAAGTTGAAGCTGATGTTGCACAAAAACTAGAAGTCTAAGAAATCATAGAAGTGAAAGAAGAAAAAAATGAAGCAATTCCAAATAATGATTCTACTGAAAATTTTGAGTTGCCTAAAGAATAGAAATTTTTAAGACATCTTCCAAAAGATCAAATCATTCTATCCTAAGAAGAACCGAAGAACATTGAAGAAGAGTTAAGTGATGATTCATGGATAGTAGCAATGTAAGAAGAATTAAATCAGCTTGAAAGAAATAGAGAATGAAAATTAGTTCCTGACCCGATGATCATTCAATAGTTGGAACAAGATGGTATTTAGGAATAAAAAAGATGAAAATGGTATTGTAGTAAGAAATAAAGCAAGACTTGTAGCTCAAAGATATAATCAAGAAGAAGTATAGAATGCGAGAAGACTTTTGCTCCCGTAGCTAGAATGGAAGGTATAATAATGTAATTAGCATGTGCATCCCACAAAGAATTTAAACTATACCAAATGGATGTAAAAAAGTGCATTCTTAAATGGATTCATTAATGAAGAAGTCTATGTGGCACAACCTCCAAGATTTGAGGATATCCATAACCTTGACTATGTGTTTAGATTAACAAAAGCCTTATATAGGTTAAAGCAAGCTCCTAGAGCTTTGTATGAAGGTTGAGTGGATTCCTACTAGAAAATGGATTTTTAGGAGGAAAAGGCGGACAATACTTTGATCATTAAATCTAAGAATAAATATTTTCTTATCATACAAATTTATGTTGATGATATCATATTTGGTGCTACAAATGAAAATTTATGTAATAAATTTGCAAAATGTATGCAAGATGAATTTGAAATGAGTATGATGGGAGAGTTAAATTACTTCCTAGGACTACAAATCAAGCAAGCTAAAAATGGAACATTTATAAATCAATCAAAATACATAAGGGACATGCTTAAGAAGTTTGACATGGAAGGTAGCAAGCCTATAGGAACACCAATGAGTGCTTCCACAAGTCTTGATAAGGATGAAAAAAGAAAATCAGTTGACATGAAATACTATCAAGGTATAACAGGTAGTCTGCTATACTTGATAGCTAGTAGACTAGATATAATGTTTAGTGTATGCATGTGCGCTCGGTTTCAATTAACTCTTAATGAATCTCACCAAATAGCGGTAAAAAGAATCTTAAGATAATTGATAGGCACTATTTACTTAGGTCTTTGGTATCCTAAGGACATTGGCTTTGAGATGATTAGTTATTCAGATGTAGATTATGTGGGATGTAAAATTGATAGAAAAAGAACAAATGGAACTTGTTTTTTTCTAGGACAATCTCTTGTGTCTTGGTTCTGCAAGAAACAAAATTCAATAGCTTTATCTACTACTGAAGCTAAGTATATGGCAATAGATAGTTGTTGTGCACAAATACTCTACATGAAACAATAATTAAAAGACTTTAATTTAGAGTATTCAACTATGCCTATAAACTGTGATAATACCAGTGCTATAAATATTTCCAAAAATCATATATCACACTCAAGAACCAAGCATATAGACATAAGACATCATTTTCTAAGAGATCATGTGCAGAATGAAGATATATTTTTTGAATTCATGAATACAAATGACCAATGGGTGGATGTTTTTGCCAAACCTCTTCCAAAAGATAGGTTTATATCGATAAGAAGAGAACTTGACCTATTACATAGTAGGGAAGTTGTTTAGGAAGGATACATGATGAGTGAAAATAGTTTATTTGAAAATAGTCGACTAACAAGATACTGACTTGTAAAAATTAAAATTTTCTAATTGTCATGCGACTGACCTCAAGACCCCAGGTGACTGGACTAAAGGAACTTTATATACTCCTCAGCGCAAAACCTTAACTTATTAGATCCCAGTCAACTGACCCTATTTCATCACTCACCCAAACTCCCTTCTCATTGATCTCCATTGATTCTAAACCTCAAAATCCACTGATCAAAGTGAGAAAATCATCTTCTTACATCACCGACCCACGATTCCTAAGTTTTTAAGCATTTAGTTATTCTCCTCTGACTCAAAATGCCACAAACAAAGAGTACGTCAAACTGTGGTGCGACTTCAGGAAAGGACGACGAAAATATTAAAAGATGGCTCATTACTCCTCATGCCAAGCAACAATATCGAAAGTATTTTCACTCTACAGAACCCATCCTAGGTAAAATTTTTGATACTGCATTCTTTGAATTAGAGTTTCCCAATATTCTACGGATGTTTTGGGAGATAGGTTGAAAAAACTTTTGTGGCACCATGAACCTGCCAGTGGGGCCCGGGGTGTTAAGTTCCTTCCAACTATCTCTGATACCACAATTATAATGCACGCAGTGGAATTAATAATACATCCTCAATTAAAATACCAGAGTACTATACTATAAAAAAAAAAAGGGTATATCCATCTCGCTATAATACATAACCAGAACTATAAAACATAACCAAAATACATCTGAGTTTTTACAACCACTCACGCTATGTTACATTATCAACCTTGCTCCGGAGTTTTCTAAGCTCGACCACCAGAACGTCCTGAAAAAGATGAGTTGTATACTGGGGTGAGACACTTCTCAGTAAGGATGAAATAAATTATCATCAGTGTGTGGCCTATGAGTTTAGTGTATACAAAATATAACCATTTGTTTAATCAATAACAACTGTTAATACATTTATAGACTATACTCACACATACATTTTATTTATAAGTGAGAGTTTCTGAGAATTGGGGAGATTACAAGTCCATAACATGTAGCACCCCTTTTGCTTTGATATGTTATATAACCTTGCCCATTTAACTTGGGTGTGGCTACAACTGATACCTATCAGGACACTCGCCTTCCTCTACAAGCCCTCGGGCGGAGAGTTTATCTCGTTCCAATCACATGTAATACTACAATATAAAATACATTTAATGCTTCACTATAAATAACTTTCACATACAAAATATAACTCCCACCTATATATATACTACAAATTGTAAGTTGTTAATACTTTTGCAACCATAAGCTATGTATTGCAAATACTTTGCAACTATACTCTATTTTCATATACTCTATTTTCATATGCTCTATTTTCATACACTTTATTCTATTACACTCTGGTTAAATCTAAAAAATATGAATATAAGAACTCACCCCGAATGGATAAACGACATGCTTCCCCCCATGACGAGTTTTGCGGCCTGTAGGCTAGACTTAGCCCTAGCCGGTTTATGACCAGTTTAAGTCAACTATACTGTACTCCTGCTAGTACGAATGGCCATCCCATAGCAAAAGAACATATTCTTTAGTTTAATTTCATTGTCTTTGATTGAAGGTTTAATTAACTTTATCTTGTCGCTGAATAGGTCTTTAAAGATTTCAAAATTGTTGAATCATCAATTATATTTGTTTTTTGGATAAAATTATCCACAAAACTGCGAAGAAAACAATCTTTATTTAGTGAAGCAAAACAACACTTATTTCTCACGCTTTTTAGACAAACTTTAGGGTATTAAAATTGTGGAGTTTTCATTTATGATATTTGTTTTAGATCCTTATAGACACTTACACAAAGTGTGATCACCATTCATAAAATATTTAATGGATGTTAAATTTGAAAAAAAACCCTGAATGAAATTTATTTATTAAAGTGAGCATTACGCCCAACTTGTGTGAAGCTTGTTTCTTTCATTAAATCCAAAAATCTTACTTGCCAATTAATGTTATTGATTATTTGGGAAAGCCAATCGATTATGAATGGTTGGAATAAATTGGGTCCAAATTCTAAAAGCCCACTTTAGCTTTTTGGAGTAGGATCCAATCTAAGTCAATGAATGACCTTGACTAACCAAATAATTTGAATTTCTTAACTGGTTAAAATAATTTTTTAATGTCTATAAAGAATAAAGTTGTTCCTAGTTTGACATTTACTCTAACATTTGGTGAGAAATTGAATCATTTCTTAGAAGTTCAAGCTTTAAACAACCAACAACAAAAAACTACGGAAGAAAATTGCTAAAGACCTTGTTAAAATTTTAAATTAGTTTATTTATTATGTAGTAATTTTTTGTGAATATCATAAATTCTTGATTAAGAATTCAACAATTTTAGAAGTGTGATTTTGCTTTATAGCTCCTTAGTTATGTATGCACACTTTTCCCTTTTCGTTTTCAACAACTCAATGGAAATAACATGTAATTTACCACAAAAAAAATGGCCTTTTAGTGATGAAAGTATTAGTGACAAATCAAAAATCGCCACTACTAATGCGCTATTAGGGAAGAAAAATAAATTCGCCACTAATAGTAAAGGCATTAGTGACGAAACTGGTATCTGTCACTAATAATGCATTTTTAGTGACGGTTTTCTCTTTGTCACTAATATTTCGGCACTAAAAGTAAGTTTTCCCGCTCGAAATATCGTGCAAAAATTTTAGTAACGATTTATTGGATATTATTACTAGTTACCATTGTCGTCGATTGTCACTAATAGTCCTATTTCAGTGACAATTTTTAAAAACCGTCACTAGTAGCAAAATTTGTCACTAAAAATTTTCCCAAATATCTTTTCGGCTTCTCCTCGTGCATAATCCCACGCATCACAATCCCTACTCTCTTTTTCTCGTGCTCCCACACCTGCATCCCTTCTGCCATAGAGCCACCGTGTGTGATTCGCCAGAGAGCCGCCGCCACCACCAAACGAGGATGTCACCGGCTAGCAGTTTTCTGCCTACAGTAAGGATAGTCGTGTTCTCCTCCCCCTGCGCGCAATAGTAGCTCATTATCAGACCTCCTACTACTGTGCACCACAACAGCTTGTTGTTGGACCTCCTCCCACCGCACGCCACACCAGCTCATCGCCGGAGCTCCTACCATTGTGCATAACACTAGCTCATTGTCGTAATCCTAGGTTTGAGTCACTTCGTATATGCACAGATGCACTATATGGATCTATAATGCCAATTTGAAGCATGAATTTGAGCATATAAGAAATGTGCAAACGTTCAAACTTGCTTCAAACACCTAAAAGTGAAATGATCTTCTTTACTTGAAAAAATGATGTTATTTTAATTCTTAAGCTGTTTGACTTTATTTAAGTGCGATATTTATGGTAAAAGACATGGAATTTTTATTTTTTCTATTTTTTGAAATGATGCATTGCATGCTCACATTTGTTGCTTGTTCTGGGATTAAATAATGCATGCAAAACGCTATGTGATTTAGGATATTTGAATTAGTTCATTCTCTAACATTTAGAGAATGAGGATATTTAAGTAGAATATTCTGTTCAAGCATTTTTTTTTTTTGCAGGTGTTTTATAATGAAGAAAACAAGATGAGTATGGTTAATTACCGTAGTGGTGCACCCATTACCAAAATCTCAATCGAATGGTATGTCACATAATCAACCAATGCTTTGGACACATCTAAATCTTCAAGTATGACCTCGAGAAACTTCACCCGTTGCAAAGTTTGACCAAAGAATGAAGATATTGAAAGATTAGTTTGAGAAGTTAACTCTTACTCTCTTAAGGGTAAATGGAATGGTTCAATAGATGATTTTAGAAGTTACACATTCAACATTTTCTCATATTCCTCAATGTGCGTGTATGCATGCATGCACATGAGGATACTACAATAAATATAAATATTCTTTAAAAATTATGTATATGAAGTACAAATCAATAGAACCCACATATTTATGCGCACAAAAGCAACAGAAGGGACTTAAGAACTCCTTGGCATGATGTTCATACTATTTTTTTTATGCGCACTTGCAACTTCATCTATGGCATCGGAGCTGGACTAGCTCCCAATTGCACAAACATAGATGTTAGCTTTACCGTGATCCCAAGAGGGGGGAGGGGTGAATTGGTATTTTTAAATTTTAATCTCTAGGTCAATCACCTCATACCAGTATATTCACAACCATATGGTTAATCTAGTGCAAGTAATGTAAATGTATACTAGAAAGTAGATAAAGTAATTTAATCAAACATACATGCACCAGAAAGAAGCAAAGTAAGGGTGACACACAGAAATGTTATTGAGGTTTGGCCAATTGCCTACGTCCCCACCTTGGCTAACAAGCACAAGGATTACAACTATAACTTGTTCACTTAAACGGATGGAGCGATACCTATACAAAACAGGTCAAATTAGCACAGGGCTGACCTCAATCTTTGCATCTAGGTCAATTATCACAGGGCTAACCTCAACCTACACAATCCTTACCGAGCTGGATTACAGCCCCCTTAGGCCACGCCTGGAACACTCAAAATTACAATCAAATGGTACAATCAGAATGCTTTTATGTAAAGTGGATATGTACCCAAATAAGCTCAATCAAATACACCACAATATGATTCAATATGTAAGCTCAATGTGGTTTGATATGCCAACTCTCAAATATGTTTACTATCGATGTATTCATTGCGTGAGAGTGCAACAAACAATCTTTGTATCTCAAGATATTCAAGCAATCGTGTTCACACAAAGATGTCAAGCAAGCCTCAAGAATATCAATTAGCAAGATATCTCAATCACATGAACATGTACATGCTTGGTTTGTAAAATATATAATCTTTGTATTCAGAAATAATATGTGAGTGAATAAGTATTGCAACAAAGATTACTTTCACAACCACAAATATTTTTTTCACAAAATATGTAGATCTAAGTCGCACAAGATATTTGAGAATGTTTTTGAAAACGTTTTGCAACTCAAAAACAAATACGAGCTTCTCAAGATGTTGCAACGAATATGCAATCTCAGAAGATCAAATAAAGTCTTCTTAGGATGAACTTATTAGCAAAGTCCCCTAAGAATCCTTTTTGGATTGGCTCTCAATAAAAATGAATCAATTACATAGAACAAAGAGAGCAAACCGTTTTAAACAACACACTCAATCTACTTACAGAGGGTTTACGAAATCGTTGTGGGTAAGTATGAGTGGATGGATATGAGAAACACAAGGTAGGAAGTTTTTGCTGTGGAAACAATTCTCTCTTTCGTAATTTTTTCAATCCGTGTATCTTTTCTCTAAATAAATAATATATATATATATATGTATATAGACATACCATAAACAATGCTCGCTGGGGACACAATCAGAACTCTTAGAAAAGAATATTACCATTTTTAGTAATTAATATAGTTAATTACGGAAACTTTTTCAAAATAGTCTGAAAGCATCGGTCAACCAAGAACATTCTTGGTCGACTCAAGTTTATACGGTTCGGTCGACCAGGTGAAAAATAAACTTCAAATTCGGTCGACCAAAGAAGCGTGTCCGAGGTGATTTTCCAAATTACCGAGATTCAGTCGACTAGGGTAAAAATGAACTAAGGTCTCGATCGACTAGAGAGAGGAAAATTTTCAATTCTCTGAGGTTCAGTCGACTAGGACTAGAATGAACTAGACTGTTCGGTCGACCAGATCGCTGGATCCCACACATTAGGATTCGGTCGACCAGGTTGGTGTAGTATAAAAATCTCTCGGTCGATCGGGAGGTCAAAATGTTGACTCCCAGGTGGTTCGGTCGACCGGGGTCAAATGAATTGCAGAGACTCGGTCGACCGGACAGTGGTCAACTTGTTGACCCGGACCAGTTTCGGTCGACCAGGAGAAAATGACCTATGTAGGTCGGTGGACCGAAAGTACATAACTTATACATTTCTATCATTTTTCAAGCATGCAATAACCCAAATCAAATGATCAATCACATGTATGCATGAGTGAGTGTCCTAGGGTCATTTCAAAGCCTTTTTCAAGACACCAAAAAAATCCGGTGTAGGTTGACCGAAGGGTGTTCCTTAAGGTCTTTCTATGGTCATCATAATTTTCAAGAGATTTTCGGTTTGAGCTTACAAATCAGATCATGCATGTGATGTGTGTGACTGTTACAAGTGAAAGTCCTAATTACTATTACAGATCGATTACATGACTGAATTTTATATATTACAACACAAAGTAATTTGGTATTCAATAGAAATTTGATCTTCAAGCTTCACTCTCTCCATGTGCATTATAATCTATCAATTTAAGTTCCTGGACAAGGTCTTAAACACTCATTAGTCACAATGAGTATTTGTCACAATCAAAATCAGGCGTGACCTATATAAGGTCAACAATAGAGAAACCCAAAAGAAAAAAAAAAGTTTCCATTAGTTTATTTTGTCTTTGAACAATGATTGTAGAATCCAGAACCTCTTGACCTTAAATACTCTACAAACCAAAGGAAAAATTAAACAAAAGCAAACTATATTGGCCTAGATCACTCAAAACAAAGTATAGCTACGGTGTGGGCATCCAATGGAATTGAATTGTTATATATATATATATATATATATCAATGGAAGTGCCAAAGGAAAATTTGATGTATTAACAACCAAATGAATATACCTCTAATTAATTAACAAATGTGGTAGATGATCTTGACTATTTTAAAATTATTATTATTATTATTATCATCATCATCATCATCATCATTGTCATTATTTATATATAGGGAAAATAGAGAGAGAGAGAGAGAGAGAGAGAGAGAGAGAGAGAGAGAGAGAGAAAGAGAGAGAGAGAGAGAGAGAGAGAGAGAGAGAGAGAGAGAGAGAGAGAGAGAGAGAGAGAGGGAAGGAGGGCGGGAGGGAGAGAGAGTACTTAGAGAGGGAAGAGGAGAGGCAAGTTTTTCATTGACATGGAGGAGTGCGATAGTTCGGGTTTTGCTAACAATATGAGCAATAGCCCATGTTAGAGTATATTGGCTGCCTCTATCCCTATCTATTGCCACTTCTATCACATTGCCTTTTTCTCCTCCTCCTCTACCGCCACTACCACCACCATTAGCATGTCGCACCATCAACTAACCAATTCGCTCTCTCCTTCTCTCTCCCCACCAAATCAAAAAGTATCTATATATCTTAAATCCTTAGCTTCACCGTCAGGAAAATGAGGAACCTCAAACAATGCATCCCCTCTTATACAACCTTCGCCACATTTCTCAACAATTAACCAATTAACGACGACATTTCCCAGGAAACAAAAAAACTCATTACCCTCCTTTTGAGAGGGATCAAGTTGGTTTGCATACCCACTCATCCCAACTAACCATTTTGCATAATGCTTTTGTGTCAATAATTTATATTTAGCTATTTAGCTTTTTCTTGTTTAATCTATTTGTTGACCTAATAGGTCATACCAGATTTTGATTATGACAAATACTTAGGTATTTAATGTCTATCAAGTTTGTGTGCTGGTTTATATTAGAAAGATCATTTGACGGCATATGAAAACTTGAAGAATAAAAACCCTAAATATTCATTCATTGTAATTTATATTATGTTTATTTCAGGTCTGTAATAATGAATGCATATCATGCATGTAGGAATCAATAAGCTCAAAGACCTTAGAATGACCCTAGGTCCTTGCACTTACACGTAAGATTGTCCCCAACATCACATATTATCAGGGGAAACAATTGAATTGAAGCAAGACACAAAGGACTAAAATTATAGGGCTTTGAGCGACCAAACCTTGGTGTTAAAAACACCTCGGTCGACCGAACCGTTGAAAGGTCAAATAGTTTACCTGACTTTGGGCGACCGAACCAAAAAGGACTTCACCGTCCTCGGTCAACTGAACTCGTATGCTCACCTTTTCCACTAACTCGGCAACCCAAACTTTCACGTTCAAAACTACCTCAGGCTGTCGAATGCTTAAGTCCTGTAAACCAAACTTGATACCAAGCCATCGAATCGCAGACTTTTAGAAAATTGCCTCAGTTGAGCAAACCATTCTCTTCCTAGGGCACCCGAACATGAAAAACTTCCTTTTTCTCTTGTGTCTATTTGGGGGACCGAACTAGAGGTCAGGCACCCAAATTTCTCAGGCTACACAAATTTTTACCGTGGTTAAGAGGGGTTCAACGGGATTAATTTTCCTAAAAATTTTTGTTAGATCAAGTGGTTAAAGGTCTTTCATTCCAACCATATTTTGATGACAACAACCCATTAGCAGTTCTTTAGGGCTACTAAGTTTTTCCTCTAGTCCTGTTCAGTTGCACAAAATAGCACCAAAGCAAGTAAAGTTTCAAATCAATCCAAAGCAACTCGTGACATGACCAAAAGCTCAGCCACTCAAAGCATTCATGGACTCTACATAATATGCAAGTGCTCTAAAGATTGAGTGTGAGAGTGAGAGAAATTATTTTTTGTAAATCCCTTGTATATGAGTGACTCAAATAAAGAGCAAGAAATGGGCATATCACACACACACAATAAAGGCAAGTAAAGCTGCTTAAGGTGTCTAAAAATCCTCAAACATGTTTTACAAAATTTAAGACATCTTACAATGAATCAGGGATCATTCCTCATAAATAGACAAGGGCCTTTCTTAGAACTTAAAAAGATTTCTTCTAAAGTAGTAAGAAGGGCCTCGTCGACGAACACAGGGCTTCATCGACAAGTATAACACATGCCCTCGTCAACGAACACAGGGTTCTCATCGATGATAATATACCGAGAATGCCTAAAAGTTCAGAGCACCCCTCGTCAATGAATACAGGGGACTCGGTGACGAGGTATGTGCAAACTTTGTCGATGAACACAGGGTTCTCGTCGAAAAAAAGAAACTGAGACTTGTCCGAATTCAGGACTAGAAATTCGTCAACAAACATAGGGCTTCGTCGATGAATATACTGAAGAGCTCGTCGACGAAGGCGAGACCTCGTCGACGAATGTCTAGCTGCAGGGTTCATTAAACGTAGCAAAACGGCTAGTTTTTCTCTTGTCTTGCATCAGTAAATGCTCAATGGCTCTCCAGCACCTTGCTCGCCCATTTGGTGTTTAAATAAGGGTTTTTGCATTTACTTCAAACTAAGAAAGCTCATTTAGTCATTAAGATCATTTATTGTGCTTTCACTCTAGGGTTTTATTTGTGCAAGTCTCTTACCCTATTCCTCTTGCTCTTGCTCTTGTTTTTACTCCATTGAATAAAGGATATAGTGTGTGAGGATTTTGTTTTCATACTCAGCTCAAAAGGAGCATTTAATATTGTATCCACTTCTCATCTACTACTTGTATAGAAAGGCCCTTTGTGAGCCATTGTAGGGTATCTCAAAGTGAGTACCTCGTTAAAGCTCTTTGTGAGTTGTTGTGCATATTGGCTTCTCCACTCGAAGGAGGATTGTATAGTGGATTTTGGGAATCCTTGAGTTGGTCTCAAGGAATGGACGTAGGCGGGGTGCCAAACCACGTTAATATTGCCGTGTTAAGCTTCTCTTCTCTCTTCTCTGTTTTATATTGCTCATTCATTGCCATTTGCTTCACTTTTATATTGTGATATAATATACTTGTTCTTGGCAAGATTTTTGTGTTTGTAGAAAACTTACATATCTGCAAGAAATGACTATTCACTCCCGCTCTAGACGCTCTATCGGGCCAACAAGTGGTATCAGAGCGTCAATCGCTAGATTTGCGGAGTAACTCCTGGGCAAAAAGATCAATATAGCGGATATGTTTGCCCAAGGTTAATCCGTGGACCAACCCCCAAAATTTTGTGGAGCTAACTACCCGGCATGGAAAGATCGAATGTCTATCTTCATCCAAGCCTATGACTATCGAATGTGGAACGTCATCACTGAAGGAGACTACACCTTCAAAAACGAAGAATGCGATAACATACCTATTGGAAAACGTCCCGAGGTAGATGAAAAATTAGCACAACTAAACTTCAAGACCAAGAACTTCCTCTATTGTGCTGTCAATGATGAAGAGTACAACTGAATATGTGGATGCAACACAGCTAAGGAAATGTGGGAAAAACTTCAGGTGACATACGAAGGTACAACCCAGGTAAAGAGGTCAAAAATTTATATGTTGGTAAAATAATATAAGATGTTTAAAATGAAAGAAGGTGATACAATTACTGCCATGTTTACTCGTTTCACACACATCACAAATGGACTAAAAGCTCTCGGTAGAGAGTACTCTATGGAAGACAATGTGTAGAAAGTCCTCCACTCATTACCGGCATCTTGGCACACCAAGTCCATGGAAATTGAGGAAGCAAAGGACCTTTCAAAGGTAACTCTTGACGAGCTGATTGGGTCCCTTATGACCTATGAGATCAAGAAGAAAAATGCTACCACCGAAGCTGAAGTGCCCAAGAAGGCTACTGGAATCACTCTAAAAGCTGGAAAACAAAACGAGCTCGTAGAAGAAGAAGAAAATGATGATGATGATGATGAAGTCGCTCTCCTTACAAGAAGATTCAGGAATTTTCTAATGAACAAACGAGGTGGCAAACAAAAGGAGAAAGGCGAATCGAGCATAAGATGATACAACTACAAAAAGATCGGGCACCTCATGGTCGATTGTCCTCTCTTAAAAAACAAAGGCAACAATCAACAGGGAGACAGAAAGAGGTTCAAAGCAATGAACGCAACCGAATGGGATGAACTGGATGGAACATCAACCGACAAAAAAATCGAGGAAGAAGTTGCCAATTTTTGCCTTATGGCAGACGAACAAAGTGAGGTAAACTCTGATGACGAATATCTCCCTTCTTATGAAGAACTAGAAGAAAACTGTAGAAAACTCTATATTGAATTAATAGCATCTAAAAAGAAACACAAACTTTTAGAAGAAAATCATGCAAGATGCAAAAAAAAAAAAAAAAAAATTTGCTTATGTGACACTTTGAAAGAATAAAATGCATCTCTTAGCCTTGAAAATAAAAAGCTCACTAAGGAATACATAAATTCCAAAGAGAGTTCTCAAATAGAAGTTGGAAGCTTAAAAATACAAATAATTGAAATTCTTCAAGAAAACTTCAGATTGAAAAAGAAGGTGGAAGATCAAAATAATACAATTTATAAATTTACAAATGGTAAAGAAAACTTTGATAAGCTACTTGGAGCTCAAAGATTTGGAAATTTCAAAGAAGGACTAGGATATGGTCTATCCTCATCAAAATCAATAGGATTTGCAAACCTTTATGCTAAAAGAAGCTCTGCATCAACAAAAAACCCTGCACCTAAACCAAACCCCTCACATGCTAATAAAGTTTGCCTATATTGTGAAAGAAAAGGCCATGTACGATTTACTTGCCCCTTCAGGGGAAATAAAGGAAAGAACATGAATTACAAATAGGTGATTAAGGGCACTAACCCCATAGGACCCAAGAAAATGTGGGTACCATAACAAGTCACTTAATGCTGTGTGCAGGTATGCTTGAAGACCAACTCCACAAGAAATAAATGGTTTCTTGAGAATGGATGCTCAAGACATATGATGGGAGACGCAAGCAAATTTCTCTTTCTTACCTACAAAAGGGAAGGATTGGTCACATTTGGAGATAATGCCAAAGGAAGAATCATCGGTAAAGGTAAAATCAGTAATTCATCCTTGGCTATTGAAAATGTTGCTCTTGTAGACACTCTCAAACACAACTTGTTAAGTGTTAGCCAGTTATGTGATAAAGGATTAAACATTACTTTCCAATCTACCCCATGTTTAATAAATGATTTAAATGGAAAAACCGTCCTTTTAGGAAAATGAGAATCCAACGTATACACAATTGAGTTTGATGACATCAAAACTTGTGACGTTAGATGTTTAGCAGTTACCAACGAAAATTGTTGGTTATGGCATAGATGACTAGGTCATGCTAGCCTAGATCTACTTCATAGAATTTCATCTAAAGAACTAGTAAATGGCCTACCAAAAGACAATTATGTGAAAGACAAAATTTGTGATACTTGTCAATATGGAAAACAAGTTTAAACCTCTTTTAAAACTAAGAAAATGATATCCACCTCAAGACCCCTAGAGTTAATTCATCTTGATTTATTTGGTCCCAATGGCATAGCTAGTAGTGGAAAGTTGTATGCCTTTGTTATAGTTGATGACTTCTCAAGGTTTTCATGGGTAATCTTTCTTGCAAATAAAAGTGACACTTGTAATGCATTTATCCATTTTTGTGGAAAAATCCAAAATGAAAAGGGAATGTCAATTGTACACATTAGGAGTGATAGAGGAAGAGAATTTAGAAACAAAGAACTAGAAATTTTTGTGACGAAAATGGCTATTCACACAACTTCTCCGCACCAAAAACTCCACAACAAAACGGAGTGGTTAAAAGAAAAAATCGAACACTCCAAAAGATGGCTAGGACAATGCTCAACGAACATAACTTGCCAAAATATTTCTGGGCAAAAGCTGTTAGCACAACTTGCTATGTTAGTAACTGTGTGATCATTAGATCCAAGTAAGGAAAAACCCCATACGAGATATGGAAGGGTAGGAAACCTAACATTTCACACTAAGGTTTTTGGATGTAAATGTTTCATATTACATAATAGGGAGCATTTGGCTAAATTTGATTCAAAATCCGATGAAGTAATTTTTATAGGATATGCCATGAATAGCAAAGCATATAGGGTATTCAACAAAAGAACTCAAACTGTTCAAGAATCAACCCATGTTGTGTTTGGTGAAACAGACCCCCACACATCCAAACACTTGTTAAGATAGATGAAGATAATCAAGTCACCGCCTTTAGAATTGAAAAGGAACTTGAGCAACTTAAGTTAATTAATGATCAAGATAGAAACTGTCAAGACACAAACATTGATCATCAAGAATCATCTCCCGAAAAGCCTAATGAACTAGAAGAAGAGAATCATGAACTACCTAGAGCTTGGAAGTTTGTGAAAAATCACCCAATTGATCTTATCATAGGAAGTCCATCCCAAGGAGTTAGCACCAGATATCACCTAAGAAGTGGATGTAATCATATTGCTTTCATATCTCATCTAGAACCAAAAAACTTTGAGGAAGCTGAAAACGATGAAAACTGGATAAATGCCATGTAAGAAGAACTAGAGCAATTTGAAAGAAACAATGTATGGCACTTAGTTCCTAAACCCAAAAATACTACAATAATTGGCACCAAATGGGTGTTTAGGAATAAGAAAGATGAAGATGGGAATATTGTTAGAAACAAAGCTAGATTGGTGGCCCAAGGGTATAATCAACAAGAGGGTATTGACTACGATGAAACTTGTGCCCCTGTGGCAAGACTAGAAGCTATTAGAATGCTACTTGCCTTTGCTTGCTATAAAAACTTTAAGTTATTTCAAATGGACGTAAAAAGTGCATTTTTAAATGGATACATAAATGAAGAAGTCTATGTCAAACAACCTCTAGGATTTGAGAGCCACACTCATCCCAATTATGTATACAAACTCTCAAAAGCTCTTTATGGGCTCAAGCAAGCACCAAGAGCATGGTATAAGCGTTTAGGTAAATTTCTCCTAGATAATGGGTTCACAAGAGGTAAATTTGACACTACTTTATTCTTAAAAAAAATGAAAATGATATGCTAATTATATAGATTTATGTAGATGATATCATTTTCGGTGCCACCAATGAAACTTTGTGTCAAGATTTTGCTCAAACCATGCAAGAAACATTTGAGATGAGTATGATGGGTGAACTAACCTTCTTCCTAGGATTACAAATTAAACAAATGAAACATGGAATCTTTATAAATCAAGCCAAATACGTTAAGGACATGCTAAAGAAATTCAGTCTCGAAATGGGTAAGTCTAAAGTAACCCCTATGAGCATCACAACAAAGATTGACGCCGATGAAAAAGGAAAAAATGTTGACCAAAAACTTTATCGTGGAATGATTGGTAGTTTTTTGTACCTCACTTCTAGTAGGCCCGATATAATGTTCAACGTTTGTCTATGTGCTAGATTCCAATCATGTCCCAAAGAATCTCATATTCATGCAGTCAAAAGAATCTTTAGACACTTAGCAAGCACCCATGACTTAGGAATCTTCTACCCTAAGAATGCTACCTTTGATCTCACCTGCTACTCTTATACTGACTACGGCGGTTGCAAAATCGAGAGAAAAAGCACTAGTGGAACATGTCATTTCCTAGGACACTCACTTGTGTCCTGGTTTTGCAAAAGGAAAACCTCCGTAGCTCTCCCAACCACCGAGGCTAAATATATTGCAGCCGGTAGTTGCTGTGCTCAAGCCTTATATATGAAGCAACATCTTGAGGACTTTTGATTCTTAGTTAAGGGTACTCCAATCCATTGTGACAATACTTGTACCATCAACATTTCAAAAAATTCGTGCCTCCATTCTAAAACTAAGCAAATTGAAATTAGGAGCCACTTTATTCGAGAACATGTCCAAAATAGAGACGTTGAGTTGGTTTATGTTCCTACTAAAAGATCAACTAGCCGACATCCCAACTAAGCCTCTCAATAAAGAACGATTCCATAAAATCCGGCATGCCCTAGGCATGTGTGCTCCTTCTGATCTATCATAGGATCTTCATATTGGTTCTTCCTCCAATTTTTGGCTCATCCTTAACTTAACTTAATTTTTCTCCCTGCCCTCGTCGAGAAATACAGGGTATTCATCGCTGAGAAATATGTAATATTCGTCGACGAACACAGGGATCTTTTCGTTGAATTTGCCTTATTTTCATCGACAAACACAGGGCCTCGTCGACGAAGTTTGTCAAGATACTTCATATTCCCGCTCACATGACACTCTCTTTTTGCAAACCCTAGCCATCCTATCTCGATCCCTCTCCTTCCTCTCAACCCTCTGCCTTTTCCTCTCACCTCCTTCTTGTCCGGAAGCATCCTCTCAGCCCTCTACCTCTCTCCACCTCCTTCTCTCTCTCACCAACGTACACTCTCTCCAATGCCTCCCATCTCCTTGGCTCTCCACTCGTCACTACGGCTGCCCTCTCTCTCATCTCCCAGCTCTCTCTATTCCCTTCAAAATTCCATGGCTCCTAGACCTAAGCATCATAACCTTCAAACTGAGGCCAGTGAAGGCTCCTCTCACCGCCCCACCGAAATTCCTCCTTCGACTTCCCCTGCCCACTCCAACCCCCGTTTCGTCTCTCTAGAGGCCGTCTATCGCTATCAGAATGACATTCTCAAACGACACATCGTTCACGGGACGATTATGCCCTCCAACTTTCTTCAGCTCCATTTTCCCACTCATCTATCCAAAATTAAAGCTCTCGACAAGGACGCTCTCTTCGACTTAGGAGAGTTTGTCTATGAGGACTTGGTTCACGAATTATATGCTAATTTTGTTCCCTCACATCGCGGCATTGCTGCCTACTCCACCGTTTGCAAAACCATCATTCGACTCTCCGAGTACACATTCTCTGCCGTGCTTGGTTGCAACACCTATCCGCTCCGAGGCCTCCCCAAAGCCTTGTGGCCCACATGGTTTGAGTGGTTCAACTCGCACACCACACTAAAGCTCATTATTGGTAACCCTCGCATTCCCTCCATTTTCGACCCCAAATCCAAGGACCTCACCATTGAATTTCGGGTCCTCCACCACATGATCACATATAATCTTTGTCCACGCACTGGTGGACGGGATTGGGTGACATTGGGCGATATTTTCAGTATGTACTGCCTATGGGTTAGGCATGGCATTTACTTACCCTCTATCATTGTTCAAAATATGGAAGAGAGTCTCAAACGGCAACAGGGTTGCCTTCCCTATGGTTGTCTCTTCACGACCTTTTTCAATCATTTTGAGCTCATCCGCACAGGCATGCCCTACATTTGTCCTGTGCCCGAGGATACATACACCAAGGTGACCCTTCGTCACATGCATTTTGAAAAGGACGATGCAACCAACACGTGGGTCAAAGCCCACGAGCAGGGTCAAGCTCCGATCGATGAAGTTGAGGCCGCTATGGAGGAAGAAAACGAACGCAAGGATGAGGATACTTCCTATGGCCATATCTTGGAGTGCGTGGACGACCTTCAGCATTCCATGACGTAGTCTGAAATACATCACCGCGCTCCTTTTGATTCCCTAGATGTGTCCCTTGCCCATCAAGAAAACACCAACCACGCTCGTTTTGATACCATTGACGCTTCCTTTGCTGCCCTCTTCGATCGCCTTGGTCACCTGCGCGAGTAGCCCTCTGCTTCTGCTTTCCCCCATTTTTGATAATGGCACAGGGGGAGAGATATAGGCTTTTATTCGGACGTAACTAGCAAGTGTAGTAGCTTAGTAGTCACTGCGATTAATGTAGTAGTTTAGTATTTCACTAAAATTATTGTACTTGGCAGGTATTGTAATTGTTGAACATGAATGCACTAGCATTGTACCAACATGCTTGAATACTACAATGATTGATATACTGTACTATTACATATTGATTTTATGCAGGATAACACAACTTGGAAAATTTCTTACTTATAGACAGCATGTTGCCAAAAATTTAAACAAAATCTCCATTCATATAATGCAAATATTAAGGGGGATGATTTACTTAAATTCTAAACATATACATTTAGTAAGGGGGAGCATATATTTTTCAAAAAGAACACTAATGGATTGCCATCATCAAAAAAGGGGAGAATGTTAGACCAAGTGGTTAAGCGTCTTTCATTCCAACCATATTTTGATGACAACAACCCATTAGCAGTTCTTTAAGGCTACTAATCTTCTTCTCTAGTCTTGTTCAGTTGCACAAAATAGCACCAAAGAAAGTAAAGTTTCAAATCAACCCAAAGCAACTCGTGATATGACCAAAAGCTCAGCCACTCGAAGCATTCATGGACTCTACATAATATGCAAGTGTTCTAAAGATTGAGTGTGAGAGTGAGAGAAATTATTTTTTGTAAATCCCTTGTATATGGAGTGACTCAAATAAAGAGCAAGAAATGGGCATATTGCACACACACAACAAAGACAAGTAAAGCTACTTAAGGTGTCTAAAAACCCTCAAACATGTTTTACAAAATTTAAGACATCTTACAATGAATCAGGGATCATCCCTTATAAATAGACAAGGACCTTTCTTAGACTTAAAAAGATTTTTTCTAAAGTAGTAAAAAGGGCCTCGTCAACGAACACAGGGCTTTTTCGACGAGTATAACACATGCCCTCATCGACAAACACAGAGTTCTTGTCAACTAGAATATACCCGAGAGTGCCTAAAAGTTCAGAGCACCCCTCGTTGACAAATACAGGGGACTCAGCGACAAGGTATGTGCAAACTTCGTCAACGAACACAGGGTTCTCGTCGATGAAAATAAATCGAGACTTGTCTGAATTCAGAACCAGCAACTCGTCGACAAACACAGAGCTTCGTCGACGAATATACTGAAGAGCTCGTTGACGAAGGCGAGACCCCGTCGATGAATGTTGGGCTGCAGGGTTCATTAAATGTAGCAAAACGACTAGTTTTGCTTTTGTCTTGCATCAGTAAATGCTCAACGGCTCTCCAGCACCCTGCTCGCCCATTTGGTGTTTAAATAAGGGTTTTTTCATTTACTTCAAACTAAGAAAGCTCATTTAGTCATTAAGACATTTATTGTGCTTTTACTCTAGGGTTTTCTTTGTGCAACTCTCTTGCCCTATACCTCTTGCTCTTGCTCTTGTTTTTACTCCATTGAACAGAGGATATAGTGTGTGAGGATTTTGTTGTGATACTCAGCTCAAAAGGATCATTTAATATTGTATCCACTTCTCATCTACTACTTGTATAGGAAGGCCCTTTGAGAGCCATTGTAGGGTATCTCTAAGTGAGTACCTTAAAGCTTTTTGTAAGCTGTTGTGTGTATTGGCTTGTCCGCCTGAAGGAGAATCGTATAGTGGATTTTGGGAATACTTGAGTTGGTCTCAAGGCGTGGACGTAGGCGGGGTGCCGAACCATGTTAATATTGTCGTGTTAAGCTTCTCTTCTCTCTTCTCTGTTTTATACTGCTCATTCATTGCCATTTGCTTCACTTTTATATTGTGATATAATATACTTGTCCTTGGCAAGATTTTCATGTTTGTAGAAAACTTACATATCCGCTAGAAACGTCTATTCACCCCCCTCTAGACGCTCTACCGGGCCAACAATTTTTAATACAAATTTAATAATACCCTATGTGTCCCCAACGGTTATAAAATAATGCAAGTCTATATATAGGGGATCGTTTGCTTTGATTAACAAGTACTTGCCATATTGATTAAGCAAAAAATCCTCCGAAATTTCCTCAGCCTTATTTTTTCATACAAACCCTATACACTCATATACTACCATTCTTTTGAGAAATCAAGCCTTGTGAGTGTTTATTCATCGTTCTAAGTGTGCTAAAAACCCTTATTGGTTTATTACATATTTTATTTTTGGATTGAGGGTTTAGCTAGGTTTTTCAACCAATTTTATTTAATAAATTCGTGTATGGGAAAAAACTTATAGCTAAGTGAGTCTTTGCATTGTTATTGCAAGACTCATTGAGCTTGTATTTTTAGGTGTGCAAAAATATTTTTACAAGCCTATATTTTTAATATATCTTTGTGCTTTGATATTGAGAAAATATTTTTTATATATTCTTATTAGTCTTGGTAAAAATCTTTAAAACCCTAAATTATGCTTGAGATTGTTATCTATACATAGTTTCAAATATTAGCTTGTAGATACACTTTTGTGCTTGTATTTTAGATAAACATTTCTTTGAGTGTTGATTGCACATATACACCATTGAGCTTTTTATTCTTACATTAGTAGTGTGCTTTAATTATTATAGATGCAAATCAGCTTGATTGAGAAAGATAATATTTGCATGCAAATTGTTTTGCGATTCTGTTGTATTCTAGGCGTGGTCTGAGGGGGCGGTAATCCAGCCCAGAAGGATTGGTTGTAAAGGTTAAGGTCAGTCCTATGCTAATTGACTTGGTTGTATTTAGGTGCCACTCCACCCGTTAAGTGAGCCTTAGTGTAATCCTTGTGCTGGTGAGCCAAAGCAGGGATGTAAGTAGTTTGCTAAACCTCGATAACATATCTGGTGTCATCTCTCATTACTACTTTATTGTACGTGATTGATTAGATTACTTGTGCAGTTCAATTTTCGCGCGTTGAATATATATTGATTTATTTTATCCGCACTAGTTTGACCATAGGAATGTGTAATACTGCTACTAGTTAATTGACCTAGGGGATTAATTTTTAAAATACCAATTCACCCCCCCCCCCTTTTGCAATTAAAGTAAAGCTAACAATTGGTATCATAGCCTAGTAGCTTAAAATTAACAATTATTTTGCAAAAGATCTAGATGGCTCATAATACTGTAACCCCTTTCCCTGATGGACCCTCTTGCACATGCCCTCCGATTTGCAGTGGTGTTAATTACACCATCTGAAAACAGAGGATGTGCATTTATCTTCAGAATATTGATTGGAAGGTGTGGAGAGTTATCTCTAAGGGAAACTATGTTTCTATGAAAACTGAAGATCAAACTAAAGTTCCTAATATAGAAGATGAATATACTGATGATGACATAAATGTTGTTAGTTTAAATGCTACTGCCATGAATAATCTTTACTGTGGACTTGATGTTAATGAATTTAATAGAATTATGTCATATTCTTTTACTAAAGAAATATGGAATAAGTTAGAGGTCACCTATGAGGGTACTAGGGATGTGAAAAATAGTAGGATTGATATGTTGACCAATGAGTATGAAGCTTTTAAGATGAACACTGGTAAGTCTATTTAAGGCATGTACACTAGATTCACATACATCATTAATTCACTACATGCATTAGGTAAGACCTATCCTACGCATGAAATGATTAGGAAAGTCCTTAGTGGTTTGCCTCCGACTTGGGAAGCAAAGGCTACGACCATATCTGAGGGTAGAGACCTTAAGGCTATGTCACTAGAAGAATTGATAGGTTCACTTATCACCTATAAGTTAGCTATTAATGAGAGATTAAATGAGCACAATAGAATGAAGAAAGTGACTGCCTTTAAAACATCTACTAATACTTTTAGTGAGTGCAGTGAACCTGAATCTGGAGATGACACGGCTATGTTTACTTGGAAGTTCAGTAGGTTCTTCAAGAAGAACAGTAGGCCATACAAAAATTTTAGAGATTCAGTATCTGAGAAGGGAGAGTCTACTAAAAGAAAAGAAAAAGCGAACGCTCCCGTATGCTACAATTGCAACAAGGTCGGGCATATCAAACTTGATTGCCCGTTGCTGAAAAAATGAGTCTAATAAAAGGAAGAAAACCATGAAAGTAGGTAGCTAATGGGACAGAAAAAATAACAGCAATTTAGATTCAGATTGCAAACTTGTGCCTAATGGCACGAGATTTTGAGGTATTATCTTCTTATTCCTTATCTTCGTACTATTCGGATGATGATTGTGATTCTAATAGCATGCCTACTTTTAAAGAAAATGAATATATTCGTATATCTAAATTGTTAAACAAAATGACCAAGGAGAATGATGTTGTGAAAAAGAAATGTGAAAATTGGTCAAAATTGTTAGAAATTGCAAAGAACTCTCATGCCTCAATTCTTAAAAGAAAAAATATTTGAAATTGTCAAGCTTGAGAGAAAATTGGAGGATAGCTCCAAAATTGTTTTTAAATTTACTGAGGGCCAATGCAATTTTGAAAAACTACTTGGAGCCCAAAGAAACTCTTTTAGCAAAGAAGGTCTTGGATTTAACGGTGTTGAAAATGTAAGACGACCTAATCTTTACTTGGGACATTTTACTCGAGAATAAAAATCTCAAATTCCACCTAAAGATCCTCGGTGTCGAATGATATGTTTTAAATGTAAACAAACTGATCCAGACACTAACCCCTGTGGACCCCACAAAATTTGGGGACTAACATTAGTTACTTAGATTTTCTCACGGGTGTGCTCGAGATTGTCCTCTTCCAAGGACAAGTGGTATCTAGATAGTGGGTGCTCATGCATACGATTGGCAGAAAGGCTAAGTTCACATCCATCACTCCCAAAGATGGAGGATACGTGACATTCAGAGACAATGCAAAGGGGTGAATCATTGGCGTAGGTAAGGTTGGTAAGGAACCTTCCCAGGTTATTGATAATGTATTTCTTGTTGATGGTTTGAAACATAATTTGTTGAGTACTAGCCAGTTGTGTAATAAAGGATATAAAGTATCATTTGAAAATGATAAATGCATTGTTGAGAGTAAAATCTAGTAAAAAGGTACTTTTTACCGCTGAACGTCATGAAAATGAGTACACAACTAGTTTTGATAATTTAGCTTCTCAACAAGTCACATGTTTTTTTGCAATAAATGAAGCTAGTTGGTTGTGGCATAGACGCTTAGGACATGCTAGTATGGATTGGTTGTCAAAACTTGTCAAAGAGGACTTAATTAAAGGCTTTCCAAAAATACATTTTGTAAAAGATAAAATTTGTGATGCATGTCAAATGGGTAAGCAAACTAAATCAAGTTTTAAGAAAAATAAATTCATATCCACCACTAGACCACTTGAAATGCTACACTTAGATTTATTTGGTCCTAATCAAGTTCAAAGTCTAGGTGGAAAATTGTATGTCTTTGTTATTATGGATGATTATTCTAGGTTCACATGGGTACTATTTCTATCTCATAAAGATGAATCATGTGAACAATTCACTATATGTAGAAGAATTCATAATGAAAAAGACTACAAAATCGCACACATAAGAAGTGATAAGGGCACTGAATTAAAAAATGATGGCATAGAAAACTATTGTGACCAAGAGGACATTTCACATAATTTTTATGCACCTAGGACCCAATAAAAAAATGGAGTCGTAGAAAGAAAGAATAGGTCTTTGCAAGATCAAATGGGTAGGACAATGTTAAATGAACACAAAATACCCAAATATTTCTAGGAAGAAGTTGTGAATACTGCATGTTAGATCATGAATAGAGTGTTAATCAAGCCTTCACTTAATAAGACTCCATATGAATTGTGAAACAATCATAGACCTAATATTTCTTATTTTCATGTGTTTTGGTTGTAAATGCTTTGTACTTAGAGATAATGAGCACCTAGGGAAATTTGACCCTAAATGTGATGAAGGTATTTTCCTAGGCTATTCACTTAACAGTAAAGCATATAAAATTTTTAATAAAAGAAAATTAACTGTTATTGAATCTATTCACATTGTGTTTAATGAATCTAATCTTTTTTCTAAAAGAGATGATGAAGAATACATTGATATTAGAAAAAGGTTTAGATAAACTATCTATTGAAAATAATGTGGATATCAATTCAGAAGCAAATGATAAATCAATTGAAAATGATAAAGTTGAAAGTGAGGTTCAAGAGCTACCTAGGGATTGGAAATTCATTAGGAACCACCCTCTAGATCAAATTATAGGTGAACCTTCACATGGTGTAGCTACCTGATCTTCCTTAAGAAATTTAGTTAGACATTTTGCATTCTTATCTCAGGAAAAGCCCGAAAACATTAAGGAAGCCATAGAGGATGAGTCTTGGGTAATGTCTATGCAGGAAGAGCTTAACCAATTTGAAAGAAGCAAAGTTTGGAACCTAGTTCCTTGGCCTAACGATCATACTATTATTGGAACTAAATGAGTTTATAGAAATAAAAAGGATGAAAATGGGGTAGTAACTAGAAATAAAGCTAGACTAGTTGCCCAAGGATATAATCAAGAAGCAGGGATAGATTTTTAGGAAACTTATGATCCCGTAGCTAGAATGGAAGCCATTCGTATGTTGCTTGCTTATGTCATTTTTAAGAACTTTAAATTGTATCAAATGGATGTTAAAAGCACCTTCTTAAATGGCTATATAAATGAAGAAGTGCAGGTAGAATAACCTCCTGATTTTTAAAATCATAAATATCCTGATCATGTATACCGGTTGTCAAAAGCCTTGTACGGATTGAAACGGGTTCCTTCAGCTTGTGTGAGAGGCTTAGTGGTTTTCTATTAGAAAATGGGTTTACCCAGGGAAAAATTGACACTGCACTTTTCATCAAATCTAAAAAATGATGATATGCTCCCTATTCAAATTTATGTTGATGATATTATTTTTGGAGCAACAAATGATGATTTGTGTAATGAGTTTTCCAAATGCATGCAAAGTGAATTCGAAATGAGCATGATAGGTGAACTGAGTTTATTCTTAGGACGTCAAATTAAATAGGCTAAATATGGTACTTTCATTTTCCAATCTAAATATGTTAGGGACTTGCTAAAGAAATTTAGTATGGAAGATGGTAAAATTCATAGTACTTCTATGAGTTCTTCTACTAAACTTGATAAAGATAAGCAAGGAATCCCTGTTAATGTGAAATTATATCGTTGGATGATTGGTAGCCCCCTATACCTTACAGCTAGTCGACCTGATATCATGTTTAGTGTGTGCTAGGTTTCAGGCTGCTCCTAAGGAATCTCATCTATTAGTAGTCAAAAGAATTTTTAGGTACATAGTTGGGACTGTTGAATTAGGTTTATGGTACCTTAATCATACGACATTTGAGATTGTTAGTTATACTGATGTTGACTTTGCTGATAGTAAGGTTGATAGGAAGAGTACTAGTGGCACTTGTCACTATTTAGGACAACCTCTAGTTTCTTGGTTCTCCAAGAAAAAAAACTCATTTGCCTTATCCAGAGCCAAAGCATAATATATTGTGGCTGAAAGTTGTTGTGCTCAAATGCTCTATATGAAACAACAACTTGTGGATTTTGGATTGTACTATGATACAATTCCGATTCAATGTGATAATACAAGTGCAATCAACATTTCTAAAAATCTTATCCCACATTCACGAACCAAACACATTGAGATTAGACACCATTTCATTTGTGATCATGTGTAAAAAGGGGATGTAGCACTTGAGTTTGGGAGCACAAATGAGCAGTGGGCTGATATTTTCACCAAACCCCTTCTGCAAGATAGGTTTATACAGATTAGACGTGAGCTAAGTCTAATGCATAGTAGAGATGCCTCCTAGAAATTTGATAGAATGCACAAACTTAAGGGAAGTTGCATAAACATAGAAATATACAACTCTAAACTTTAATTCTATCATTGATTTATACTTTATGAGTTTGTATGTGTTTTTGGAATGCATGACTCTCATATTTCTTGCATGTTGATAGTTTTATTTATATTTTTCATCTTGATCATACTGAACTGTTTGAGTTGGTAATTGTGGATAAATTGTTAATCTAAAACTCAATCAGGTCATTTTTATACAGGTATTTTTTGGGAAAATGCTCAAATTTTAAACGACATGCTACCGAAATTTCCAAAAACATTTCCTAATCATATCTTGCATATAAATGATTAATACTTAATGCCTTGCTTACATGCCTTATATTTACAGTAGCCTTTTTTTATGTTGCCAAAAGGGGGAGAAGAGGCAAAATGGTACTCTTTGAAAAATGTTTGAACTTTGAGAAGAGGCAAAATTGGGTTTTTTTTTTTTTTAAATGTTTGAACGTTAAATCTTTAAAAGTCTCATTATGCATATTGATAGGGGGAGCCTTTCAAGGCTGTACCCACTTTTGCATGATGTATTTGTGATCATTAAAAAGTGGGAGAATGTTGACCTAATAGATCATAGCCGGTTTTGATTATGACAAATAATTAGGTATTTAATGTCTATCAAGTTTGTGTGCAAGTTTATATTAGCAATATCATTTAATGGCATATGAAGACTTGAAGAATAAAAACCCTGAAGATCCATTCATTGTAATTTATATGAAGTTCATTTCGGGCCTGTAATAGTAATATAGGAAAGGTCTGCAATAATGAATGCATATCATGAATGTAGGAATCAATAAGCTCAAAGACCATAGAATGACCCTAGGTCCTTGCACTTATAGGTAAGATTGTCCCCAAAATCACATATACTATGAGGGGAAACAATTAAATTGAAACAGGATTTAAAGGACTAAAATTATAGGGCTTCGGGTGACCAAACCTTTGTTCAAAAAATATCGATCAACCAAACCGTTGAAAGGTCAAATAGTTGACCTAACATCAGGCGACCGAACCAAAAAGGACTTCACCGTCCTCAGTCAACTGAATTCGTATGCTCACCTTTTCCACCAACATAGCATCCCGAACTTTCATGTTCAAAACTGCCTTAGGCTATCGAATGCTCAAGTTCGGTAAACCAAGCTTCACACCTGGCGACTCAATCGCAGACTTTTGGAAAATTGCCACAGTTTAGCAAATTGTTCTCTTCCTAGGGCACCCAAACACGAAGAACTTACTTTTTCTCACATGTCCGTTTAGGCGATCGAACCATAGGTCAGGCGCCCAAAAATCTTGGGTTGCATAAATTTTTACCATGGCTAAGAGGGGTTAAACAGGGTTAATTTTCCTAAACAATTTTAAAACAAATTTAATAATACCCTATGTGTCTCCAACGGTTATAAAATAGGGCAAGTCTATATATAGGGGTTCATTTGCCCTCATTGGTAAGTAATTAGCATATTGATCAAGCAAAAAATCCTCTAAAATTTCCTAAACCTTATTTTTTCATACAAACCCTATACACTCATATACTACCCTTATTTTGAGAAATCAAGTCTTGTGAGTGTTTATTTATTGTTCTAAGTGTGCTAAAAACCCTCATTGGTTTATTACATATTCGATTTTTAGTTTGAGGGTTTAGCTAGGTTTTTCCACCAATTTTATTTAATAAATCAGTGTGTGGGAAAAACCTTATAGTTAAGTGAGTCTTTGCATTATTATTGCAAGACTTATTGAGCTTGTATTTGTATGTGTGCAAAAATATTTTTACAAGCCTATATTTGAATATCTATTTGTGTTTTGATATTGAGAAAATATTTTTGAGATATTCTTATTACTCTTGGTACAAATCTTTGAAACCCTTAAATGTGATTGAGATTTTTATCTATACATAGTTTCAAAGATTAGCTTGTAGATACACTCTTGTGCTTATATTTGAAATAAACATTTCTTTGAGTATTGATTGCACATATACTTCATTGAGCTTATTGGTCTTGCATTATTAATGTGCTTTGATTATTACAGGTGCAAATTTGCTTAATTAAGAAGCATAATATTTGTACGCAAATTGTATTGTAATTATGTTATATTCCAGTTGTGGCCTGAGGGAGTGGTAATCTAGCCTGAGAGGATTGGTTGTAAAGGTTGAGGTCAGCCCTGTGCTAAATGACTTGGTTGTATTTAGGTGCCGCTACACCCGTTTTTTTTTTTTTTAGTATAAAAAAAAAAGGGCGGCACCTCCATTTATTCATTAATAACCCCTCACTTTTGGCGGAGGAATACCGTGATTACAAGACAATAAAAGGGAGATAAAAAAAGACAACACGTTAAAAACCTCCTAAAGAACAACACCAACATCCAGCCAAAAACTGGGTTACAAGTCCAAACAAAACAAAACAAAATGTAGGTAGTTTGCCGAACCTCAATAACATATCTGGTGTGATCTCTCTTTACTGGTTTATTGTGCATGATTGATTAGATTACTTGTGCAATTTAATTTCCGCTAAATGTATGTTGATTTATTTTATCCACACTAGTTTGACTTTAGGAATGCGTAATACTGCTGCTACTTGATTGACCAAGGGGATTAATTTTTAATATACCAATTCAACCCCCTCTTAGGATTACAATAAAGCTAACACCATCCAATGTCCCCCGCATTATAGAGATGATAAAAACCCAAGCAATGTTGGAAGTAGGCTGGTTTTTAGTTTTATATTATGGGGTCACCCTTCAAAATAGGTTTCTCTGCTGCATTCCATTACGTCCAACTACATACATAACTTGTCACGCCCCGAACCCGTGGATGGGTCCCAGGTGTGATTTAGTAATCTAACATGTCTCTGTATCAATTAAAACATATATGATACTAAACCGAATGAGGGTCCAAGCCTATGGGGTACACGTACACCCTATACACATTCACATACATATCCACACTCATCAAATGCGCAGCGGAAATATTCTTTCTATACATACATCATGTCGTACAATATACCATACCAGAGTCTATACATAACTAGAATCTACATTCCAAAATACCATACATACCCTGAGTGTCTACAAAACCCAATAATGACAACCCAGTTACAAATATTCGTACTTACATAAATACTCTACGCAGCTAACCGACACCCATGCTCTCGAACTCTAGGATGCTAGTTTTGGCTACCCGAAGGAACTAAAAAACATTTGTATATTCGAGGTGAGACACCTCTCAGTAAGGAAGAAAGCAGGTTATATCAGTGTGTGGCATACAAGTGTTATTTCAACATAAAACATAGAACAATACAATTTCAGTATTTTCACAATGCAATTCCAGTACATACGATACCAAACATACGGTCAGTGTTGTTACACTCAAGAACACGATACTCTGTAATAACTGAAGTCTCATAGCGATATCATTGCCAGTATGATGTCCACTCACACCCATCGGTGACCAGCCAGAATAAATAGGTGATATTTCACACCCTCGGATATAGAGCCGGACACTCTTACTTATGGTAATTAGCTGAGACATGGCATCAGCGTACGATAATTAGCCGCCTCTATCTGATTTACAAAACCTGGAACAATTTTGGAACCCATGTTCATATACCCATCAGCGTATGGTAATTAGCTGCCCCTAGCTGTTTTACAAAATCTTGGAACATTTTACATACAACATTTCATTACACACTTATTTGAGTATACAACAAATCATATCGTTTTCAATTCAAGAAATACAGTTTAATACAAATATAGGTACGGTCATCTAATTACTACCATTTTATACAACATATAATTTTCCAACCGAAATAGAGATGATACCCGAAACCCCAAATTTTCCCAAAACTATAACCTGAAAATCCTGCATTTTCACCCAATCGATTTTCCCAAATAAGTAACAGAAACATACATACAATCGTAAACTGCATGTTTACCAATTTCAATTTCAAAAATAACTCATATAAATAAAATCCCCTTACCTTTTCCCAAATACCAAAATATAAATGCAATGGCTCCAAAACTACGAACCGAGTTCCCAAAACCTAAACATCCAAGAACTATACTTCACTACAATTCTTACAACTACATATATACCGAAACGAAACTGAAATCGGACCCTTACCTCAGTTTTGGGTCAAACCCAAAAATCCTCAAAACGAATTTCTGATCCGCTATAAACATAGAGCTTCTCCTCCTAATCCACCTGGTAATGTCGGATCATTGATTCTGACAACTGACGGCCTGAAATCCTAGAGAAAAAGAGATAGGGGGAGGATTCGAGTTCTAGAAAGAGAGAGGGAGTGTTTTAGCTTACTTAGCCATGAAGCAAAAAAATATCCTATTTATAGACCCTTGAACCGGTCCAATTCATCGATGAGATGGGGCCTTCATCAACGAATCATCCACACATTTCTTCGACGAATTGGCTCCTTTGGCAATGAACCCTATTCTGATATTTTACAACACGTTTGGTGTCTCTTCATTGATGAGGCTTTGAATTTTAGTGAAGAAAAGTATGAGGGCCTTCATTGAAGAGAACAATGGCTTCGTCGACGAAGCCTACAAAATTTTCCTTTTAACCTTTTCTCATTTATTCGATCTACATATCTCGGGTTGGGTTCTTACAACCTCCCCTCTTTACAAAAATTTCGTTCTCGAAATTTGTAATCTCTCACTTTCCAACTCTACTACATACCTAAACGCATACCCGACTTTAGGAAGAGTCGGCGGCCACCAGCATAGCAACCCCATCCCAAATACATGCATAGCCTCTCTTATGGCGGGGGAATACTGTGGTCACATACATACCATCTCGGGAGCTCACAATATTACAAAACTCTCCTAGAGACTAACCACACATCATTACTATGATAATAGAATACTACATATATACATACTCATATTGATCCTGCTATCAAAACTACTACTCAGAACAACTGCGGATGTTTTTGGCGTATTTCCATCCCTAACACCTAAGAAGCTTCCTCAACCACATGATTCTACCACAATACCTTCACTAACGGTATCTCCTTGTTACGCAGCTTCTGAACTTTACGGTTTAGAATTTGAACGGGTATCTCCTTATATGCCAAAGAATCCCCAATTTCTAAAGATTTGTAACTAATCACATGCGACGGATCTGGCACGTACCTCCTCAACATGGATACGTGAAACACATCATGGATCCTCGAGAGCATTGGGGGTAGTGCAATCCTGTAAGCCACCGGACCCACTCGTTCCAATACCTCGAATGGTCCGATATACCTCGGGCTCAACTTGCCCTTCTTCCCGAACCTTATCACTCCTTTCATCAGAGTGATTCTCTGAAATATCTTACTCCCAACCTCGAATTCTAACTCACAACGGCAAACATCCGCAAAACTCTTCTACTGACTCTGAGCTAATTTAATCCTATCCCTAATCAATCTGACCTTCTCAGAAGCCTGCTGTATGCGTTTGGGACCCAATATCTACCATTCACCGACCTTATCCCAATATAAGGAGACCAACACCTCCGACCATACAATGCATCGAACGGTGCCATCCCGATACTAGCCCGGAAGCTATTGTTATAGGCAAGATCCACTAATAGTAGAAATTGAATCCAACTACCACCGAAGTCTAATGCGCAAGCCCGTAACATATCATCCATGATCTGTATCGTCCTCTCTGACTGTCCATCAGTCTGGGGGTGGAACATCATACTGAAAGTAAGCTTCATCCCAAGTGCTTCCTATAAGCTCTTCAAAAAATAGAGAAGTGAATCTTGGGTCTCGATCTGAAACAATAGACACCGATACCCCATGCATTCAGACTATCTCCTGCACGTACAAATCTACTAACCTACTCAAAGAGTAGCTAACTTTCATTAGTATGAAGTGAGCAGATTTAGTCAACCTATCCACGATTACATAGTTGGCATTCTACCCATGTAGTGCTGGTGGTATCTTGGTGACAAAGTCCATGGAGATATGTTCTCATTTCCACTCCATAATACTCAATGGTTGCAATGGTCCTGCTGGCCTTTAATGTTCAGCTTTCACCTGTTGACATGTCAGACATTGCACCACAAATCGAGTAATCTCTTTTTTCATGCCACTCCACCAAAATGACTCGTGCAAATTCTAATACATCTTGGTACTACCCGAATGTATCGTATACAAAGAACGATGCGCCTCCTTCGGGATCATCCTCTTTATCCCATCGTCATTTGGAACACACTGCCTGGTCCCAAACCTCAGAACACCTCCCTCAGAGATGTTAAAAATATTTATATATGGTAAAGTTTGTTTCAAAAAGGTTAGAATAATTTTTGGAAGGAAAAACACCGAAAAGAGGATTTCCCAATTGTTGTCTTTTTTTTCTACATCCGCATTGATGTACATTGTTCTCCATCACATAATCTTTATTTTAAAATGTTTTCAACATGAAAGTTTTAGGATTCCTCTCTTAGCTTTATTTTGACACCAAGCTTGTCAAATTTAGAGTTATACAAAAAACGTTATAAGCAAAGGATTGAAGGGTGCTCAAAGCTGACAACTTGATAGGCGCCTGTCCATGTTCATATAGACGTCTGTCTGTGCACTTTGAGATGCCTATCTGTGTTCAGTCAGGTGACTGCCACCCTTCTGTCCCTTTAATTTAACTAGAAAGCCGACTTCCAAAAAGGGACAGTCAACTGTCACGTGGTAGATTTTGAATTTTCATAACGCACAATTTTTTTAAATGAGATCATTTGGGGCTCAAACTTTGTGAAAACTTGGGGAATACTCCAAGTCATTTGGGGATCAAGTTACATACTTTTTAAATTCTATAAATAATCCTCAAAGATCATTGAGTTAACTAACCAAGAACCAAGAATTAAATTCAGCATTCAAAATCTCTCTCAATTGCTCTCAAATTCTCAGGGCTCTCTCTTGCTCTCAACTTGCACGAAGCTTACTGAGTTCTTGCTGATTCTACTCACCAATCTTGTGCCACAAATTATAAATCTTTCAATCATTGAAAGAATTAATTGGTGATATACTTCCTTGAGCTTCAAGTTAAATTCCATATTGTTATTTATTTTGAAGTATATTATGGTGCTAAATTGTTGTACTAATCAGCTCTTTGTATGAGCAATTCTTTGTACACAAGTATTTGATTTGTATCTTGTAGATTAATGATTAAAAGGATTGTTTGGATCATTGGCTAAGCAAGGGGATATTTCTTATAAAGGTGGGCTCTAACCTAATTGAAGGAGTGACCGAACGAGAGTACATCGTTTGGAGAGGCGGGCTCCTGCCTATTGAAGAAGTGTGTAAACGGTATTGTTCCGCATGGCAAAGGAACTGAATTTAGTAATATTTTGGTGGTTTTCCAAAGGCTAGGACGTTGGCTAGGTATAAGCCAAACCTCATAAAAATCCCAGTCTCACTCTCTCTTTCCCGTACTCTATATTTTCAGCATATTTAAATTACGTGGATGTTTTTATTGGAAATCATATATACTTCATATATTTGGAAATCAAGTAAACTTAAAGTTTAATTTTGATTTGGGTTTCGAAAATCTAAAGGGAGTACATTAGTTAAACCAAATTTTGTGGAAACCATACGGGAGTACGTTACTTGGTTAACACCCAAAGATAAATTTAATAAGAGTTTATTTGAGTTTTGAATATTGGGAAGAGTGTGAATGGTTTGTTGAATATTCAATTTAGAAACAAATTACATAGGGATTACAAATTCATATACAGAGCTTTATATCAGCAACCATAAATTGTCATTCACTGCAGGGCTTGATTCATATTTATACCCAGGGCTGACAACAAAAGCTGAAAGTTGAATTTAATATATTGATTAAATATACTGTGAATGGCTTAATGTTTGATATTGATTGGAGTGTGTTTATATTCCAAAGTTGTGACTAAAGCTTACATTCAAAATCTTTGCTTACAAAGTGCTGAATCTTGTAGACTTTCATCAATCTAAATAGTGTTCTAGTTAACTTATACTTGGCAAATCAATTGGTTGTTTGATTGAACCTTGTTTTGGTCATTTGTGTTGTAGTTGTGGATTGAATTTTGTTTTTAAATATTTATTGTGTATTTGATAAAACAACAAGAAAACAAGAATTCATTAAAAAGACTTAAAAGAGGTTAAGGATTCTTGAAGATAATTAAAATAAATTTTTAAACCCAATTCATCCCCCTCTTGGGACTACACCTTGCTTTTCAATTGGTATCAAAGCCAAGTTATAGAAAATCTTAATCAATAGCTATAAAAACATCTTAATAGCTCATAGACATAGCTCCCTTTGGAGAGGAACAATCTTCAACTAGGCCTCCTATCTTTTGTGAACATAACTACACTTTTTGGAAAACACAAATGCAAATATATCTCCAACACATGGATTGGAAAGCTTGGTAAGTAGTTATAGGTGGAGACCTAATTCCCACTAAGATAGTAGATGGAAAAAAAATTCCTAAAGAGAAAAAGAATATGACTGATATAAACTATAAGATGCTACAAGTAAATTTTAGTGCCATGAATGCTTTATATTGTGCTTTAGATGCTAATGAATTTAATAGAGTAATAGCTTGCAAATCGGCTAAGTATAGGACAAGCTAGAAGTCACTTACGAATGCACTATAGATGTTAGGGATAATAAGATTGATATGAGTACAAGTAGTTCGAAATGTGAATCAAGTGACCCAGAGGTTGCTTATACTTGCTTTATGGCTTGGGACAATGAGAAAAGCTCCTCATCCAAACCTTTAAATAATTCTTGTAATGATTCATCAAATGAATCCAATGATGAATGCATACCATCTTATGATGAATTACAATATGATTTATTCAAAGTACATAAGATGCTAATCAAAGTAACTAAACAAAATACTTCATTGAAAAATAAGAATGAAGGTATAATGAAAGAGTTAGAATCCCTTAGATTTGTTGAAAGAGAAAAGGATTCAAGAATAAAGAAAATAGAAAGTAAGACTGAAGCTATGACAAAGGAGTTAGAATCTAAAAATCTTGCTGAAAAAGAAAAAGACTTTAAAATCAAAGAATTTGAAAGCAAGAATGAAAAAATAATAGAAGACCTTCGATACCTATCCTCTATAGAATATAAGAAAGACATATATATTTATGAATTAGAAGATAAGATAAGAAAACTATCTCAAGAATTAGAAAAATCATTAAAGAAGGTTGACAACAACAAAGAGACTGAGATAAATGATCTCAAAAATCAAATAAAGATAAAGAAAAGATCATTTATAACTTCACAAAAGGAAAGACAAACTTTGAAAAAATGATAGGCTCGCAAAGGATGGCCTTAACCAAAGAAGGTATTGGATTTAATGGGGTTGAAAATAAAAAGAAAAAGAATCTTTACATGGGTTATTTTTCGAAAGCATCCAAATATTATGCTAGCACATCCTTTAATGCTTACACTAACACAATATGCTATCAATGTAAGAAAAATGAGCATATAAAGTTTGAATGTCCATTTAAAGAGAAAGGGTGTGAAAATTAAACAAGTATGGAGAATTAAGGAAATATCGCTTGTTAAACCAATCGGACCTAAGAAAGTATGAGTACCAAGATAAAAGACTAGTTCATAAACGAAAAACTCCATGGATTAAGTCATTTCTTTTAAAAATTGAGAAAGTAACTTAATTCATGATCAACGAGGAAACTAATTGAAATATAAAAACTTAAAGATGAGTTTAAGAGCTTATTATAACAAATTCAAAATGGCATTGTTGGCCAAAATAATAGGATGATTTTTTACAAGGCTTAACTTAAGGAAAATATTAAGAAATATCAAATTGAGCTTATTACATAAGTGTCTTGATTAAGAAAAAGATATTTGAGAATGAAAGCCTATATGCAACATGCTTACATGCCTATATGATATGCTATATGCCACATGTGTATAACTTGACTTGACTTTACTTATATTGATAATTTATAGCTCACTATGTTGAAACTTTGAGCATGAGATTATTGAACATAAGCATGACATTTGATATGAGATTAATTCTTGACCATGCATGCTATTGATGAATCACATGAATAAACTTACTGCTCTTTATATTGATATCTATAAGGTATGAAAGATATAATAGTTATATTGGTATCCATGAGCTATGCATGATGTGATAATGACTTTGGTATCTATAAAGTACCTTGGTACCCATGAATATTTTAATTGATATCAAAATTCAAAAGCTCACTTGGTATTAAAATCTAAAAGTTCAATTTTTTTTTTCACATGACAAGTATGATTATATCTATTAGCATGGTATGACATTGATGGTATTAGAATGATATTGATATTTGATACATGATGTGAATCAATGTTTTGAAACATGGGGTGAAAAAAGCATAGTTGATAACAAAACTGAATGTATTGAATTCAGGGGGAGTGTTATGACTTATTGCTTATATTGTGATCGTTTCCCAATTAATCAATTGGTATCATGAGTTAATAAAATTTTAAATTGATATTATGAATTAAATTTAAATTGGTATCATAAAATCAAAAAATGGTATCTTGAATAATGACATAAAGGGAAAAAATTATTAATAAAGATGTTACAACTCATATACATGATTGTTAAAATGCACTACACATGCTTTATTGAAAAATAATAAATTGAGTGTGTACATATGTTTGATATGCATGTTTGATGATATGCTCAAAATATGATTTTATTTGAACTTAATCATTTTTTTCTCTTTTTGATTTATGTCAAAAGGGGGAGAAGTTTTAAGTAAAAATTGAGCATAGTATTAAACAAATTGAGGATGAACATAATAAATATCAAAAGGAGGAATATCAAAAGGAGGAGAAGTACTTTATATTGATTGATAAACTTGAACTAAAATGAAGTGATGAGCATGATTGTAAAAGAGTTTTGAACTTAATATTAATCTTGCGAATATTGTTAAGATGATGCTTATTGAAAGGGGAAGTCTTTTTAAGACTCACTCCAATTTTTGCTTCTTGTTTGTCATCATAAAAAAGGGGGAGATTGTTGGCCTTACAAGGCTTAACATCCTGTTTTGATGCTAACAAACAAGTAGAACTTAACATGCTTTATTTAAGTGATGTATTTTGAGGACTCAATGATGAATGCAAGGTTAAAGAATTCATGAAATCTTGTTTTTCCTAGAAGGATGATTATATCAAGCTTGAGGCATGGATTAAAACAGCATTGATATTAAAGAAAAAGCTTCAAGAATGAAAGCTCAAGAGATCAACATGGAAAGCTCAAAGATCAATGAAGCTCAAAATCTAAAGCAATATTGAGAGATCAAGAGGGATAAATCTTGAAAGCTCACATCAAATTTAGGATCATTGAAGCTCAGCAATAAAGAGAACTCAAAGTAAAGAAGAGTCAAATGAGTCTTTAGGACAAGCTTTGTAAGTACTTCAAATAATTTCAATATGGATGCATGAAACTCTTAGGTTAATTTATTGGACCTAGATACCTTTTAACATACTTGGAAAATATTTTTATAAAGTAAAAAATTGTTTCAAAAAGGTTAGAATGATTTTTGGAATGAAAAACACCAAAAAGAGGATTTCTCAATTGCTGTCATTTTTTCTACATCCGCATTGATGTACATTTTTCTCTATCAAAGAATCTTTATTTTAAAATGTTTTCAACAAAAAAGTTTTAGGATTCTCTCTTAACTTTCTCTTGACACAAATTTCGTCAAATTTGGAGTTACACAGAAAATGTTATAAGCAAACGATTGAAGGGTGCTCAAAGATGATAGCTTGACATGCGCCTGTCCATGTTCGTATAGACGTCTATCTGTGCACTTTGAGATTCCTATCTGTGTTCAGTCAAGTGACTGCCACCTTTCTGTCCCTTTAATTTAACTAGACATCCGACTGCCAAAAAGAAACAGTCAATTGTCACGTGGTAGATTTTGAATTTTCATAACGGGCAAATTTTTTAAATGGGGTTGTTTGGGGCTCAAACATTGTGAAAACTTGGGGAATACTCCAAGTCACTTGGGAATCAAGTTACATACTTCTTTAAGTCTATAAATAATCCTCAAAGATCATTGATGTAACTAACAAAAAACTAAGAATTAAATTCAGCATTCAAAATCTCTCTCAATTGCTTTCAAATTCTTAAGGCGTTCTTTTACTCTCAGCTTGCACGAAGCTTATTGAGTTCTTGCTGATTCTACTCACCAATCTTGTGCCACAAATTCTAAATCTTTCAATCATTGAAAGATTTAATCGGTGATATACTTCCTTGAGCTTCAAGTTAAATTTCATATTGTTATTTATTTTGAAGTATATTATAGTGCTGAATTGTTGTACTAATCAGCTATTTGTGTGAGAAATTCTTTGTACACAAATATTTGATTTGTATCTTGTAGATTGATGATTCCAAAGATTATTTGGATCATTGGCTAAATAAGGGGATATTGCTTAAAGAGGCGGGCTCTAACCTAATTGAAGGAGTGACCGAACGAGAGTACATCATTTGGAGAGGCGGGCTCTAGCCTATTAAAGAAGTGTGTAAACGGTATTGTTGTGCCTAGAAAAGGAACTGAATTTAGTAATACTTTGGTGGTTTTCGAAAGGCAAGGACGTAGGCTGGGTATAAGCCAAACCTTGTAAAAATCCCAACCTCACTCGCTCTTTCTCGTACTCTTTATTTTCAGCATATTTAAATTGTGTGGATGGTTTAATTGGAAATCATATATACTTCGTATATTTATAAATCAAGTAAACTTAAAGTTTAATTTTGATTTGGGTTGCAGAAATCGAATGGGAGTATGTTGGTTAAACCATACTTTGCGGAAACCATACTGGAGTTCGTTACTTGGTTAACACCCAAAGATAAATTTATTAAGACTTTATTTGAATTCTGAATATTGGGAAGAGTGTAAATGACTTGTTGAATATTAAATTGAGAAACAAATTACATAGGGATTACAAATTCATATACCGGGCTTTATATCAGCAACCATAAATTATCATTCACTGCAGGGCTTGATTCAAATTTATACCCAGGGCTGACAACAAAAGCTGAAAGTTGAATTTAATATATTGATTAAATATATTGTGAATGGTTTAAAGTTTGATATTGATTGGTGTGTGTTTATATTCCAAAGCTATGGCTAAATCTTATGTTGACCTTATAGGTCACACCCTGGTTTTGATAATGACAAATACAATTGTATTTAATAAATATCTAATTCATGTGCAGGTTCATATTAGCATATCTTCAGGGGCACGTGAAAGCTCAAAACTTGAAGACAATTTCATACTCTTAATTGTAATAATTTTCAATGAAATTTGTCTGTAATAGTAATTAGGGTTTTCGGTTTGTAATAAGCACACACATCACATGCATGATTTATTTTGTAAGCTCAAACCGAACCATGAATGAGATAGGACCTTAGGGTGCGCGAAGGTCGACCGACACCGGATTTTTTCGGTGACTCTATTTTGGACCCAAGTGAGCCTAGGACACACACATATGCACACATGTTTGTTAAGCACTTGAATAAGATTTATTTGGGTCGATACGAGACCGAAATGCACACTTAGTGCACTTTCGGTTGACCGACCAATTCAGTTCAATTTGGCCTGGTTGACCGAACCGGCCCTGGGTCAACAGTTTGACCAAGGCCCGGTCGACCGACCCCTTATAGTTCATTTGACCCTGGTCGACTGAACCCCCTGGGAGTCAACATTTTGACCTCCCGATCGACCGACCAAATTTGTACTCTAACAACCTGGTCGACCGAGGGGTCTTGGGAGAATTCCCAACGGTTTGGTCGACCGAGCCCTTCAGTTCAAAATAGCCCCGGTCGACCGAACTTCGGAAATTTGGCAAATCACCCTCTCCGGTCGACCGAGTCACTTAGTTCAAAATCCCCCTGGTCGACCGAGCTACTTGAGTCTTGGTCGACCGAATCAGTTCTGGTCGACCGGACCTCTCGGGTTAGTCCTATTTTTACCGCGGTTAATAATTTTTTAAGCAGGGTTAAATTGTCTTAAGTGTAATTAAACTTTTCCAATAATCTCTAATAAGTCCCTAACGGACAAAATTTTCAGAATGTCTATATATACTCCTTCATTTGGTGGATTAAGTAGCGATTAACAAAAAGATTAAGAAATCCTCTCTCAAGCAAAAATTATTCTATCTTACTCCTCATTACTTACATCTTTGAAAAACAACTCAAGCTTACCTTCTTCATCCATCCATATTATTTGTAAGTGTATTGAGTATTGTTATCTAGAGGTTTGCTCTCCATATTGTTGCATAATTGAATCGATCTTTTGAGAGCATAACCTAAGTTTTCTTAGGAGGCTTTGCCAATAAGCCTACCCTAAGAAAGACTTGTGGTGACATCCCAACTATTGCATTCTCATTGCAATATCTTAGGAAGTTCGTTTTTATTTGGGGATTGCAAAAATACTTTCAAACATATTCGAATATCTTGTGGTGTTCATATTGATATATTTGTGAAAAGATATTTGTGTGTGTGATATATTAATCTTTGTGGTATTATTTATACAAGTATATATATCATTTTCCGAAAACAAAGACTATCTATTTTGCAATCCAAGCATATACACATTCATATGATTGACACATTCTATTGATTGATAATGTTGAGGCTTGTTTGATACTCTGTGTGAACATGCTTGACTGAATATTTTGAAGTACACAAATTATTATTATTGACACTCTCACGTACTTGCTACACTGATAGAAAACATTGTTGAGAGTTGACATATTTAGACCACACAGAGCTTACATTATTAAATCATCTGTGGTGTTTTGTGTTTGTGCGCATTTGTGGTACAAATCTGCTTTACGTGAAAGCACTCTTGTATTGTACCTTTGATTGTATATCTGAGAGATTCCAGGCGTTGCCTGAGGGGGCGGTAATCCAGCCCGGTAAGGATTGGTGTAAAGGTTGAGGTCAGCCCTGTGGTAATTTGACCTGGTTTATATAGGTGCCGCTCCACCCGTTTAAGTGAGCAAGTTATTGTGATAATCCTTGTGCTGGTTAGCCAAGGCGGGGACGTAGGCAGTTGGCCAAACCTCGATAACATATCTGCGTGTCATCTGCTCTTTACTGCTTTCTGGTGCTTGTATGGTTGTTTAGATTGCTTTACTAAATTTCTGGTACTTTTGCATTGCTTGCACTAGATTGACCCTAGGCTTGTGAACATACTGCTGCTAGGAGGAATACCTAGGAGATAAAATTTAAAAATACCAATTCACCCCCCCTCTTGGGATCACGGTAAAGCTAACATCTTACTTTCAAAATCTTTGCTTAAAAAGTGTTGAATCTTGTGAACTTTCATCAATCTAAATAGTGTTGTAGTTAACTTACACTTGGCAAATCAATTGGTTGTTTGATTGAACCTTGTTTTGGTCATTTGTGTTGTAGTTGTGGATTTAATTTTTTTTTTAAATATTTATTGTGTATTTGATAAAACAATAAGAAAACAAGAATTCATTAAAAAGACTTAAAAGATGTTAAGGATTCTTGAAGATAATTAAAATAAATTTTTAAACCCAATTCACCCCCCCTTTTTGGGACTACACCTTGCTTTTCAATGCATACAAGGTCCAAACAGAGTGAGGTCAGTTCCGATACATCTGTAACATTGATTTGGATAAGCAGGAGCTAACAAGTACCTAAAAACTCCTCCTCAACTAAAAATTTGGCCCTTTGAAGCAAACTTAGAATACAAACAAGTAGATATATACTTAGTTCATTTAAGCACTCAAGTGTCCACGTTAGGCATATGGGGTCCAAATCAAGTGGGGTGAATTCCAACATGCTCATGACATTAAAATGGACGTGACGGAGCTAACGGTGACTAAAAACTTCTCCCCGACTGAAAATTAGGTGCTTAGAAGCAAACTTACATTGCAAGCAAGTAGATCAATACTTAATTGATTTTAGTACTCAGGTGTCCAAGTTAGGCATATGAGGTCCAAACTGAGTGAGGTTAGTTCTAACACATTCGTGATATTGAGCTGGATGTGCTGGAGCTGACAGTGCCTAAAAACTCTTCGTCGGATGAAAATTAGGCACTTATAAGCAAACTTACATTACATGCAAGTAAATCTATACTTAGTTTGTTTAAGCACTCATGTATCCATGTCAGGAATGCGAAGTCCAAACCAAGTGGGATTAGTTTTGACATGTCTGTGGCCTTAACTAGATGTACCGAAGCTAACAGTGCCCAAAAAATCCTCCCTGACTGAAAATTAGGCGCTTAAAAGAAAACTTAGAATACGAGCAAGTAGATCTATACTCAGTTAATTTAAGTACTCAGGTGTCCAAGTCAGGCATACAAAGTCCCAATCGAGTGGGGTCAGTTCCAATACATCCATGACATTGATTTAGACATGTCGGAGCTGACGGTGCCTAAAACATCATTCCTGATTGAAAACTAGGTGCTTAAAAATAAACTTACATTATAAGCAAGCTTACCTATACTAAGTTGATTTTAGCACTCACATGCCTAAGTCGGGCATACGAGGTCCAAATTGAGCAAAGTTAGTCCTGACACGTCCGTAACTTTGGAGCTAGATGTGTTGGAGCTGATGGTGCCTAAAAAGTCCTCCCTGACTAAAAATTAGGCGCTTAGAAGCAAACTTACATTACAAGCAAGTAGATATATATTTAGTTGATTTAAGCAATTAGGTGTCCAAGTCGAGCATACAAGGTGCAAACTGAGTGGGGACAGTTTCAACATGTCCGTGACATTGAGTTGGAAATGCCAGAGTTGACGGTGCCAAAAAAACCCTCCCTAGTTGAAAGTTAGGCACTTAGAAGCAAACTTACATTATAAGCAAGTAGATCTATACTTAGTTGAAATAAGCACTCAAGTGTCCAAGTTGGGCATACGAGATCCAAATTGAATGGGATCAGTTCCAACACGTCCGTGACATTGAATTGGATGTGCTGGAACTAATGGTGCCTAAAAACTCCTCCCCGAGTGACCAAACTTAGATATTTAAAATTGTATCATTTGTTATTTAATTATGTATAATTATTTTTTCTATCAAATCATTTGTACTTATAGTTTGTACGTATTCAAAATTTTATACTAAATTTTTGTATAATTATTATTTTGTAGGGTTTGCGATCTACAGAATGATGATAGGGATGATGATGAGCACAATGATAATGACGCAGACAATTTTTTTTTTGTATTTTTTGTTATGTGAACAAACCATGTATACATATGATGTAAACGCATTGTAACAGTTTTTATGTATGCATATTTTCATTTTCTTAATAATTATAGGAATTTATCCTCAATTATGGTTCAATATGATGTGTGATGAAAATTAATTATAGGGTTCTCATAGGAATTAATTCGTGATTTTGTAAAAAAAAAAAATTTAATTATTACAAACTTTTAGCTACAATTTTATGGTCATCACTAAACGTTGGGCAGTAGTGGCTGCTCTAGAACCATCACTAGAAGTTTCCCAATAATGAAAGTTGCTAATTATAACTAAAACTAGGACAATAGTGATGGTTGCAAACCATTGCTAAAAGAAAGACAAGACGGTTGTGAACCGTCGCTAAAAGTTGACAATAGTGACATGTTTCAAGACCGTCACTAATAGAATGTCTTTAGAGATTATTTTCAATCCAAAAATAATGTTAGTTATAGTGACGATATTATAATTTTAGTGACGGTCCATCTCCATCACTAATAGTCCATTAGTAATGACATTTTCCAAAACCATAAATAATAGTTAGTTAAGATAGCCGTTATAGTTACCAATCCATTAGCATCACTAGGTCATCACTAGTAATTAATAGTGACAGTTTTCTATTATTAGTGATGGTTTTAAACCATCACTAAAATTATTCTTTTTTGTAGTGATTAGATCATCAAGTATTGTTTTATTAGGTTTTCGTCCTTTGGAATTATATGCTTTGGTTTGCGACACCTACCTTAAAATGGTGTGTGGGAAGTCATATGAAAATTTTAAAACTAAGAATTAATCAATATTTTACGTTGAAAAGTTAACATACATAATCAGTACATTTGTGGTTAGTTTAATCATGTTAATTTCAAGAAAGATGCACTCAGAACCAATACACACCGAAAGAAGGATTGACGATTAAAATGTAGGCTTTTATTTGCAAGTGCCTATTCAGAAAATGACTCTCTCTCTCTCTCTCTCTCTCTCTCTCTCTCTCTCTCTCTCTCTCTCTCTCTATATATATATATATATATATATAAGTATAATCCCTAATCCCTAGTATTGACAAAACAAGCAAGAAAACTAGGTTAGGGTTTAGGAGTAGTGGCTATGCCCTTCCTAGAACTCAATCAGGGTGTCATTTTTAGAAACACTCATCAATACTCAAATTGATCTCCTATTCCTAGATTTCCACAAATTTTATTGAATTATTTTTGCTAGCAATCATAACACGCTTGACTTTGCGTCAAAAGAAAACTTTAATATTGTTTGGTCTAGTCATGACCATACAAATATTTCAACAATATCGTATAAATATAGTACTCAATAACTAGTACCACTTTTAGGGTAAAAAGTCAAAATGTGTTCATATATACATTTGTGTAAGGGTATCCATAAAAATTAAAATAATCCTTTCACTTAGTAAATTTGGGTTAGTAAATTTAATAAATTTAGGTCACTAGTAAGCTCTAGTTGATTTTCTCTTGCCTTATTTTATTAGGTTTGGGTATCGGGTAGGGGTCTTTCCATTTCTATCTTAACTAACTAGCTTTGTAGTGTATACTTTATGAATGAGGAAATATTTTGTTTGTAGTGGGCAGTTAATAAAAATTTCAATGAAAATTTATGCGAGTTAGGTGTAAAAGGCTTTCCTTTACTACAAAAAAGCGTGATAGTTCTCTTTGCGAAAGCAAGGTATTTTTCTTTCTTTTTTTTTTTTTTTTATAAGTCAAAGAGAAACGTAGGGCATATTTATGAAATTTAAATAGATTATAAAAGCCATTAGTTGGAGGTGAAAAGGAAAGACCATAGATCTTTTCTTCAATATATATATATATATATATATGTGTGTGTGTGTGTGTGTGTGTGTACTATTTTGTCTCTTATAATGCATTTATATGTTTACGCATGGCTACCTCATTGACTAAGTCTTCAATGGTCATTGGAAGAATCTTGACTCTTTATTGGGTGGTTAAATCACTGGATGTGATATCATGATGTGAAACATTCAATTTGTAATAAGCTAATTCTTACAACATGGTCTCTTTAAAATAATCAAATAATAATTTTTTTCTTATCACTATTCATTACATGTCCTTAATTAATGCTTCATGAAAATGATACATATAGATAAATTTTATTTAAATTTACTTTTTAGCATCACATAAGAAAAATACTGAAAAATTTACTCAAAATTACAAATATGTCATTTGAAACTTTTTTTTATACATGAAATTTTAATAAAATATTTTTTTTTTAAAATTTTTTACAACTCTTGTTTTGGTCAATTGGGATTATTGTCCTAACAAGACTTAGTCTTGTTTTGATGATAACAAATTAAGGTTACTAATTGTGTGTTTAAGATAATTTTTAGGAATCATGTGTTTCACAAAGTACAATGGTTATACTTGGCAATGATTGAATGAAGCCTAACTTAAAGTTATAAGTTATGAAGAATACCAGCTTATTGAAGTGTTGATCAAGCTTGGACAATGTTAAAGCTATACGACATGAGGACTTAGGATTTAAATGTATTTATTTTTTCTTAGAGTCTCATGTAAGTACTTTTAAACTTCAATATTGTGACTGAAGCTCTTACGATTTAATTCTAGACTTAAAGACCAGATTTAGAATTTAGAAAATATTTTCATAAAGTCCTAAATACTTTTCAAAGTAAGAACAAACAAGTTTTGGAAACAAAATATGAAAAACACTAAGTTGCATGGTATTTAGGCAACTGAGTTTGAAGTCTAGGTGACTAATGCTGACAATATAAATAAGAAATCAGAACAGGGTCAGGCAACTGAGCTGCTAGAGCCTATTCTGAAGCGCTAATTTTAAATAGTTCAGGCAACTGAACGTATAGTTCAGACGACTGAAGTCTGTGTTTTAAACTTTCTAATAGCGCTGTTTTCTTTCCAAAATTGAAAGATATGATTCCCAAACTTGAAGAAAACGATAATATTTCTTCCTAATCAATATAAGGATCATTATTTTCGCATTATGGCATCCAATACTCATGCATACACTTTCTATAATCTTGATTCAATTTTCGAAAAAGTTTATATGCGTTTTGCTCGAAGCCCTAAACGAATTCTGTTTTCAATTATTTGAAATTCTTCTACTAAAATCAGAATCCTTTTGAATTCTCTATGAGCTTCAACTACATATTATTGCTTGGAGTACATAGTGCTTCTTATTGTACAAATTATACTCTATTGTGAGAGTACTATACTTGTATGAACAAATTTATATTGCTGTTTTTGCAATTTGACGACTCGAGGTTAGTGTTGTTGCCTAGCGAGAGGGTGTTCTCGTTAGAGAGGGGCCTCCACCTTCCAACGGAGAGAGGCATACTCCACCTATTGAATGGAATGGGTAAAGAAAATCCTCACAGCAAGTTGCTTGGGGCAAGGACATGCGCAGTGAGTCGAACCTTATAAAAAATCCAGTGTTCAATCTTCTTTCATTATTCTTTTAAATATTGCAATTATAAACTTATGTGTATGTTATTGGGGAATTTTGTTGAATGCTAAGTTTGTATTTGGATTACTTCGAATCATTTTATTGGGTTGTTAATGATTTTTAAGTTTTAAGTTTTCAATTGAATTCAGACATGTGCTGATACTTTGAATTCAATTGTTGATTAGCTGAGCTAAAGCTATTATGGTTGGTTGTTTATTCAAGCTTAAGAAGTTAATTTTCCTGGTTTATATTATTTAATTTTGTCTCAAATACATACATGGTCTTTAATTGAATTCAAAGTTGATTTTCGAACTTGCTGAAAGCTAAATTCAGATTTTGATTTTCGATCTCATATATACCTAAGATTGTATATTGGTATAGTACCGTTCGCTGATTAGTTGATTGTGATTGAGATTGTGATTGGTATATTCTAATAGATTTAAAATAAACCAAGATTGTGCATAACAATTTTTAAAATACCCAATTCGCCCTCCTCTTGTGATTACACCATTACTTTTAGGGACAACAAAATGTATTTATAAGACTCACAAATTTTTTATCAATTGACATGTTGTCATCCCTCATATCAAATATTTTCCCATCATTTTTTAAACTTCACAAAATATACTAAGTTATTATATGAAAATAACTATTATCCCACATAAAAAAATTGGTAAATACAATACAATATTCAAATCCTCTAAACTATGAGGCTCAATACCTCTCTCTCTCTCTCTCTCTCTAACATTTTATCTTTTTTACATTTCTTGTTGTATGTTGCAATTTCATCATTTCCCAACATATACTTTATAAATGTAAGAGCTGATTTAAGATAGATTTTTTTTTTTTTTTTTTTATAAATGGTTTACAACATTTGCGATTTGAAAGGATGAAATAGAAAAAAATAAAATTAATCTTTATAGTTTTATATATTGGCCATATATTTTTTATTTCATTTCAATCTTACTCCATTTCAGCATAACAAACATTACCTTAATTTCCGCTTTAATAGATTTAGATAAATATCATATTAGATTCATTTTCTTTTCTTTCCTTTATACATGCCATGAATTTTAGAAATTTGATAAAAAGTGAATAGCTTTTGTAAAAGAGTTTATCCCACTTAATTCCCTCTCTAAACATTGTGTCTCTTAAAGATCTTTATTTAATGAATTCCATTGCTTGAATGTCTACTACTTGCTTGCCATTTGCTTCCAAAAATTGCTTAATCCTTCTGCTTACTTTACATTTGACTATAGTGGATGTGTTTTTGTGGTAACCCTGATAATATTAGGTGCTAACTAGTTAAACAAGATTTCATTAGCTAGTGCTACATGACCTTTCACAAGGTGTCAAATACTCGATGTTGGGCTTTTGTGGAGCCTAGTTGTGTCTTAGTTTGGATGACGACCCGACCTCTGTTTAATTAGAGATTTCTATCCTAAGGCTTAGTCCATGGTTGCTTCGGGTGATAAGGGTTTGTGTGGTTGTATCCGCGAGAGAGAGCAAGAGCGAGAGAATTGTATCGCCGCACTCTCTGTGCTTTCTTCCTGATAATATTGAAATCCCTGCAACTCTGTGGACGTAGGCAAAATTGCCGAATCACGTAAATATTGTCTTGTGCATGTGATTGAATTTTTCTTTGGCGTTATTCTTTCTCTATTTGTTTCTCACAGGTTTCGGGAATTTGTTCGTAAATTCCTAACAACTGGTATCAGAGCCTAGGGTTAGGTTCGAGTGGGAGCAATGGCAGAGGAAGTAGGAAGGGCGTCTGGAATAGAAAAGTTTGATGGCACAGACTTTGGATTCTGGAGGATGCAAATCAAGGATTATCTCTATGGGAAGAAGTTACATCTACCGCTTCTAGGAGAAAAACCTGCTACTATGAAGGACGAGGAATGGACTCTCCTTGACAAACAGGTACTGGGAGTTATAAGATTAACTTTGTCCAGGTCTGTTGCACACAACGTCGTGAAGGAGAAAACTACAACAGATATGATGAAGGCTCTATCTGGTATGTATGAAAAACCATCAGCAAATAACAAGGTATATCTGATGAAGAAATTATTTAATTTAAAGATAACAGAAAACGCATCTGTAGCACAACATCTGAATGAGTTCAATACTATCACAAATCAATTATCGTTGGTAGAAATTGATTTTGATGATGAGATTCATGCACTGATCGTTTTGGCTTCGTTGCCAAACAGTTGGGAGGCAATGAGGATGGAAGTAAGCAATTCTACTGGAAAGGAAAAACTGAAGTATAATGATATACGGGATTTAATTCCAGCTGAGGAGATTCGCAGAAGAGATGCAGGCGAAACCTCAGGATCCGGCTCTGCCCTAAATCTTGAGACCAGAGGCAGAGGTAATGACCGAAATTCAGATCGAGGTAGATCAAAATCCAGAAACTATAATTGAAACAGAAGTAAGTCCAGACCTGGCCAAAAGGGACAATGCTGGAACTGCGGGAAAACAGGTCACTTTAGGAGACAATGCAAAAGTCTTAAGAAGAAGAGTGAGGATGATTCCGCTAATGCTGTAATAGAAGAGGTACAGGATGCACTACTTCTTGCAGTAGACAATCCACTTGATGATTGGGTTTTGGACTCAGGAGCTTCATTTCATACTACTTCACACCATGAAATCATACAGAATTATGTAGCAGGAGATTTTAGTAAGGTATATTTGGCTGATGGTACAGCCTTGGATGTTGTGGGTATGGGAAATGTCCGGATGTCACTGCCAAATGGGTCTGTTTGGTTACTAGAGAAGGTACGACATATTCCTGACCTGAGAAGGAATTTGATTTCTGTTGGAAAGCTTGATGATGAAGGGCATGCGATGTTGTTTGCTGGTGGCACTTGGAAGGTTACAAAGGGAGCCAGAGTATTGGCTCGTGGAAAGAAATCTGGTACTTTATACATGACGTCAAGTCCAAGAGATACAATTGCAGTTGCTGAAGCAAATACTGATACAAGCTTATGGCACCGCAGACTTGGTCACATGAGTGAATAGGGGATGAACATGCTGCTGTCAAGAGGGAAACTGCCAGAATTGAAGTCTGTTGATTTTGAATTGTGTGAAAGCTGCATCTAAGGAAAGCAGAAAAGGGTGAGTTTCTTGAAAAGTGGCAGAACACCGAAGGCTGAAAAATTGGAGTTAGTGCACACAGATTTATGGGGTCCTTCTCCTGTTGCATCCCTTGGGGGTTCAAGGTACTACGTTACTTTCATTGATGACTCAACCAGAAAGGTATGGGTTTATTTTCTGAGAAATAAATATGATGTATTTGAAACTTTTAAGAAGTGGAAGGCTATGGTTGAGACTGAGACAGGTTTGAAAGTAAAGTGTTTGAGGTCGGACAACGGAGGAGAGTACATAGATGGAGGGTTTAGAGAGTATTGTGCTGCACATGGAATCAAAATGGAAAAGACCATTCCTGGGACACCACAGCAGAATGGTGTGGCTGAGCGCATGAACAGAACTCTCAACAAGCGTGCCAGGAGTATGAAGCTACATGCTGGATTACCAAAAATTTTTTGGGCTGATGCTGTCAGTACTGCAGCTTATCTGATAAACCGAGGACCTTCAGTTCCCATGGAGTTTAGACTTCCTGAAGAGGTTTGGAGCGATAAAGAGGTAAATTTTTCTTACTTAAAAGTTTTTGGTTGTGTTTCTTATGTTTATGTTGATTCTGATGCTCGTAGTAAACTTGATGCAAAGTCCAAAATATGCTATTTCATTGGCTATGGTGATGAGAAATTTGGCTAGCGGTTTTGGGATGAACAAAATAGGAAAATCATCAGAAGTAGAAATGTGATATTTAACGAACAGGTTATGTACAAGGACAGGTCAACTGTAGTGTCAGATGTCACAGCGATAGATCAGAAAAATTCTGAGTTTATTAACTTAGATGAGTTGACTGAAAATACTGTCCAGGAAAGGGGTGAAGATAATAGGGAGAATGTAGAATCGCAGGAAATTCAAATTACACCTGTAGCTGCGGTCCGTAGATCTTCCAGAGCCACTAGACCTCCACAGCGTTATTCACCTGCTTTAAATTATCTTCTGCTAACTGATGGTGGTGAGCCAGAGTGTTATGATGAAGCCTTGCAGGACAAGAGTTCAAGCAAGTGGGAGTTAGCCATGAAGGATGAGATGGACTCCTTGTTGGGGAATCAGACATGGGAACTAACTGAATTGCCAGTAGGGAAGAAGGCTCTGCACAACAAGTGGGTATACAGAATAAAGAACGAACATGATGGTAGCAAGCGCTACAAAGCCAGAATAGTTGTCAAAGGGTTTCAGCAAAAGGAAGGCATTGACTTTACAGAAATATTTTCTCCAGTTGTGAAGATATCAACAATTAGACTGGTACTGGGAATGGTGGCTGTAGAAAATCTACATCTTGAGCAGTTAGATGTGAAAACGACATTCCTTCACGGTGACTTGGAGGAAGACATCTACATGATTCAGCCAGAAGGGTTCATTGTCCAGGGACAAGAGAATTTAGTCTGCAAACTGAAAAAGAGCTTGTATAGTCTAAAACAAGCTCCAAGACAGTGGTATAAGAAGTTTGATAGCTTTATGCATAAAATTGAGTTCAAGAGATGTGAAGCTGATCACTGTTGTTATGTTAAGTTCTTTGACAATTCTTATATCATTTTACTGCTATATGTAGATGATATGCTTATTGCAGGGTCTAGCATTGAGGAGATTAATGATCTGAAGAAGCAATTGTCAGAACAGTTTGCAATGAAGGATTTGGGAGCTACAAAGCAAATCCTTGGAATGAGAATTATTAGAGACAAGGCTACTGGTACATTGAAGCTTTCACAGTCAGAGTATGTGAAGAAAATTCTCAGCAGATTCAACATGAATGAATCTAAACCAGTGAGCACACCCTTGGGGAGTCATTTCAAACTAAGCAAGGAACAGTCACCGAAGACAGAAGAAGAAAGGGACCATATGAGCAAGGTGCCCTATGCTTCAGCTATTCGTAGCTTGATGTATGCTATGGTGTGTACAAGGCCAGACATTGCACATGCAGTGGGAGTCGTGAGCAGATTCATGAGTAGGCCAGGAAAGCAACATTGGGAGGCAGTAAAGTGGATTCTGAGATATTTGAGGAGTTCATCAGATACATGGCTTTGCTTCACTGGTGCAAGTTTGAAACTGCAGGGTTATGTAGACGCTAATTTTGCTGGTGATAATGATAGTAGAAAGAGTACTACTGGATTTGTATTTACTTTGGGTGGTATAGCTATATCTTGGGCTTCTAATTTGCAAAAGATTGTTACTTTGTCTACTACAGAAGCTGAGTATGTTGCAGCAACTGAAGCTGAAAAGGTGATGATTTGGCTACATGGCTTCTTAGAGGAACTGGGTAAGAAGCAGAAGATGGGCATTCTACACAGTGACAGTCAGAGTGCAATTTTTCTTGCCAAAAATTCGGCTTTTCATTCAAAGTCGAAACACATACAAACAAAATACCACTTTATCCGTTACCTTGTTGAAGATAAGCTGGTAATACTTGAAAAGATATGTGGATCTAAGAACCCAGCAGACATGTTGACTAAGGGTGTTACTATTGAGAAACTGAAGCTGTGTGCAGCTTCAGTTGGTCTTCTAGCTTAAGGAGAGGAGGTTGAGTTACAAGGATGAGGGATTGTTTTTCAGGAGGATTGCAGTTGATATTGGTGATTGAACTAGTCTCCAAGTGGGAGATTTGTTGGGCTTTTGTGGAGCCTAGTTGTGTCTTAATTCGGATGACGACCCGACCTCTGTTTAATTAGAGATTTCTATCCTAAGGCTTAGTCCATGGAGCGAAGGTTTGGAGCCCATTCGGAACGAAACCCTAGGCGCAACATATAAAAAGGGTGCTTTCGGGTGATTAGGGTTTGTGTGGTTGTATCCGCGAGAGAGAGCGAGAGCGAGAGAATTGTATCGCCGCACTCTCTGTGCTTTCTTCCTGATAATATTGAAATCCTTGCAACTCCGTGGACGTAGGCAAAATTGCCGAACCACGTAAATATTGTCTTGTGCGTGTGATTGAATTTTTCTTTGGCGTTATTCTTTCTCTATTTGTTTCTCACAGGTTTTGGGAATTTGTTCGTATATTCCTAACACTCGACCTATGAAAGTTGATACTAGAGCTTGGTCAATTGATACATGAAATTAGTTGCATTGGGGATTGTGTTAAAGTAATGGTCAGACTTGCTAAACGTTAATGTTCAAACTTGTTGAACGTGTTGATGCTTTGGTGGGACCACAAAAGACATCGACAAAGTTCTATGGTGGAAATGTTAGAGGACCTCCACTACATGATAGGAACATTTCAAGCTCATATGGTGGATTTGACTGCAAAGATGAACTTGGTTGTTCTTGCTATTAGAAACTCCAATGCTATAGAGTATAGAGGAACTAGGGTTCTAGAACCCAAAATATTTGGGATTCCATGATGTTAAGGAATAAGAGAATTTCTTATTTGATATGGAGCATTACTTTAGTATAATGAGGATAGACTTAAAAAAAAGTACAAGTAATCACTACAACAATGTAATTGGTCAGTGATTCTAAGTTGTGGCAATGTACCATGTATGATGAAATTAAGAATGGATCTTGTATATTTGATTGTTAGGTTGACTTGAAAAAAAGCTCAAGGCCTAATTTTTTCCTAAGATTGTTCATTACAACACCCGATGTAAACTAAAAAACCTTAAGCACAATAGATCAATTAAGGAGTATGTGAACTAATTTTCAACTTTGATGTTGGATATCATGGACATGTTAAAGAAGGACAAGTAGTTCTATTTTCATAAGGAGCTTAAACCATGGGCAAGGACAAAAAAACTTCATTAACAAAGAGTTTAAGACTTCCTTACCATACAAGATGCCATGAAATACTTAATTGACTAAGCTAAAAGAGTTCCACAACATCCAAAAAAAGTGGAAAAGCTAGAAATAGTAAAAAATCTTTCACGAAGGGAAAACTCAAAAGTGGGGAGCGAATACCAAAAGTAGTGATCCAATATCAAGGCATCAACTTCAAAAGAAGCTTCATTGTCTCAATCATTCTATATACCCAATAGTAACGATATAATGACATGCTTATTATGTCAAGGCCTTCATAGAGTTGCTAAGTGCCCTCATTAGTCATTACTCAATGCCTTACAAGCTCACATTGTGAAGGGGGTACATCATGATCATGAGGATGTTAAGGAAACCTCAAGGATGGGTGCAACATGGTTAGTGAATGCATTTAATAGGCAAATAAAAGATCAAAAGTTACCCAAGTTAATGGGTTAATGTTTGTTAACTTGTGGAATAATGGGAAGAGAAATTATGCTACGGCTAATATCGAGGCCACCAACAATTTTGTGTTGTGGACAAAAGTGTAAAGACCCAATTCATGCTTAGAAAAGATTTAAGACATATGAAAGCAATTAACTATGCAATTCAACCTACTCCAAGAGTAGACAAGCAAGTCACTATAAAGCTTGGATAGTGGGTCAGACATGTGATTTTTATAGCCATGCCATTGGATGATATCCATGTGACTCTTAGAATTAAGTTCTTAAGGGAATCAAAGAGGTTCTGATGTCGTTTTATAGTTCCTTTCTTAAGAATTTAATGTGTAGTTTTGTCTTCCTTTCGTTTTCGTTACGTTTCATTTTTATGTGTTTGTAACTTGTTTTGTTGGAACCACGATATTCCTCTGCCATAATTGAGGGGTTTTTTAATAAAGAAAGGAGGTGGCGCCCTTTTTTATGAAAAAAAAGGGAGACCACCTATGCATGATGCTAGCCATTGTGAAGAAATAAGACAATGAGAAATTTCTTTTGCTCATACAACTTAAGAAAGGATTAAGGAGGGGTGAATAGACATATCTTGCCATATTGGTAGTAAATGAAGAAGTGAGCCAAGAGAAGGTGCCTACTACCATCCAAGCTATGTTGGACGAGGACAAAGTTGTGATTCCAGAAAAGCTACTTTATAACTTTCCTTCGCAATGGGCATTAAGCATGAGATTAAGTTGTTATTAGGGGTGAAGCTACCTGCTAAAGGATCATACAAGATAGTGCCTCTAGAGTTGGTAGATTTTAGGAAATAACTTGATAAATTATTGGAAGTGGGATATACATCCTTCTAAAGAACCTTTCGAAGCATCAATTTTGTTTTAAAGGAAACATAACGGAAGCATTCAGATGCGTGTGGACTACCACATGCTTAACAAGGTGATAGTGCACAAGTACCCTATTCCACTATTTATTGATTTGATTAATTAGCTAAGTCATACAAAGTACTTCACCAAACTTAACTTGAGGTCAAGTCACTACAAGGTGAGGATAGTAGCTAAGGATGAATCAAAGATGATCTAAGTGACATGGTATAGGACAAAAAAGTTCTTGGTGATGCCATTCCAGTTGAAAAATGTGCTAGCAACATTCTGTACCTTGATAAACCACGTATTTTATGAGTACTTCAACAAGTTTGTCATTGTATACCTAGATGACATTATTATCTATAATTTCACTCCAGAGGAACATAAAAAGCATATATGGAAGGTGTTCGATAGGCTGGAGGAGAATATCCTATATGTGAAGAAAGAGAAGTATTCATGTGATTAAGCAAGTTAACATTAGAATGGATATAGAGAAGGTAAGAGCTATTCAAGATTTAAAATCCCAATGACAGTGAAGGAGTTATGTTCCTTTCTTGGACTTGCCAACTATTACCAAAAGTTCATAGAGGGGTATTCAATAAGAATTACTCCTTTGACGGAACTGCTTAAGAAGGGTCATTGGTGAAAATAGGCAAAGAAGTGTCAAGGAGCCTTTGACAACTTGAAGGATGCCATGATGAGAGATTGAGTACTTGATGTTATAGACATTATGAAATCCTTTGAGGTGTAGACAAATCCATCATACTATGCCCTTGGTGGAGTTTTGTTATAAGATGGACATCTTATTGAGTATATGAGTCATAAGTTTAGTGAAGTTAAATGAAGGTACACAACTCAAAAGAAAGAAATGCTAGCGATGATACATTGTCTTCGTAAGTGGTGACATTGCCTACTTGGGTCAAAGTTTGTGGTTGAAAACAAAGAACTCACCAATTAGTATTTTCTTCACCCAACCAAAGTTATCACCAAAGTAGGCTCATTGATAAGAATTCTTGGCAAATTATGATTTCATATTTAAGCACAAGGTAGCGCAGATGAACCAAGTCACAAAGGCACCAAGTCGCAAATGCACTAAGTAGGAAGTCAGAGCTTGCGACCTTATAGATGGTAACACTCTTCATGGTATGTAAAAAGTTATCACAAAGATATGGAAGTGCATCAAAGAGAACCTTGCCAAAGATCCAGTTGCCCAAAACCTCATAAAGTTGACAAAATAGGGCAAAGCGCGCTAGTTCGAGTCAGAAGAAATACTTCTAATGGCATATGGTAACCAGCTCTTTAAGCCTTAAGCTAGAGATCTAAGGAAGACACTACTAAGAGAGTGTCATGAAACCATGTGGGAAGATTATCTAGGATGGCATTACACTTTGGCATTGCTAAAGTAGAGGTATTACTAGCCAAAAATGCGATAATGTCATCACATATACCCGAACTTGTCTTATATAAAAATAAGCTAAGAAGGAGAAAAAGAAGGTTGCAGGGTTGTTGAAGCCCCTATCAATACCAACCAAACCATGGTAGGGTGCCTTAATGGACTTCATAACTAGTCAACCAGAGTGGAAGATGTAGGGTTGATAATTTTTGTTATAGACAAGTTTTTGAAGTACATTATTTTCACACATGCACTAAAGTAACGTCAACAGAAAAGAAAATGCAATTTTTTTCAAACATATTATGAAGTATTGGGGTATTCCTCGAGATATTATTAGTGATTACAACTCATTTCAAAATCCTTGATTGACAGCTTAACATATCTTTGAGTTACCTTCAGTAGACTTATGAATAGAAGGAGAGATTCAATGGGCTACTAGAAGAACTAAAACAATTTCATTAACACCAATCAGAAGTATTGGATGCAATTACTTAATGTGACTTAGTTCAATTTCAATGCCTAAAAGAACTCAATAACCAGAAAAAGTCCTTTTGAGCTTGTTACAAGCTAACAACTGTTGTTACCTCACACCATGGATAAGTCATATGGAGCATATAATTCAAGAGCATACATCTTCACCAAAGAATGAAGGTAGAATTTTAAAATTGCCAGGACTATCTAAAGAAAGCTTCCAAGTAGTTGAATAAGTGAGTAGATCAGCAGAGGAGATTGTTGCACATCAATGTGGGTAATGTGGTGCTTCTTAAGCTCAATCATAAATAAATAAGGTCACTATGAGGTCGAGATAGGAAACTACTTCATAAATGTAAATTACTAGTTCCCATCTTATCTAAAGTTAAGAAGGTCTCTTACACATTTGATACTCTAACTTGGATGAAAGTGCATCCTCTATATGACGTTAGTTGCCTCAAGCCATTCAACGCCAACACTGAAGATTCAAAGAGAAGTTAATTAACTAGAGCACCAATGGAGAAAACGCAACCAAACAGAAGAGGATTGAAGTCCTCCTTGCAAATAGAGAGTCCATATAATCAAGGAATAAGTTTCTTGAATTCTTAGCGAATTTTAAAGGCCTTGTAGAAAAAGAAATCAATTGGATTTTACTGGAAGACATGCAACCGTTCATGGACCAAGTTGAATGGTGCTTAGCATCAAAGTCTATGAAGATGTTGACTGTATAAGTGAGGGAGTGTCATGAGCCAATCTTGTTCAAGGAATTATGCTTGCCGATGATTGTTTGTCGTGTATGAATGGGACGAGTTACCATCATGTAAATACTAATATAGGTTTTATTTCTTTAAGGGTATTTATGTCCTAGAGTAAAAATAAGAGTATGACTCCTTGGATAGTTTGATGTTTCCTATTGCTAGAAATAAAATAGCATATAAAGCTCTTTAAGAAATCATGAGTGTTCATTGTTCTTTTAAAACTAACTAGTTTTTGTAAATGTGTTTAGCCTACTTGCCTTACTTTGCTAAGCACACGTTACTTACAGAGGTGTTGTTGCTTCAATGTTTACCATTTGCTTCTCACTTTCTTTAATGAATTGTTTACTAATTCTGCTTACTTTACATTCAACTGTTGTGAATGTGTTTCTATTAGGGGTTGTAAGTGAGTTAAGCTTACTCACAAGTTACTTAAACTGAACTCGTGTCCAAACTCGACTCAACTTGATTTTACTCAAGTTCGAGTTGAGTTCGAGCTATTCAAGTATTTTAATGAGTCATGTTCGAGCTCAATAATAGTACTTGAGTTGAGTTTCGAGCCTAATCGAGCTCTTTTACTTTATTATTTTCATATTATATGCGTCATGTAATATATATTTTATAAATATATTTAACATTACATGTACATTATATATATTTACATATGTATTTAATATCAATTTATAACCGAGTCGAGCTTAATCGAGTCAAATTCAAGTTTTATGAACTTGTGGTTGAGTCGGGTTCGAATTTAACAATTATGAAATCGATCAAACTTGAGTCAAGTTTCGAGCTTAAAATTTTTTAGTCAAGTAGAGTTATAGTATTCTACTATATCAACTCGACTCAACTCGAATACAACCGCAATTTCTATGGTAAACATGGTAATCGCTAGAATGACTAGTTAAATAATTTTTTTGACAAGCATCGCACAACCCTTCACAAAGTATGAAATACTTAGCTTGTGACAGCAGACCATGGTTGTAACGATTAGGCGAGGTGGCTGTCTATTGGTGCTTGGTGGCATGCAAACTTAGTGTTTGTAGGAAATGGGCTTGGATAAGAAAAAGATTATGGATGCCACGCCCATGTGTAGATTTTAAATAACTTAGACCAGTTCAATCTAGTTCAATGAATCAACTGGTCTATTTATTTTTTATTTACTTGTCTATCTCTTTATTTCATTTGTTCTAATTAGTTAAATTATGTAATAATGCCAAAATATTTTTTAACAAATCAAAAAATATAAAAATAAAGTGAAAAAAAATGCTTAAATTATTTTTAGGCATTTTTAGTTTTATCTTTATAATATATATTATTAGTTATATTTGTGTATATTGTTGTTGTTGTTGTTGTTGTTGTTATTATTATTATTATTATTATTCTTTTATTATTATTATTATTATTATTATTATTATTATTATTATTATTATTATTATTATTATTATTATTATTATTATTATTATTATCATTACAACAACAACAACAACTAATACTACTACTACTACAACTACCACTACTACTATCAATTTTATCGATTTTATAATTTAATTTATTTATATAAATTTTCAATTTTGTGAAAAAATGTTAAAAAAAAGTATATAAAAAGTCAAAAAATCACACAAAATATTTTTCAAAATCCAAAAAAAGAGCAAAAAATTACAAAAGTAAAAAATTGTTAGAGATAGATTTAATTTAAAACCAAGTTCCATTTCAATTTCCATTATTTCATGCTTGTTTAACAACTTTGATTCCACATATTGTTCCCTTTGCATGTTTTATTGAATTTTCTAGTTTAAATTAGAAATTTAAAGCCGATTTCTTTGTGTCATCTTAGAATGATTAGTTTTTTCATGTTTGACCTTTGCATTTTCACCTTAACTTATGATGGCTTGGGTGAGAAAATCTCGTATCGTGCTTTCTCTCATCTCTTGCTAGGAAGGGTGAAGGTACTCTTTCTTAAGACCATATGTTCCAAGAAAGTAAGTGTCTTCATCAACAAGAGGAGGGTAGGGAGGGTAAACATGGAATCTTCTATTTGTCTTAAAATGTGATTTTTCAAAACTCCTTCCAAAACAAGTGATTTTAAAATCTTTTTTTTTTTATCTTACCAATGATGAACCCTAACTTTTCCTCAAAATCTTTCTTGCTTAAAAGATTCTCATTTCAAATTCTTATCTTGTCAGTATATTTCAAATCTCCTCAGATATTTTTATTTCTGATACACCCAAAATAATCTAACCAATGAGGGCAGGTCAACACCTGTCATGCGCCTTCTCCGGGTTAGACATTCTGACGAGTGATAAGCTCCAACCCAATAAAGAGGAGGAGAGATCCACGCCAGAGGCTTAAATAGCCGAGTAATAGGTGCACGCACTTTATGACTAGGGACGCCCCCGCGCAATAAATACGAACCAACCTACGGTCAACTCGAGCCCTATAAGAAGGGATCTGGAGAAGAGGCCAAGGTAAGTGATTGAACACCATTCTACTGTTGCATTTACCCTCTCAAAAAGTGTTCCTCTTACTTAGGCATCGGATTGATCCCCTGGAGTACACCTCGGGTCCTCCAAGCCTTTCTTTTCTTCTCCTTTCAGGTCAACGGAAGTCGAAGGAGCATCCCTACAAATTTTACCCTGCAATAGTTGGTGCCATCTATGGGAACCTACTTTTAAAAGGCGATCATATCTTGCTCTCGACTTTCAACATTCTAGCAATGCCGACCTCACATAGTTCTACCTTCATCCCTGTTGCGAAAGAATCGTCCCAATCCATCCATTCCACGCCTGCAGAATCATTGGGTGTCAGTAGGGAGGAGTTCCTCGCTTTCCAAAAGGAAATGAAGGATATGCTCAATCGACTCTTACAACAAAAAAATCAAGAAGGGCACGTCCTCCACCAACCACAAGAGAACCCCAGCATAGACAAGCAAGCTAACAAACTAGTGGAGAACGAGGAGAAAACCTACCTCAACAAGAAGGTTGAAGATGCAACAGCATGGACGTCAACCAGCAAAGATCCACAGAGCTCAAAGAAAGAATCAAGAAGATAGATCATATAGAGAAGATGATGAAAGAGGGCAGAACCAAATCCTACTGCAGGGAAGCATCCCTGAGGTCCTCAGAGCCGCCATTCAACAAAGAAATCATGGAGGCTCCATTGCCAAGTAGATTCAAGATGCCCACCTTTGAAAGGTATGAAGGTTTGTCTCACCCAATTGATCACCTGGATAATTTTAAAATGTTGATGCAGTTGCAAAGGGTTCCAGACGCCATCATTTGTCGAGCTTTTGCAGCTACCCTTAAGGGTACTTCCAAAGATTGGTACCGAACTCTACGATCCGGATCCATTGGTTCCTTCCCAGAGATGGAACAACTGTTCACCGGCCACTTCCTTCGTAGCCAGAGAATTGCTAAAACAACGGGTCATCTCATGAGTATGGTGCAAGGGGAGCAGGAGACTCTAAAGAATTTCATGCATTGATTCAACACAGAAACCCTAGAAATCCGCAACTTAGATATGGGGGTGGCTTTGGCAGCCATGACAACGGCTTTCCAGCCTAGAAGCTTCTTAGACTCCCTAGGGAAAAAATTTCCCGTGGATATGGGGGAACTGATGGTCCAAGCACAGAAATACATCAACTTGGAGGAGATGATGGATATGAGAGGAAGTCGCATAGAGCGGAAAAGGAAAAACAATAGCAGAGAAACAGGAGAATCCTATAGATCCGTGAAAAGACATGAGACTAGTGCGCTGCACGCAGGCCCAAAGATGAGAGGACAGCACAACAAGTTCTCCACCTACACACCCCTGAATGTACCGCGCTCGGAATTATTGATGCAGATCAGAAAAAAGGACTACATCTCGTGGCCTAAACCTATACGAATGCCTCTACACAAGCGGCACATGTCCAAGTTCTGCATCCATAGGGATCACGGCCACGACACAGAAGAATGCATTTAGTTGAAGAAAGAAATCGAAGTCCTAATAATAAGGGTACACCTGTCAAAGTTTATAAAGAAAGAAAATTCACAAAGGGAACATCTCGAGCAGAGGACGCATGGTGCAAAATAAAAAAAAAAGAGCAGGTCATAAGGGAGATTGCGGTGATCTTCGGAGGATCCGCTAGTGGAGGTGATAGCGGGAGTGCCCGCAAAAGATATGCTAAACAGGTGCTATCGATGGAGAAGGGGGAAACCCGTAGCAAATGAAACAAAAAAGACGACATCATAACCTTTGACAGCGGAGATGAAGAAAGGGTGCATCAGCCACATGATGACGCATTGGTGCTCTCCCTACTTGTGGCGAATTACATGGTCAGACGTGTATTGATAGACAATGGGAGTTCAGCTAACATCATGTTCTGGTCGGTCCTGGTCGGAATGAAGATCAGCAAAGAATGACAGAAGCCGGTCTCGACCCCCCTGCTCGGATTCGATGGTGACATTGTTCACCCCTTGGGTACAATCATGCTACCGGAAACAATAGGGACGACCCCGCAGCAAGTTACGACGCTGACAGAGTTCCTTGTGGTCGACCGACCTTCGATGTACAATGTCATCGTGGGCCACCCTTACCTTAACACAGTTTAAGCTTTAACGTCAACATACCACCTCAAAATCAAATTTCCGACACCGCACGGGATAGGATTTGCCAAGGGAGATCAAGCCGCTGCTCGAAGCTGCTACGTAATGGCCATGAAAGGGAAGATGGAGGTTAGAGAAAGTCTAATGGTGGAAGATCTAGAAGTAAGGGGAGAGTACCCCAAATTAGTATAGTAGATGAAAACATCAAGCATATACCCCTGAAGGGCCACCAGGAGAGAAGTATAAAAATCGAAAATCACCTGGCCGACACCTTGAAAGCGGAGCTGAGCGAACTGTTGGATGAATTCGCTGATTTGTTCACCTGGTCGGTTGCAGACATGCCCAGCATCGACCCTGCAGTCAGAGCACAAGCTGTAGGTTGACCCCAACCACCGACCTATGAAACAGAAGAAAAGGAGCTTCGCAATGGAGCGGATCAAAATAATCGATGAGGAAGTGACGAAGCTGGTGCAAGCCAACTTCATCAGGGAGGTAGACTACTTGGAGTGGCTAAGCAATGTGGTTCTAGTAAGGAAGCTGAACGAAAAATGGTGCACTTGCATAGACTTCATTGACCTGAATAAGGCACGCCCAAAGGACAGCTTCCCTCTTCCCTGAATCGACCAGCTAGTGCATTCGACCTCGGGGCATGAGCTCCTCAGTTTCATCGATGCCTACTCAGGATACAACCAAATCCCTATGAGTCAAGCAGATGAAGAAAAAACATCTTTCATCACCGAAAGGGGTGTGTATTGTTACCGGGTAATGTCCTTCGGGCTAAAAAATGTAGGAGCCACATATCAAAGATTGGTGAATATGATCTTTAAAGATTAGCTCAGAAAAATAATGGAGGCGTACGTGGACGATATGCTCGTAAAAATCTTGGAAGCAGGGCAACATTGTAAAGACTTGAGAGAAACGTTCAAACTCCTTCACCGGTACCACATGAAACTGAACCCATCGAAGTGTGTGTTCAGTATTTTTGCAGGAAAGTTCCTGGGCTTTATGGTGACTCATAGAGGTATAGAAGAAAATCTTGATAAAATAAGAGCACTGCTGGAAATGGAGGCTCCACGGACAAAAAAGGAGATCCAAGTTTTGACAAGGAGGATAACCTCCCTCAGCAGGTTTGTCTCCTACTCAGGGGACAAAGGCTTACCTTTCTTCGGAGCACTATGGAAGACGGGAGGATTCGAATAGGGGGAGGAGCAGGCCAAAGCCTTTGAACAGATCAAGCAATACCTCAGATCCCCTCCCCTTTTGACGAAGGCAAAGAATGGGGAAGACCTCTACCCATATATAGCATCCACGGAAAATGTCGTCAGCTTGGTCCTGGTTCAAGAAGAAGGCAGGAAGCATCAGCCCATATATTACACTAGCAAGGTGCTGAGGGGAGCCGAAAAGAACTATTGCAAGGTAAAAAAAGTCGCCTTCTCCATCATCTATGCAGCACGAAAATTGAGGCCCTACTTTCAGGCCTACAAGGTAATTGTGTTAACAAACCTACCAATAAGGCAAATTTTGCCGCAGCTGAAGAGTTCAGGAAGGATGACGAAGTGGTCAATCGAATTAAGTGAGTTTGACATACAATACCAACCAAAGCCCGTTGTCAACACCCAGGTGCTCGCTAATTTTACAGCAGAAAGGCTCCTCGAGTCATCCATTAAGTCAGACGTATGGACACTACATGTTGATGGGTCGTCTAATGCTGCTGGAGGGGGAGCTGGATTCATCCTTTCAACCCCAGACGATAGTGAAACTCTTTTCGTACTAAAGCTGGAGTTCACGGCAACCAACAACGATGCGGAGTATGAAGCTTTGTTAGCAGGCCTGCGCTTGGCAGAAGCATTAGGGGTGGCACAAATCAAGGTATTGAGTGATTCCCAGCTAGTGGTAGAGCAGTTGAAAGGAGAATTTGAGGCTAGGGATCAAAGAATGAAGAAATATCTCATTAAGGCCCAAGAATACGTGAAAGCATTCGTTCAGTTTAATAAAGAACATGTACCAAGGGCAAAGAACAAAAAGGCCGATGCACTCACGAAATTGGCCTCAGCAACCGATTCGGAATGGAAGGACGCTATTTATCTAGAGCGGGTAGGGAAACCCTTATATGAGGAGGACAGAATTAACTCAGTGTAGTCCGAAATCAGCAAGGACGATTGGAGGGCATCTCTATTCCTATACCTTCAGGACGAATCCCTACTAGAGGACAACAAGGAAGCTCTGAAAGTGATAAGGAAAGCAGCAAGATATACGCTGATAGGTCGAAAGCTATACAAACGATCCCTAACACTACCCTATCTTCGTTGTCTAAACAATGAGGAAGGGAAATATGTACTAAGAGAAATCCATGAAGGAGTGTGCAGAAACCACCTTGCCAGTAGGGCCCTAGCCCACAAGGCCATGCGGCAGGGATTTTACTGGCCCACAATGCAGAAAGACACGATCGAGCTCGTCAAACGATGCGACAGGTGTCAAAGATGCACAGCAGTACCATACGTACCCTCTAGTCTATTCTCTCCTCTAACTAGTCCTTGCCCCTTCGCACAGTGGGGAATAGACATCCTAGGACCTTTACTGCAAGCGACTGGTTAAAGAAAGTTTTTTTTTGTAGCAATAGGTTATTTCACTAAGTGGGTAGAGGTCGAACCTATAGCCACCATAACAGAGCCGAACATTACACGTTTCGTGTGGACATCAGTGGTTTGCCATTTCGAAATCCCCTGGGCAATAGTTATAGATCACGGGAGGCAGTTCAACAACGAGCGCTTCAAAAAGTTCTGTTTAGACCTATCTATTAAGCTCGTCTTCGTGTCAGTGGCGCACCCCCAAAGCAATGGATAGGTAGAGAACATGAACCAAACGATACTACACCAATTGAGGATGCAACTCGAATCTATGTAAGGTAGATGGGCAGAGGAAGTCCCTTTCCTCATATGGCCATACCACACCACCAAGAGAGCGGCAACAGGGGAAACCTATTTAATGCTTGTCTTTGGCGCAAAAGCGGTTATCCCAGCAGAGGTAGGGATACCCTCCTGGCGAAGGCAATACTTTAATGAGCAAACCAACAACGAAGAGCTCAGATTAGAAATAGACCTGCTGGAAGAAATACAGGATCAGGCGAGTCTAAAAGTTGCAGCATACCAACAGAGGGTAGCAAAGTACTACAACAATCATGTCAAAGTATAGAATTTCCAGCCAGGAGACTTAGTCCTAAGGAAGACGCGGAACAACCCATCGGAGTCAGGGTTGCACAAGTTAAAGCCAAACTAGGAGGGTCCATACAGAGCCACAACCGAGATAAAACCAAGGACATACAAGTTGGAAGATGTAAGGGGGAAAAGATTAATAACACATGAAACTCGGATATGTTAAAAAATACAATTCTTGAAAGTGCTTCTTATAGTGCAGTAATAAAGTACCAATTACAATAATTGTACTACGTCAATAAATTTTGAAAAATTTATATTACAAGTTCAGTTCCTACAAACTAGTTTGCTTTACTCCCCTCTCCACCTTCCTCCTCCTCCCCTTCCTCATCCTTGTCCAGATCTTCCACGGATTCAGGACTCTCGTTACCATACCCATGTGAGCTCACACCATCCAGCGGAAGGTCAGGGTGTTTGGTTTTGACTTGATCTCGACACCTCCTGAACCCCACCGGTAAGGCTTGGAGGTGTCCATGACGAACTGAGTGGAGTCCTTATACTCCTTTACTACGGTTCAGGAGGTAGTAGCAGCAACGGTAGCTTCTCTGGCAGGTAACTCCTACCTACGAAGGCGTTCAACCTCAGCTTGTAGAGCCCGCTCACAAATCTCAACCTTACGAAGTTCGTTCTGGGCAACAATGTACTTCTCCTTGGCGTCCAAGGTCTGCCGGTACATCTCGGCAACCATCTCCTCCCGGGCTAAAATCATAGTCGCCAACTGAGGAAGAGTACAAAATACAGAACAGTTAACAAAACTATGTATAATGGGAGAATAATAAGCTAGTTGAAGAATATACTTGGTATGAGGTGTGGCCGATCTTCACTGAAAGAGCATTAGGAAGAGTGCACTGGGCTTGCACAAAATCTTCAGTGTGTACCGCCCGACGAAGAGCAGAGGCAAAACGGGTTGGCTCATGAAAAATTGCTTCAATATGAGATTGGGGATCGAAGGAGCAGCAGCATTGACCTCATCAGGAAGGGCACCAGAATCACCTATAGCAGGTGCATCCCTTTGGGATGATTCCCCCTCGATCTCCCTTCTTTTCTTCCTACTCCTACTCACCCTTTGCTTTCTGGCTTCCCCCATGAGAGATTCATATATGTTGAAGTCCATATCTTCAAGGAGAGGGAGAAAAGAAGTAAAAACACCAAATATATAGATAATATCCAAACACATATATAGAAATCAGAGGCGAAGAAAGACTTGAGGAAACGGGGCTGATCCCCCACTGCACGATGACACGCTCTTGGAGCAGCTCCTCGTGAGGGATAATCCCCTGCTCGCCAAGGGCTCGCAGCTCTTTCAGGATGGCCTGCTCTTCAGGGGAAAGCCTTGGAAGAAGGTGGCGCATCCGAACTACAAAGGAAAAGGGATGAAAGGAAAAAAGGTGAGTCGGAGGATAACCTACTGGTAGCTTTGCAAAAGAAGGTGGATAAAGGATAGACAACGTTACCATCAAGAGGAGAAGACTAGACCAAAGAGCCCGTGTAGTTCAACTCCCCCGAGTCAAAAAAGTACCTCGACTTCCAGTTATGTACGGAAGAACTGCCCAGCGAAAAAAGTTTATAACCTGGTAGAGAGTTGAAATAGTATAGCTCCTTATCTAAAGAATGTGTTCGCATCTGGAAACAACTCCTAAAGAGAGGAACTGTAGGCTGGTAGCCCTGGCGGAGCAGAAAGACGAGAAAACATGTGAGCGAGAGATAGGAGTTCGAAACAAGTTGGAAAGGTGTTATTCGGTAAAAACATAATACATTAGAGACAAAGGGGGAAAAAGGAGCCGGAGACCCAAATCTAAGTAATTTATATAAAGGCAGAGCTCCTCGAAGCCCGGATCAAGGGCTGACTCAGAAGTAGAGGGTAACCTAACAGTAATACTCTGTGGTATAGCAAAAAAATAATGAATATTCTGCAAATCGGAGGGGGTGAGGTCACAACGAGCATTCCTCACTGTAGTAGGAACCCTCAAAGACTGTGAAGAAGACTCCATTGGGAAAACAAAGTGTGAACGAAACAATACCTTTACCAACGGATCAAACGAGCAAGCACCCAGCAAAAACAAAGAGGAAAATATGCCAAGGCAAATCAAAACAAAAAAATTTCACACACAAACAGCAAAGTCATCTTATAAGAAAAGATCAAACATACAAAGTGAACGCAAGAACAGTGAAGAACATGAAGAAAAACAAAACAAACATGCAGTTGAAAGGGAAAGCGTACCTAACGACGAGTGGGGGACCCCTTGGATTGAAGAAGAGAAGAGAATGAGGGAGTCCTTTGGACTGAAGATGAGTAGAGTATGGGGGAGTCTTCTGGCCTTTATAAAGAGAGGACGGCACGAATCCCTGAGGCGGGAATCTCAAAAATTCTCATCTGAAAAAAAGGATTGTGTCTCAAGGGAGAAAAAGGACACAGAGAATCTATGAACTCACAGAAAATCTCTAACATGTGCACAGCCGCAACACGCCCCCTCGGACACAACGTTAGATCGGCAACCCACAAATGAGAACGTTTCAGTCAAAGTCACTTCCCAAGGTATGGCGCATTTAAAACATGCATTTATCAATCTTTCGCAGGATAAGAAGTGTTAGAATTGGTGTATTCCCAAGAGGGGGGGTGAATTAGAGTTTTAAACTTTTTCTCCTAGGTTAATCTATCCAACAACAGTATATGCACAACCTAGGGCCTGTCTATGCAATTTCCAAATGCATAGATAAATATAATGTGGAAATTAAGTCATACGCATCATTCACATAGTAACATACACGTGCGGTAAATATAAAGTGCGGAAATATAAACAAACACACGATATGTTATCGGGGTTCGGCCAACTGTGCCTACGTCCCCGCCTCTAACTTGCAAGCTAAAGGATTCCACTTGTAGCTCACTTAAGGGTGGAGCGGCATCGTTTAAAATCAGGTCAATTTAACACAAGGCTAACCTCAACCTTAACCAGGTCAATTAGCGGGGCTGACCTCAACCTACACGCCTTAACAGGACGACGCACCTAGCTTTCCTAACCGGGTTTAAGTCAATCCGGGACTATTCTAGGGCTAATCTCCCTCTTCAAGCTCGTGCTTGGAAATACAACAGTATTTAAAATACAATCAAATGGTACAATGAATAAGCTTTCAAGTAAAGCATATGTGCACCCAGATACGCGCAATCACAAACACCACAGTGTGATTCAATATGTAAGCTCAATGTGGTCTAAATGGTTTAACTTTCAAAGGTATTTTCTATCTGTGTAATGCGTACGTGAGAGTGACAAACTAACAGTCTTTGTATCACTAGATATGTTCAATAAATAAGCTCACACAAAGATGTCTAGTCTCAAGTATTTCAATCAGCAAGATAGTTCAAGCATGTAAGTATTAAATGAAGTATAAGCTCGATTTGCAAAAGATGCGTAATCTTTGTATTTAGCAAATAATATATGAGTGAAAGAATGTTGCAACAAAGACCACTATCTCATAAACAAATATCTCTTCAAATGTATTTATCAATATAAAGCACACTAGATATTTGAAGATGATTTTGAAAAGCTTTTGCAAATAAAATACTATACGATTTTCTCAGGATATTGCAATGAGTATTTGTCATAATCAAAATCGGGTGTGACCAGTGAGGTCAACAATCTCCCCCTTTTTGATGATGACAAATATGACAAGCAAAAATATAGGGTTAAGCCTAAGAAGGCTCCCCCTCACAATATGCATCTAACGTATTAAAACAAACCGATCATTGCCCCCCTTCCATCTCCCCCTTTTGGCAACAGCAAAAAGGGTCATTTGAATTTAAAATCCTAGGCAATGGATGATTACTATACTTATGCATGATGAATTTTGGAAATATTTTTTTTTGAAAAATTTCGATAAAGTGCCGTTTGTAAATTGGACTTTCCAAAAGATATCCTGTATAAGCATAACCTGTTTGAGTTTAAATTTCCTAACAATTTATCCACAACTACTCAAACAGTTCAATATGGTCCAAATACAGCAAATAAAATATCAATTATGAACATGAATTGGACAAGTTGTGCAATAGAGGTATAAGTGTGCACACAATCAATATAACTGGTTATTACGAGGTTCAGATGACATAGCAAACATGATTAGACCAGAAATATACACACACCATTTGACGGTCAAACATATCATAAGAACCGTGGAAGATTTGAGTTAAAGACACACGACATATGATACCAGAAGAAGGTTTGAACATAAATATAGTTTAACTAGTTCACATGCATATTCACATATTATCAATGAACCAATTATGTAATGCAACACCCTTAAGATATTTCATGACATAAAATTTAATGCAGAGAAAGCACAAGTCATAAAGGCATGTAAGCACACTAGCAAGACATACAATATATGCTATATGAGTTCAGTTCTTGCTTTCATAAATAGATATATACATAAGTATATAGATATAGATATACATATGTATATAATAAATATATATATTCCCCTTTGATAAGTGCAAAAAAGTACTGGGGGAGTTGCTTGAAGAAAATGAGAACTTTAATTTTAAGACAATCAAGCAACATTTTTTTAGGTTGTCAATTTTGCACATACTAAATTATATCCAAAAAAATCAAAACCACTATGATCCCAAAAAGGATTTAAGATTCACATGCAAGATTAGATGGCAAATCAAGTAATTGTGGCAATAAGAGCATAACTCAATTTTATGTTTAAAATGTTTCATTTAAGCACAAGCCACACTTGGTTTAATAGTAGATCTAATTCAAGCATATTTTGTGAGCAAAACAAAATAGACATATATTTTAGATGCTCCCCCTAAATGTATGCAAATTATGAAACAATTACTTCACATGTATATATACATTTGGCACACATAAGTAATGTTTCAATTATTTGGGCAAATGTCTACAAAAAATTCGGCAGCATGCCGGCTGTAAACAGGACATTTCCCAAATTTTACCTTCGCAAAAACCGTTCTCAAACAGACAGAATCATAGAAGTAAGGCATGCGAGAACCTATCATCTACCAGTAGGCAATTCTCAACAACTGCATCTGTCATGCAGTAGGCATTCTATACTACTCATGTATTTCAATTCAATACACAATTAACCACTAGAACATGCAAGTCAAGAAACTGCAGATGCATATATATATCATAAATAACCGAGGTAGTATGTCAATAATATCATGAGTGTACAAAATAAAAGGAAAGAGCTGTTTTTATTTAATACAGACCAGATGATATAAGATAAAACAAAAAGAATCAAGGCCACACTACCTGATCTGCGGACAACTCCAGAGTGTAGATCTCCCCTCCATCCTCTCCTCCATCACCACCGTCGGCGGCATTGAAATCGAAGTCCATCGTCATCCTATCTCTCTCATCCTGCATCTCCTGAATACGATCACTCAGCTCACTGAAGCCAGCTATCATGGACCGCTCCATGTTTGTAAGATGACTGGCTGTGGAGATGGAGTGCTGCTGGAACTCCTCCCTAAGTGCAGCGGATGACGATGCCACGTCCTATAGGTCTAATTGGACTGATCCTTGAAATTGTATGAACATGTCAGATAAGCTGGAGATAGCAGCCATGAGATCCACATTCAATGGTTGTGGAGGCTGTGGTGGCTCCCGTGGGGCCTCAACCCGTGCTACTGCTGCTCTAGAGGGCGCCCAAATGTTCCCTACGAGCTCATACCCCATTAGTCTAAGGGTCACACCAGAGAAAGTGTCCGTCGGCCGTCTCCTCTTTAGTGAAGCCACATTCGTCCTCGTGACTCCGATATTCCTGAACAACTTGTTCAGGATTCCCCCACGTGGCATGATCACTCGATGGCCAATCGTCTTGGCCATCATCCAAGGATAATCAAACTAGGTAGGTCCAACTTCTTTCGAGCAAACAGACACCATATAATAAAGCAGTCTAAAAATGAGACGTGCACTCTAGATCCCGCCTTGGGCAGGACATTATATGTGATCAAATGGTGCACGACCTTAGCCTCTAAACTGAACTGTCTGTACTAGGGAGGATGGTTCTAGTTAGCAGTGTCAGGATCAGACATGGTCAGGTTAGCGAATGTGGCTATAGTAAATTCCTGCTCAAAGATCCAGGAGTTACCCACATCGGGGCACTCAAAGTCGCCACAGCCAATGTCGAGGACGTCAAAGATATATTATGCGTCAAAACGCACATCTGTCCTCATAACACGGGAGAAGTACCCGTTCTCATCATTGCTCAGGTTCACATAAAACATCCTAACAAAGGTTGGGTAATGTCCCCCAGGCTGGTAGGAGATAAAGGATCTCCACCCCTGATACTCAAACATATCCAAAATATTCTGAAAATACTGTCCCATAAAAACTAAGTCGAGTATCTTACCTAGTATAGCTTCCTTGGGGTGGAACTCCCGTATATACCGCATCTTGCACCTATCTGAGAGAAAATACTCATCTTCCGCATGAGCAAGGTCATGGGCTTCAATGTGAGCCATGGCAATAACGGTGTGAGGCTAGGATAGTAGGAAGTGCAGTGAAGGAAACAGAATTCTCTCAAGATTTCTCGGGCAAATGAGCTGAAAATGAAGAAATCATATATATATATATATATATATATCACAGCTCGGTCAACCAGAACTTGATACGGTCGACCGACGTTTAAGATTTCCCAGGCACCGACACATTTCGGTCGACCGAGGCGAAAATGAACTAGGATAGCCGGTCGACCGTAAGGGTGTATTGTGCCATGTTTCGATCGACCAGGGAGAAACCGAAAGGTTTGGTCGACCGGGAAGAATGTGCTCACTAAGGTTCAGTCGACCGAGGGGTCAAAGTCAACCTGTCCTGGTCGACCGGGGCACTTTATAACAGCATTGCTCGGTCGACCGAGCATAGTGGATTTTCCCGGTTTTTCCTGATTTTTGATCCAAAGTTCTTCCTAATGTCCAGATTTGATGTGTAACAGTATAACCATGATTCGTAGGGATTCTTGATGAAAGATATTGCTCAAATGAAGTGTGTACCGAGAATAGACTTATTGACCCATTTTGGGCATCGGGCACAAAGGAGTATGAGGCTATTCTTAACCTGTGCTCTGTGGTGATTGGAGAATATCCTATAGAAATGATGATATAGAGGAGCAAGGATACGAACCAAGAAATGAGTGACAACTCACCGAGTATGATCGTGGTTTTGGTGAGGACTTCCTTTAAGGGGCAATCACTCCCTAATGCTACAGTTATTACTGCCTCCTGAACCTAGGAATTAGGGAAGGACATTCAAGAAAGCAATTTCAATTTGAATTCATTTTTCCCAAGTTCTATGGGGTTTGCTTCGCTGATTATCAATCTCATTTCCTTTCCTAGTCCTCTCACACTTCTCAGTAAGCAATTAAACCACGTATGCCACACAGATTTGCAAAATAAGCAGGTACAGAATATACATGAGGGATTGTGCTTATTTATACCATCTCTCTTCAGTGAGACTAGACTATTGGTTCTATGTAAGCAACCCGAACCCTTTTCAAAATGAGTTTTCTTTTTAGATCTGAAGGGTTTATTATAATTATCCTTATCATCTTTAATCTTAAGAGCAATTTTCGAATAATCATCTGTTTCTTCATCCAAGCATGCAATATTCAATATCATCTCAATCTTTTTCTTTTTAAGAATAGCATGAAAATTTTCCAACTTCTCAAATTGTTTTGCTATTCTTTTATCTTCACTTTTCAAAAGTATTTTATGCTTGGAAATTCTGACTAGAAACTTGTGCATTTTCAATAAGATCTTTTCTAGTTTTTTATGCGACAACATGCTTTTAATATTCAACTCATCATATGATTCATCAAGAGAATTAACACAATAGTTTTCATACGAACCATTGCATGCATGTTCAACATGACTATCATAAAGTGCAAGGGATGATTCATTCTATAATATACTGCAACATTCAATATATGAATCATCACATACAACATTATCGGAATTATTATGATATTCAACTGATGGTCCAGCATTTGATACATCATATGAGCAAACAGATGATTCGTCACAAGATTTTTCATAGTAAACATCGTATGAATTATTTACAGCATTATCAACAGATGATTCAGTATATGACCCAACACAACATTCATCACATAAACCATCAAATGGGCTAGAGTGAGAGTCATATACCTTGTCGTTGATTTCTAGCTCATGAATCACCTCCTCCTAATCCTTTAAGCTTGGAGCATCTGGAGGAGTTATCATCTCCGTTTCTCGGGATTTTCCATATTTCTTTTCTAGTTCATCCCAGATTTCCTGTGCAGTCTGATACGCCATAAACTCAACAAAGATATAAGAATCTAATGCAAGATATAACATGTCCATGGCATTAGAACTAATCATATTAAAATCATTTTCATTAATTTGTGCACATCTTCCTTTGGCAGTCACAAGCCAGACCCTCCAGTCCATAGACTTCAAGAATATGGTCATTCTAACTTTCCACATGGTGTACTCGACACCACAAAATACTGGAAGACTGGAAAGTGACTATCCCCCACCGAATGGGGATACACCAATGTGAGCCATTGCGAGCTTTTGCAAAAACGTTTAAGTCAAGTGTAATGAGGCTCTGATACCAATTGTTAGAATTGGTGTATTCCCAAGAGGGGGGGTGAATTTTAGTTTTAAATTTTTTCTCCTAGGTTAATCTATCCAACAACAGTATATGCACAACCTAGGGCCTGTCTATGCAATTTCCAAATGCGGAGATAAATATAATGTGGAAATTAAGTCATACGTATCATTCACATAGTAACATACACGTGCGGTAAATATAAAGTGCGGAAATATAAACAAACACACGATATGTTATCGGGGTTCGGCCAACTGTGCCTACGTCCTTGCCTCTAGTTTGCAAGCTAAAGGATTCTACTAGTAGCTCATTTAAGGGTGGAGCGGCACCGTTTACAATCAGGTCAAATTAACACAGGGCTGACCTTAACCTACACGCCTTAACAGGACGACGCACCTAACTTTCTTAACCGGGTCTAAGCCAATTCGGGACTATTCTAGGGCTAGTCTCCCTCTTCAGGCCCGTGCCTGGAAATACAACAGTATTTAAAATACAATCAAATGGTACAATAAATAAGCTTTCAAGTAAAGCAGACGTATACCCAGATACGTGCAATCACAAACACCACAGTGTGATTCAATATGTAAGCTCAATGTGGTCTAAATGGTTTAACTTTCAAAGGTATTTTCTATCAGTGTAATGCGTACGTGAGAGTGACAAACTAACAGTCTTTGTATCACTAGATATGTTCAATAAATAAGCTCACACAAAGATATCCAGTCTCAAGTATTTCAATCAGTAGGATAGTTCAAGCATGTGAGTATTAAATGAAGTATAAGCTCGGTTTGCAAAAGATGCGTAATCTTTGTCTTTAGCAAATAATATATGAGTGAAAGAATGTTGCAACAAAGACCACTATCTCATAAACAAATATCTCTTCAAATGTATTTATCAATATAAAGCACACTAGATATTTGAAGATGATTTTGAAAAGCTTTCGCAAACAAAATACTATACGATCTTCTCAGGATATTGCAATGAAGGTGCAAGCTTAGAAGATCTAGCAAGGTCTTCTTAGGATAGACTTATCAACAAAGTCCCCTAAGAATCCTTAGGTTTTGCTCTCTAATAAAATCATGCCAAGCAAATAAAACAAGGAGAGCAAACCTATTCAAACACACTCAATCCACTTACAAATGATGTAGCCATGATAGAAGGCAAGTATGACTGATTTGAGTAAGAAAATGAGTAGTATAGGGTTTTTATTTTTCAGAGAATTTTTCCCTAATCAAGGTGGCTAATCACTTCCTAATTTTCTCAAATGATCTCATATATATAGGCATGGGAGAAAATATGACCATTGGGGACCTATTGGGTATTCTTAGGAAAGTTTAATGACATTTAGAACATTTTAACCCTGTTTAAAATTATTAACTGTGGTAAAAAATCAAGGCAACCCGAGAGGTCTGGTCGACCAAAATAGGTTTAGTTGACCAAGTTTCAAATGGTTCGGTCGACTAGGGAAATATTGAACTAAGGTCTTGGTCGACCAGGAGAGGGCGATTTCCCAATTTTCTGAGTTTCGGTCGACTAGGGCATTTTGAACTGCCTGGTTCGATCGACCAGACTTCTGGGAATTCTCCCAAGGATCCTTCGGTCAACCAGGTAGTCGAAGAACAAATGTTATGGGTCGACCAGATGGTCAACTGTTGACCCAAGAGGGTTTCGGTCGACCAGGGCCTTTTGAACTACCTTTGCTGGTCGACCGGGTGGTCAAACTTTGACCGAAGGGAGTCTCAGTCGACCAGGCCAAAATGAACTGGCTTGGCTGGTCAACCAAAAGTGCATCGTGTGTGCATTTCGGTCCCGTATTAAAGCAAACAAGCCCTATTCAAGTGTCTAACAAATATATGTGAAAGTGTGAGTGTCCTAGGGGCACTTGGGGTCCAATTTGAAGACACCAAAAAAGTACAGTGTCGGGAAGGAAAACCCTAAGGTCTTTCTATGGTTATTTTCTCATTCATGGTTTGTTTGAGCTTACGTAGTAAATCATACATGTGATGTGTGTGAGCTTATTACAAACCAAATACCTACTTACTATTACAAACCAATATAAATATATTACAATGTTGAATTATAAATTGGTCTTCAAGCTTTTCTTGCTTTGTGCACATCTTGATCTTATCACCTTTAGTTCCTGCACAAAACCTTAAACACTCATTAGATACAATGAGTATTTGTCATAATCAAAACCAAATGTGACTAGTGAGGTCAACAAGAAGGATGGTGACGATGCCTCAGAAAAAGGAGTTGATGAAACACCTAATAAATGAGCATGAATCGGGAGGCAACGACCCCTAATAAATGAGCATGACTCATTAAATATCAAGGGTACAAAGGACGAGCATAACTCGTAAAGCCAAGAACAGCCCAGCTGATGAGCACGACTCATCAGTTGTAGAGGCCAAACTACTGAGCATGACTTGGAAGGCAACAACACCTAATAAATGAGCACGACTTATGAAATATCAAGGGTCAAAGGATAAGCATGACTCGTAAAGCCAAAAACAGCCCAGCTGATGGGCAGGACTCATTTGTTGCAAAGACCAAACTACCGAGCACGACTCGAAAGGCAACAGGCCATTTAATGAGCAGGACTCATCTGTTGTAGAGGCCAAACTATCGAGCATGACTCAGAAGGCAACAGCCCAGTAGATAAGGATGACTCATTAAGCAACAAAAGCCAAAAAGGCGAGCACGACTCGTATGGTCAAAAACCGCCCGGCAGTGGAGCACGAATCACTAATCAAAAAGGCCCATAACCATGAATATCAGTTCGAATAATTGGGAAAAATTCATCTCATGAAGCAACTCGGCATGAACTGATCGGCAGACTCGCTTAATAGGCTAGCTTGGAACATCCGTTCAGACAGTTGGGGAAATTTTGCCCCATGAAACAGCTCGGCAAAATTCCCTCTATGGATCAGCTCGGACAGTTCGACCAATTTCCCTCCATGGAACAGGTCGGATAGGTCGGCCAACTCCCTTCATGGAGCAGGTCAGATAGGTCAACAAATTTCCTGCATGGAGCATCTCGGACAGCTCGACCAAATTCCCTCCATGGAATAGGTCAGCCAATTTCCCTGCATGGAGCAAGTCAGACAAGTCGGCAAAGTTTTCCTTCATGGAGAAGCTTGGACAGGTCGGTAAAATACCCCTCATGGAGCGGCTCGGAACAGTTCGGCAAATTCCCTACATGGAGCAACTCGGACAGCTCATCCAACTTCCCTTCATGGAGCAGGTCGAACAGGTTGGAAAAAATTTCCTTCATGAAGCAGCTCGAACAGTTCGGTAAATTCCCTGCATAGAGCAGCTCGCACAGCTCGGCCAATTTCCTTACATGGAGCAGGTCAGTAAAATTTCATAGAGCAACTCAGACAGTTCAGCCAATTTCCCTCCATGAAACAACTCGAACTGGCCGGCCAACTTCCCTTCATGGAGCAAATTGGACAGGTCGGCAAAAATTTCCTTCATGAAGCAGCTTGGACAGTTCGGCAAATTCCCTGCATGGAGCAGCTCGAACAGCTCGGCTAATTTCCCTGCATGGAGCAAGTCGGATAGGTCGCCAAAAATTTCATGGAGCAGCTCGGATAGCTCGGCAAAAGTCCCTCCGTGGAGCAATTCGGACAGGTCGGCAAAACAGCTCGACAACTCGTTCGGAAAACCATACCCAAAAAAAAAAAAGAGCATTAAACCCTCTAAGGGGAAAGATGCAGACAAAGCAATTATTCAAAATTCCATCCAAAAATTTGAAAGTGAGGGGTGGACAACTGATACGCCCAAAATAATCTAGCCAATGAGGGTAGGTCAACACCTGTCTCGCGCCTTCTCTGGGTCAGACATTCTGACGAGTGATCAGCTCCAACCCAATAAAGAGGAGGAGAGATCCATGCCAATAGCTTAAATAGCCGAGTAATAGGTGCATGCACTTTATGACTGGGGAACGACTCACGCCCCCGCACAATAAATACGAACCAACCTACGGTCAACTCGAGCCCTTATAAGAAGGGATCTGGAGAAGAGGCTAGGGTAAGTGATTGAACACCATTCTACTGTTGCATTCAGCCTCTCAAAAAGTGTTCCTCTTAGGCATCGGAGTGATACCCCGGAGTACACCCCGGGTCCTCCAAGCCTTTCTTTTCTTCCCCTTTCAAGTCAACGGAAGTCAAAGGAGCATCCTTACAAATTTTACCCTTCAACAATTTCAAATCATTTCCATTCTTAAATGATTGCAAATAAATCCTTTCATTATTTCAATCTCTTTAAATGATTTTTAAAATCTTGTTATCTTTAAACCCATCAAATTAGAGCAAATCAAATCTCATTTTTCCATGTTTTAGCTCTCAAATTTAGGGCTTTTTAAGGTCACCCCTTTTCCAATAAGAGTGTATTAGGGTTTTCCCGCACTATCTTTTGAGCTCTTTGACAATGATATTTCGTTAGAGGATTGAAAAAAAAAAATGTCTTTTTTTTCTATTTTCTTCCTTTTTTTGTTTACGACACACAAAATATTAAAGTAGTAGCCATTCTTGAAATAAGGAGTTGATAGGTCTTCTAGTTAACTGCTTTCCCTTATAATGATTAGATTTTCTATGCACAACCATGTGCCTAAACACATTCTCTAATTCATAGATCTTTTAGGATTTTTTTTCTTTGTTTTCCCCTTTTAAAAAAATTTTCTAATCCACTACCAATCTTCTTCTTTCTTAGTTAGAATTTTTTTTTTTTCTTAATATTTTCTTGTTTGGGGCTCTCCTCACAAACTTCCTTCGTTTGCACTCCTAGACAAAATCTGGCGTTGACACCAGGATAGCATTCTATTAGTAATAAGAGATGATCATTGGAAAATTTTGAAACATTTTCTAATATTTTGTATTTTGAAGTTAAATATCCAATTTAAAACTACTATTAAAAGTCAACAACTATTTATGAAAATTTCCAAACTGCGCCCCCATCCCCTATTTGGCATCTTTTATTATTTTACTATTTATCGTAAAATCGGTGTTTGCATTTTCTCTTTCCCTACACTCTTTGTATTTCCGCACTTATATGCTTGCATCCAAATTATTGTGATTATTGTGAATGCTTGAGATATACTATTTTGTGATTGATAGAGAAATACTGAGACTACTATATTTGTTTTTGTTTGCCTAACATGGCTTTTGAATCTTGTTTTGATGATAACAAATAAATGATAATTTAACAAGTTATGGGTTAAGTGATAATATTTTAGGAAACCTAGTATGTCAAGTTCAAAAGGTGCAAGAATTGAAAGTCCAAAGATCACAAGTACCACAAAGCTATACTTCATTCACAAGGTGATCAAATGAAAGCTCAAAGATGTTCAAGATGGTCGAAGCATATGAAGCTTAAAGAATACTCAAGATCAATGCAAAGATGATTCAAAGCAATGATATACATGAAGACTTCAAAGTCTAGAGAGTTTTTAATGTCTTTAGGAAGTCTTATGTAAGTACTTCACTTTAAATATCATTTTGAATGCTTTGAAACTCATTAGGGGTTAATATGGACTTCAAGACCTTACTTTGAAAACCCCAAAAAATACTCTTTAAAAGTATCAAAGCACGATGGCTAAGGATTTTGAAAACAAACCTTAAAAAAAATATTGTTATCTGTTCATACGACTGTCCTGTGCTTGGTCAGGCGACTGACAAAACTCTGAATTGAATTTGAACAAGCAGTGAAGGATCAAGCGACTGACCCTTGGCACCTCAAGCGACTGACCCTATTTTTAACTGAAAAAATATATATTGTGTTCAAAGGATCAGGTGACTAACCCTCGTAAACGACTAGATTTTTTAAATGACTTTTAAATTTCAAATTCGAGTGGCTTGTGCCCCAAACTTTATAAAAACTTAGAAAACACTCCAAGTTACTTGGGCAACACGAATTTATCACTTTTTGAGTCTATAAATAGATGGTTTCTAAATTCAAAACCCAAGAATTGAAAATCAGTTTTCTAGCTATATTGCTTACTCTCTCTCAAAGCCCTCTTACACACATATTCTTGCTAAGAATTTTCTAAGATATACTGAGTCTTTGATCACTAATCTGAGAACAAAAACTTCTAAGTTTGATTTTGTTGACTCCATGAGTCCAATCCTATTTTGATAATGACAAATCACTTGTATTTGACCTGTGTAATTGAGTTTGGCAATAGGATCATAAGTTAGAATGCACGAATGTTAAGCAAGATATGGAAGCCATGAGGAATCTAGAGATTTTACAAATATGCTCATTCGAATTTTCCAATGGGTGTAATTTACACCACAAAGCAAAGAAGGACTAGAAGGTGACTATCCCTCGCCAAATGGGGATACACCAAATCAGGCCATTGCGATTTTTTGCAAAAACATTTAAATCTAGTGCAATAAGGCTCTGATACCAATTGTTAGAATTGGTGTATTTCCAAGAGAAGGGTGAATTGGAATTTTAAACTTTTTTCCTAGGTTAAATATGAAATCAATATGATTTAGCTACCTAGGGTCTTTCTATACAATCCCAAATGTGTAAGTAGATATAATGTATGTAAATTTAAATCATGTGCATCATTCACACCATAACATACACGTGTGGTAAATATAGAGTGCAGAAATATAAACAAACAAACGATATGTTATCGGGGTTTGGCGCACTGTGTCTACGTCCCTACCTCTAGCTTGCAAGCCTAAGGATACCACTAAAGGCTCACTTAAAGGGTGAAGCGGCACTGATTACAACCAAGTCAATTAGCACAGGACTGACCTCAACCTTTACAACCAAGTCAATTAAAGGGGCGAACCTCAACCAACACGTCTTACTAGGATGGCGCACCTAACTTTCCTAACCGGGTCTAAATCAATCGGGGACTATTTCAAAGGGCTAGTCTCCCTCTTCAGGCCTATTCCTAGAGATACAACAGATTTGAAATACAATACAATGGTACAGTGATTATGCTTTCATGTAAAGCAAAAATGTACCCAGTTACGCGCAATCACATGCACCACCAAATGATATAATATGTAAGCTCAATGTGATTTAATATATCAACTCTCAAATATATTTACTATCAGTGTAATGCATGTTTGAGAGTGTAAACCAGTATAATCTTTGTGTCACAAGGTATTCAATCAACGTGCTTAAACAAAGATATCAGCCAAACAATATGTATATATTTCAATCGGCAGATTTTCTCAATCATATGATGCTTATGTAGTGTATATGTTTGGTTTGTAAAAAGATATTTAATCTTTGTATACAGCAAAATAGATAACTGAACTAATATTGCCACAAAAATCAATATCATATAAACAAATGTCTTTTCAAATATTTATCAAGATAAAATGCAATAGATATTTGAAAATGTTTTGAAAGAGTTTTTGCAATCCAAAAACAAATATAGACTTCTCAAGATATTGCAATGAATGTGTAATACTCGGAAGTTTAATATAAGTCTTCTTAGGAGAGACTTATTAATAAAGTCCCCTAAGAATACTTAGTTTTGTCTCTCAAGAAAATCCTATCAACCAAGCAGAACATGGAGAGCAAACATTTCCAAACAAACACTCAATCAACTTACAGAGAGTTTAGGTAATAGTAGAAGGTAAGTATGAGTGAATGGGGTGAGAAAATGAGTAGTATGGATTTTGGGATTTTCAAGGAATTTCTCCTAATCAATGCTAATCATCTACTAATCTTTGCAAATGATGGCTTATTTATAGATGTTGGAAGAATTATAGCCGTTAGGACATGTAGGGTATTATTAATATTGTTTAAAATCATTTTAACCTTAATTAACCCTGCTTAAAAATATTTAACCAAGGTAAAAATGTAGGGCAACCCGAGAGCACCGGTTAACCAGAATACTTTCGGTCGACCCAAGCTCATAAGGTTCGGTCGATCGGGCTAGAAATGAACTGCCAAGGTCGGTCAACTGGATGCAAATGTTCAAGAATATTTTTTCCTAATTAGCGAGATTCGGTCGACTGAGGTGAAAATAAACTAACTGGCCGGCCGACCAGAATGGCATATCTTAGGCGATTTTTCAAAATCAGCGCGGTTCGGTTAACTAGGGCTAGAATGAACTAAGTTGGTCGATCAACCAGATCGTTGGGACAACTCCCGAGGACCCTCAGTTGACCAGGAAGTCAAACTATTGTCTTCAAGGGTATTCGGTCGACCGAGGTCAAATGAGCTTTAGAAGCTCGGTCGACCGGATTGCAGTCAACATGTTGACCCATACCTGATTCGGTCGACCAGGGGCAAAATGACCTGTATAGGTCAGTCGACCGAAAGCACATAACTTGTGCAATTCGGTCCTGTTTTACTCCACAATCACCCCATTCAAGTGCCTAACACATACAAATGCAATGGTGAGTGTCCTAAGGTCCTTTCCAGGTCTTTTTGCAGACACCGAAAAAATTCGGTGTCAGTTAACCGTCTTTCTAAGGTCATTTTTAGTTTACGGTTGGTTTGGACTTACCTATTAGATCATGCATGTAATGTGTGTGAGCTTATTACAAACCAATCCATATTTACTATTACAGACCCTTCGCATAGAAATGAAATACAATACAATCACAAATTGGGTCTACAGCTTCAGTTTCTCTTTGTGCTATCATTATGATCTACCAATTAAAATACCTCCACATCAACTCGGTAGACATTAAATACCTGAGTATTTGTCATAATCAAAACAGGGATATGACCTATAAGGTCAATAGTAAAGATTCCCTATGGAGGATATGATGAACCAAAATTAGAAGATTTTTATATTTTAAGCACAAAAGAGAATATTTTGATTAATCGGTGAAACTAGAATCCCTTAGTGGTTGTCGCTAATTTTGATTATGGAAGGATGTCTTTAAGTGAGCACTAGTTAGAATAGGGACTAATGATCATTAGTTCTTAAGCCTAGAGTGATGACTAAACTAAGGTGAAGGCTTTTATATTAAAAAATGAGTTTAGGTTTAACTGATATATATATATATATATATATATATATATATCGAGATGGATATCCTAAAACTCAAATATGTGTAATGGACAAGATATGCTTAACTTAAGATTTTTATATTCAAGCATGAATTAAGCATTAAAAATTTGATACCAAGCAAGGATACTTTTGTCCATGTGGTAGTGGATTTTTATTAAGCTAAAGCCAATGATTTCATATTTTAACCAAAGAATATATGCACTAAATTCAGATTGATTATATACTTGGATTTGTAAATTGGCTTGATTTTCAAATGATCTTAGTACATCAAAGGTGGAATGAATATGTTAAGATTTGACATTTTAGGAATATACCACTTCATAGGCTAGTAGACATCACTCCCCCCAAAGCCTAGAACCCAAGAAAAGCATTTATGTGACTCCAATATGAATTCGTTCCTCCTTAAGTTCTATTGAGTTTCTTTTCTTTACAACCCATAGCATTTTTTTGTCCTTGATTCTTGACGGGTTAGGACTAGATGGTACTTTGACTCTCCAAACCCGTTTAGGTTTCACATTCCTTTTAAATAGGCAATCAAATTTTGTGTGCTCCTTCTTTTTACATAAGATGCATGTGGTTTGAGTGTATGGATTGGAGTCAGTACTAGCATAATGTTTCAATTCTTTTACAAAGTACCCCATGTATAGGTTCTTCCTTTTCCTATTTTCAATTCCATTAAAACCTATACCTTCTTTATCTAAGGTCATCTTTTGTGAACCTAAGGGTTTGTCAAAATTTTCTTTACCTCTAGTGAATGTATGATCTTAGACTGGTCTTCTATTTTCTTTTCTAGATCTTGAATTTTTAAGTTCTCCAGACCTTTGCAAACATTCTGAAGGTTCATAAATTCTTTAGACATTGTGCTTGCTTTACACTTAAGTTCTACAATAAGAAGATCTTTATTATTATCATTTGAAGTTTAAGATTTTAATGCATTCAATTGTTTTTTCTAATTTTTCATTCTTGTTTACTAACTGTTTGATTTTAAAATCATTTTCCCTTTCAACAAGAACTTTTGATTCATATTCTTTCTCACGTGCCTCATATTTGTTCTTCAAAGCAATATATATTTTATTAGCTTTAACAAGTGACTTATGAATTCTAATATATTCAATTTGCAGTTCTTCATAAGTAGCCATGCTCTCACTATCACTACTATGACATGATTCAGAATTAGATGCATCATTCAAATCATCACATGAATCATTGCCAGGATTATCTAATAATATAGAAGGAGATGGGTTTACCTCATCGTCGGTTAGAGTTATGAAGCACTATTTACCTCCTTCAAGATCAGTAAAGCTTGAATCACAAGGAGTGATCACCTTTTTTATATGTAGTTGCTCCATATCTCCTTTCAAGTTCCTCTCATATCTCCTTAGCACTGTTACATGCCATAATCTTATAAAGAACATTAGAATCTAAAGCATGCAACAAGGTGTTCAAGGCATCAAAATTTATTTGCACTAAGTTCCTATCGTGATCATTCAATTCATACTCAGATTTAGGAACACTAGTATAACCAATGGATTTAATAGGCACACCATCACCTTGATCAATGACATTCCGAAATAGTCATTCTGAAGTTCCATACAGCATAATTATCACCACAGAATACTGGTGGGTGCATGACCAATCTTCCTTCACATGAAAAGGATGCACTAACACGAGCCATCATGATCTTTTACTAAATGATATTTAGGTCTAAGTTACGAGGCTCTGATACCAATTGTTAGCTTTGGTGCAACCCCAAGAGGGGGGTGAATTGAGTATTTAAAAATTATCACCTAGGTTAATCGGTTTAAGAATAGTATTACATAACCTAGGGTCAGTCTATGTGATTAATAAATAAACATACATGTGCAGTAAAAGTAAAGTGCGAAAAAGCAAACAATACACGCGATATGTTATCAGGGTTCGACAAGTACTGCCCATGTCCCTGCCTTGGCCACACCAGTACAAGAATTCCACTACTGCTCACTTAATGGGTGGAGCGGCACCGATTATAACCAAGTCAATTCAAGGGGCTAACCTTAACCAACACGTCTTGCCAGGATGGCGCACCTAACCTTTCTAACTGGGTCTAAGCCAGTCTAGGACTATTCAACAGGGCTAGTCTCCCTCTTCAGACCCACACCTGGAATACAAAAAATGATTTGAAATTTTTGTACACGGAAATACGCTTCTTCACAACCAGATATGTACACCAGCATAGCTCAAGCAATATTGCAAGAACAAATGATATGTAAACATGTTCTGTGCTCTAATGTGTGCTAAACACTCAAATAAGTATAGATTATCAATCCAAATCTAGAGTGTATATCAAAGTAAGGTTTGAAACACAATATGTGAATAACACAATATCATATCAGGATTTCAAATATGCTAAGCAAGTTGATTCAAACAAACTCAATAGGATATTTTAATATACAAAGCACAATGGAGTGTTTAAAAACAAACTTTTGAAAAGGATTTTGCACACAAAAATATTGGCTTGGGTATCTTGCAATGACAATGCAAGAACCACAACCCTCAAAGTCTTCCCACACATAATTTATCAAATGAAATCGGTAGAAGAACTTTAATGCTAAACTCTAATATAAAAAAAAATCAATCAAGCAATAATGCAAGTGAAAGTTCTAGCTAGTAAAATTAAGCAAAATAGCTTTAGAGATACTCACAACACTTAAAAAGATCAAAGAGAGTGGAGTATGTGAGTGTTTGGAAGTAGTATGGGCTAATATAGGGTTTTGGATGTCGAGAGAATTTTTCCCTAATCAAATTTGCTAATCCTTGCTAATTATGACAAATGAACAGGTATTTATAGGCAGGGAGGATTTTTTTACCGTTGGGGGCTAAATGGGAATAATTAAAAAAGTTTAAAACAAGTTTAATGAAATTAACCTATTTTACCCCTTTTTAAAAAATCAGTAAAAATATTTTAACCAGAGAGGTTTGAGTGCTCGGCCTAAGTTTCGGGTGACCAAACAGACTCAGTTACAAAACCATTATTTAATGGTTTGAGCACCTAAATTAAGGACCAGTTGGCTGAACCAAAGTCAGTAGATAAATATTTGTAGGTTTGGGTGCCCGATTCCAAGTTCGGTTAACTGAATCAGCTAATCGAGTCACCCTAGCACATTTTGAACGTGATCATTTGGGCACCCAAGCAGTTGAAAATGAATCTGACACAGATTCGGGTGCTTGAGGGAGATACGCTCAATATAGGTTTGAGAACCCGAAACATGAAGTAAACATGTTGACTTCTTGGGGCGCCCGAGCCGTTTTACATGGCTTAGGTTCAGTCCCCCGAACCCACACAACTTTTTCAATTTAAGGTCCATTTTAACTAAATTTAATTCCCCTGATATGAATAGTAATGAGGACTATTTGTGCATTTGTTTAGGGACCTAAGGACTTTCTATCCTATCATAAAAAATTTAGTGTCGGTCAACCGAAGGGTGATCCCTAAGGTCTTTCTATGGTCTGTTTAGGTACCTAAAGTCTAACAAGGGTCAATATGAGCATACCTACCTATCATGCATGATGCAAATTATTACAAGCCATAGGAGTGTACAGTTCGTAATAAAATTACATCCCAAAATGAAGAAAATGAAAGATAAATACAAATATAACACAAAAAATTTCATTCTTTGGCACGAACACCCCACACCATCATGGTATGTCTCTCAGACCGAATACACGTGCACAGTGAACCTGCATGCAAGCCTTAGTACAACCATCAGTACTAAGAGTATTTGTTATTATCAAAACTGGGAGTGACCTATCAGGTCAACAGTTCAGACAGTGCTTTCGTCAATGAACTCATGGCCTGTCAACAAATGAGTGTTGTACACACGTCGACGAACGTATCCATTCATCATGAATGTCGTGGTGCAGAACGACATTCCAGCGTGAACACGTACATAAATATGATATTTTAAATGATGTAACGTCCAAAAATTGTTTAGATGACGAGATTACTTATAAACCTAAACTCTAAACCCTATAGCACCACTTTTTGCACATCTATTAGGAACCTTGAACTTTTGCACTTCTCTTGGGAGCATTGAACACACTGTTAAGTTCTTGTCTATGATTTCAAAGCATTGACATCAAATTTAAGCTTGGGTTACATTGATTTTCAAAAGGCGTTCTAGCGAATATTGTGCAAACAACTTGGGTATTGAGGTTTGATCAAACTAATTGTTTGCTTATTCTCAAAGACTTTTTCCTCTCACAAATTTATTCTTGAATTTTTTTTTTTAGATTGATCTTGAGTTATTAATTATATATACATTTTGTAAAAGATCATTATTTGAGAGAAGTATTTTTATAAAGACTATATTTTTTATCTTTATTGAAAACCAATTGTTTGAGTAATTTTTGTGAAGATCATAAATCTAATTTAGATTTCTAAACTATACCTGCTATTCAAATAATTTTATAAAAATTGTATAGTTGATTAGATCGTTGGAGCATCTTTGTCCTACATATTTTATATGACAATCATTCATCACTTATTTCAAGAAATATCATTGAATATCATACTCACTCATTGAGCTTCAACTTTTATCATATGAGTATGTATTAGGTTTCTATTGTACTCACTAGCTTTGTGTAGAAGCATTTGAGTTTTTGTAGAAATTGTAATTTTCTATAGTATTCAAGATTCGGGATGTGAACCGGGGTTGAGGAGGAAAGTACGCCTCTTGTAAGCAGTGGATCGCAAAAGAAGCTCTGTCCCAGTTAAAGGAGTGGATTTTTAGTGGAATCCTTGAGTGGGTTGCTCAAGGCAAGGATATAGGTTAGGGTAGGCCGAACATCATGAAAATCGTGTTTGTTTTCTCTCTTCCCTTAACTCTTTTTAATTTCCACTTGCATTTAAATTATCTGTTTATTGTGTGTGAGTTGAGCATTTGATAAGTTTGTGTGTAATTGGGTAAAATTGTTTTCTTGATAAAGACTCACATTAAATTGATTAATTGTGAAACATTAAGCTAGGCATTAAGTAGATTGCAAGTTTGTTATTGATAGTTTTCAAAATTAGAACTTAAAGGACTTAATTTTTTGAAAATACCCAATTCAGCGCCCCCCCCCCCCCCCCCTTTTGGGATAACACCATAATTCACATATTCAAATCAAAGGAAGAAACCCAGTTACATTCTTGAGCTTCAAATTCATTCTTATTTTATATTTACTTTAAAGCATTAGTTGTGCTTAATCTTGTACTAACCAGCTCTATCTGAGAGCACTTCTTGTACACAATAATTCTTTCTTGTCACTTTGTTTTCTTGATGGTTTAGGGTTATTGGATCGTTGTACCAAGCATAGGGTATCGCTTGGAGAAGGGACTCCACCATAATTGAAGGAGGGATTATAACGGTTTGTTTCGCCCGTAAAGAAGCATTATAGTGGAATCCTTAGGTGGTCTTTCCTAAGGCAAGGACGTAGGCTAGTATAAACCGAACCTTGTAAAAGCTCGGTCTCACTCTCTACCCTTACTCTTTAATTTTTCTACATATATAAATTGTGTGGTTGTGTATCTAAGTGTAGGAAGCTAAAAGTTGAGATTAAGAAATTTTTAATTTAAGGAAGTACGTTGATTGATCTTTTGCGGAAACCTTAAAGGGAGTACATTGATTAATCGTTTGTGGAACCCTTGGTTAAAAGGAAGTGCAAAAGGTTCATAAATACAAGACTTTTATCAAATTCTACCTTGAGTTACTCATACGCTAAATCGTTGAAAGTGATGCTGCAAAAATATTGGTTAAGTAAATTGTGATTGTTAAATTGGTTGGTTGGTTGATTGGGTATTGTTCGACATTGTTGAATGTATCACATTAAGGATCATTGGTTTGTATTTGATCAATTCATTGATTGAGTGTGGATTGTGACTGGCTTAATTAAGCATTGAAAATCAAATCATTCTTGTGTGATTGAGAAACTTACAAAAAGGTTGTGAATTTAGAAAAATTTTTAAAAGAAAATTTTAAAAACCCAATTCACCCCCCTCTTGGGACTACACCTTAGTTTTTAGTTCTAAATATTTGCTCAGTTATATATTTTTGGGATTTTTAATTGTTTAGAAAGACCCTAGGTTGTGTAATACTGGTTGTGCTCAAAATTAGGGATTAAGAAACCTAGATTTTTAATACCCAATCCCCCCCCCCCTATTGGGAACACACCATAACTGTCAATTGGTATTAGAGTCTTGTTGCAAAGGACTTCAACATTTTTATTAAAGATCACATTTTTATTAAAGATCACAATGGTTCAAGTTGGTGTATCCCCATTTTGTGAGTGACAAATCACTACAAGGCATTTTCGGGTGAAACTTTTGCTATTTGGAAATTAAAAATGAGTGTTTTTATCAAATGTATGGATTGGAGGGCTTGGAGAGTAATGACTCACGGGAATTTTGTGCCTATGGAAAAATGCTGATAATATAGAAATTCCCAAGTTATAAAATGAGATGAAAGAGCATGATACGTGTTTAATGCAAATAAATTCTCATGCCATAAATATGTTATATTGTGCCTTAGACACTAATGTACTTAATGAGTTTTTGACCTATCTAAGTGCAAAGAAAATATGGGAAGAGCTGGATAGGAGATATGGAGGAACCATAAAGAAAGAGACAACCACTCTGGATACTTCAAGCTCAAATATTCAAGAAGTGTCAAATTATGGTCTTATAGCCGATGAAGAGGTATATGCTTCCCACTCTACCTCTACTGATGATTCGTGTGTTTAATATTGCAATATATCATGTGAGGAATCATTTGATAAATTTAGTAATAATTTTGTTAATGATGCATGCATTAATTCATAGGATGATTATTGTAATGAATCTTATGATGAATTTAATGATGAAAGCATGCCTTCTTGCAAAAAAAAAAAAGAAAATTCTTTATGTAAAACCCATAAGATTATAGTTAGGATATCCAAGCAGAAAACATTCTTGAATAATGAAAACAAAATGTTGGCAATACAATTTGAAAATCTAAAAGAATAACATGCCAACCTAGAAAAGAAAAAGCTTTTGAAGGTTTTGAAAATCACTTGCTTAGAAAGAAAAATTGAAGATTATTCTGAAATGATTTTCAAATCCACAAGCGGAAAAGATAACCCAAATAAATCCTTAAGAATAAAAAGGAAAAGATTTTTCAAAAAGGATTCAGGTTTACTTCATAAACCCCACTATCATAATAATTTTTATGCATCTTCAAGTAAAACTAGGTTTAATAAGCCAAATCTTTCATGTGTGAATGACATGAACAAGGATAGAAAAATATTATGGGTAATCAAGAATGCAAACCCCTTAAGAACCAAGGAAGAATAGTTTCCAAAAGGAATTACTTAATCATTTATAAAATTATTCCTTAGATTTAGGATTAGTTTTTTTTAAAAAAAAAGGGGGTTGTGGGGATTACTTGCTTAGGAAGTCGTTATTACGTAAATTGTAAAAACTTAGTATACTCCATTAGCATACTAAGAACTATAGAGAAGCAAGCAAATATGTATTTTCAAGTGATGATATCCAATCTATTCACTTAATGTGTATATATCATTATGATTGGTTAATTTATGAATATATTGGCTATAGCATGAACCCACTACCAAATGGACACAGGTTCTTTAATTGTTAAATGATTTTTTTTATGCTATATATATGCTTAAGTACAAATATCTTAAATATAGCTCATTTGGTCCATTACAAAGATTTGAGCTTTAGGGAATTTATCATAATACTATATATCTTTTAAACCTAAAACTCATCATGGAGCTTAAATGTTTAATCATATTCAAAATCATTTGAAGCTCATCCCTATGTTAAAAATTATCATTTAAACCCAATCTAAGAAAGCCAAATATTATTTTTTGAAATTTTAAATTTCTTTGGAAAATTAGTTAAATGGAAAGGGGTTGAAAAGTGGCTTAAATTTCAAAATTTTCAAAGCCCAGTCAACCGGACCATATAGTCTAGTTGACCAGAACCCTTTGGGTCAATTCAATTTAAAGCCCCAGTCAGTCAGTCAGTGCATCAGAGCACCAGACGACCGGCATCCTCTTTTTGCCCAGATAAAGCAGACTGGTTGCACCCCAGCCGACCAGACCATTAGCGGTGTCTTTCGGTTTGCACCCTAGTCAGCTAGATCTATGTCCCCAATCAACTGGCCAATTTAAAATGGTCCATTAAGCCTTAATTCAAAGCTAAATGCAAATTAATAAAAATTGAAAGCATAAAATGATTTGGTTGCATTATTGAGGGGGAGCAACATTGTACAACTTATCCAATAAATACCTTATTGTATTGTGATTATTTTAGAAATATCTCATTTTTTATTGGATGCTTTGTAAGAACTGCAAATTACTATCCATTACCTGCTGAATGCTTATATTATTTGATGGATAGATTATATATCTTTTACATTAACTGTTTTGAGCTATACTCGACTGCATGCTTGATTTGGAATGCCATCTACATGGCTGATATAGAACCTTGATAAATGTATGCTGGTAGAATTTTTAGGTTGTTGCTTGTTGAATCCTAAACTGTAAATGCATGAAAACTTGCACAACTACGTAAGAGTTATGAAACATAAACAAACATCTTTAGAAATCTTATGTACAATTATTCTTTAAATTTTCCTAAAACGTTCTAAATCATATACACATTCTATAACCTTAGGAAAATCTAGTTCATGGACATCATTTGGTCTAAATTTTAGTTTCTGAACTTCATTTAGGACCTGAATGGTAAAACATTCAGTTTTACCAATGAATGGAACTTCATTTTGATGATGTTCCATAAACTTGGAAATATGCATGACATAGGGAAAACTGCATAGCTATTGCATGAATTTTTTATATAGCCTTGATTGGCAATCATATACTAGATAGAATGCAATAGGCAGATAACTCAGTGCTAAATGAATATATATATATATATATATATATATATATATATATATATATATATATGCTATTTGCTAAAAAAAAAATTTAAAGGATGAGTGAATGATAAACGAATATTGATCTTCATCCTTTAACTAAAAATACATGTATGGGTGTATGAATGCAAACAGGAGAGCATGAGCTTTATCTTAAGAAAAAAATTTTAATGGACTCATATGCATCATATTTTTATTGTTTTTTTTTTTTTTTTTTTTTGAGACCTAAGGCTCTTCAAAAAAGCCTTGAACATCATATCTTGGTTTTATGAATAATAATTTTATATGGATTGTTCTTGGGCTTTATGAACATCTTACATGATTTAAATATAAATTTTCTTACGCGTATGTGTTCTATAGAATTTTTTTTCACTAGTTGGATGTTTAAAAGTTTAATTAATAATCAATATACTTGCTTTAAATGAAATGATTACTTATACTATTTCGCGTATTTGTTCAAATGAACTTTTTATAAGTAGCTCATTGTATCTAAGCTCGTTTTCAAATCAAAAGGGGGAGCTTTTAAAATTAAAGTATCCTTTTTTGCTCACCTATTCTTTTTGCTTAGATCTGGATTCAACTTACTGTGGCTTATATATTTAAAGCATAATGATTTTTATTACTCACAGTAATGCTTTGTAAAACCATATAATCTTGCATTGAACTTTCTAATATCTAGGATTTATATGGTTGTTCTTTTTCTAGTTAAAATATGGTATGTTGGAATTGGTGTATTCCCAAGAGGCCGGGTGAACTAGATATTTAAAACTTTCCTATGTCAATTACAAATCACAATCAGTATTTCCTAGCCTAAGGTCTTTTTAAGCATAAACCAATTCAGCAGAAATCAAACTGAGCAAAAATGTAAAGCAATTGAAGCAATCTCAGTATTTCTGAAACATTCATAGTAATTAAAATAACAACATTCAAGTGCATAAATTTAAGTGCAAAAATTAAAGTCGAAGCCAAAAATGTTATCGGGGTTCAACCAAACTTGCCTACATCCTCATCTCAAGCTCACAAGTAAGAGGATTCCACTATGGCTCGCTTAACGGGTGGAGCGGCACCTAATACAATACCTTACAGAATGGTGCACCTAGTTCTCCTAACTGGGTCTGAACCAATCCAGTGCTCTCCTAATCGGGTCTGAGCAAGTCCAAGACTTTTCATAAGACAAGTCTCCCTCTTCCAAACACACGTTGGGAATACAAAAAATATGAAATTTTTCGTACAAACAAATGTGCTGCTCACACTAAGCAGATATGTACCACTATGTACAATCAATTAATGCACTCACATATGATAGGATATTAAGCTCAAGTGAGATTTCGTTAACCAATGTATTAACTCTCAACAATATGTATGTCAATATGTATATGTGAGAGTGAGACCTTTGATTTCAAGATAATGTATTTGTAATGTGAATATTCAAAGCATCTCAAAAACCCTAAGCAAACATCCCAAAAATACTTTCAAATATCATGCACAATGGATATTAGGGTTTAAGCTTAACAAAAATGATTATATCAAAACAGAAAGCAAGATTATCAAACTTGCAATAAGGATGCAAGTTCTTAAGCCAATGAAGAGTTTTTCGCAAACTAATATTTATAAGTAAAATACAATGGGAAAAACTTTAAGCTACTCTCCAAAATCGACAATCAACAAATGCAAGTATGGGAGAGTTGTTAGCTTGCAAAGAGAATGAATGAATACCCACAAAAATAATCTCTCTCAAAGATATGTAATAAAATGAGTATGAAAAGGAGATTTTGCAATATACTTTGCAAAAAATGGGAGTATGAAAGATTTAGCACAATAAATTTTCAAAGAAAAAATATACTAATCTATATGCTAATCACCTGCTAATTATGACAAATGAGGGGGTATATATAAAGTTGGGAGAAATTTTGATCGTTAGGGACATATTAGGTATTTTGGAAAATATTTAATGATGTTTAATGCAAATTAACTCTGATTTAATGCGGTAAAAATTTCACCAACCTGAGAGTTTTAGTTGACTGAACCTTGGGTTTTGTTGCCCGAACAGACACATGAGAAAAAGTAATTTTTTTATGTTCGAGTGCCCGGTGAAAACTTCGGTTCCCTGGTCTAGGCGATTTTCCAACTTGTTCGAGGTTCGGTCGCCTGATCCCAAGTTGGGTTTGCCAAACTTCAACTTTCGGTCTCCTGAAGTCAAAATCAACGTAAAGTTCGGCGCCCAAGGTAGGTGGAAAAGTCCTCATCTATGGTTCGGTCGACCATGAATGTTTAGTTCACTTTCGATTTGGTTGCCCGACCCAAGACAACTATTTTGACTTTTCTCCTATTCAGTAAACCGAGGCATTTTCAATGCCAAGGTTCGGTCACCCGAATCCAAGTCAAATTAAAATGTAAGTCATATTTTTAGACCATAAGATACCCCTTATTGCATATATGATAGTGGGGATAATCCTACGTGATCCCTAAGGTCTTTCTATAGTCTTAAGCATAAATACCTATTATGCATGACATGCAGATTATTACAGACCCAAAAAATATATAAAACAAAATGCATTTTACAATAAGAACAAATGTTTTCAATCTTCTCGCTCGTGTGTCTTCATGGAATGCACCAGATACATATGATCTTGGAGTTTCTTCTGGCTTCCAAGTCCCTTCATCTTATGTGTTCTGAAATTTAGACCTATTCACATACTTAAAAATACACAAAAGAAACTAGAGCTTTGTGAGCATTAAAATAGTGATCGGATTCAAAAATTCAACATCATATATGCTTAATTGTCTACTAGAAAAATATAGTTTGCCTAACCTTTGTGTTCAAATTATTATACATAGCAAGCATACTCCATAACTCTTATTGATAATATCAAAAAGGGAATTTTTTTTTATGGCAAGAAGTGACTTTATAAAAGATAAATATTTATCATTTTGCTTCAATTTTATAAGCTTAAAGGTAGTCATGACTTGTGTTCAAAAAGTATATCTTTTTGTCATGAAAATTATAAATTTGTAAGGGGCTTTGTTTTTAAATGATCTTCTTAACCAAGGAGAATTTTTTTTTAGTCCTTTTGCTAATGACAAAAGGGGGAGATGTTTTATGAGCAAAATTATTATTCCCTTCTCCCTATCCTTTTATTTTTCACAAATGGAGAATGATAGACATGATACTTTTTTCTAAATTAAAATCACTTTTGTATCATGTAAATTTTGTGCTTAATTGGATATTCTTAAGTAAGCTTCAATACATACTACACCTTGAACCAAACTTATCTTAAATGCTAAACTTTAAAATTCTGAAGTCTTCATTTTGAATATGCTTGAATTACATTGAATATTATTTTGAATTATGCATATTTTGTGGGGGAGGCTTTTCAAGCGAACCCAATTTTGCTCTTATGTTTGTCATTATAAAAAACGGGAGATTGTTGATTTTTTGAGTCAGATCCCTATTTTGATTATGATAAACCACAGTATCTCATTTGTGTTCCTAAAGTAAGAACAGGATAAATGTCAGAATGCACAGATGATGATGCAATATGGAAACTAAGAAAGAACTTAAAGATCACATCGAATTAGTGTATTCCATGGAATTACAAAGAGCAAAGACTGAAGACTTTGATGTTATTAAGTTGTGATAGTAATTAGGTTTAATTTGTGCATGCATCTCGTGACTTAATTTCAGGCTCATACTTAACCATAGATTGACCTTAGGACCGAAGATTTTAATGAAAATCTTTTATTCAAAAATTTAAACATATACCAAAAGGTTTAAATTGGTTTTGAAATCAAAACAAATGCGCAAAAATTATTTCAAGTGAAAAACTCCAAAACAATTTTCTTGATCAATCAGTTCTTGTCTTAAATTATCTTCAACATAAAAATTGTGGGATCTTTTCTTAGCTTTCTTTTGATACCAAGAACGTCCCATTTGGAGTTTTCTAGAAAAAGTAATGCCCAAAATATTGAAAGCTATCTCCAATAGAAAATTTTCGTTCATGTTTCTTCCATCTCATTGATGAGTGTTTTTCTCAATCAATCACTTCATATCTTAAATAGTGTTCAACATGAAAGGGGTGGGATTTGCTCTTAGCTCTCTGTTGATATCAAGAAGGCCTAATTTGGAGTTGTATATAAAAGGTTATGTCAAAGAAACTGAAAAGTGTCCGCGGCAAAAACCTAGGGCCAGCCAACAGGCTCTTCACTCCTATCGACTGGAACTCGTGTATTTGAACATCCAGTAGACCGGGCCTTGGCCGCAGTCGACCAAACCTCTCGGGAAAGCATCCTAAGAGCCATAAAATGGCTAGTTTTCAAAATATAATAATATTTTAACCCCTTACGGCCATATAACGGTTGTATTGGATCTTTGCCTATAAAATACAAGCCTAAAGCACTTGTAAAAAAGTTAGAAAAACAATTTGGGAGCTTACTTGTTTATTTTTTCATTCTTATTCATTTTTATACCCATTTCTTGAAGATCAAATTCTATTTTCTCCTTCTCTTTCATTTTAAAAACTATTTTAGGAGAAAATCTTTTGGGTTATCTAAGGAAGCTTGAAGCATATATCCATTCATATATTTTTTCTTCAAAGGCTTCTTCTTGTTGAGGTATTTTTGAAAGATTAAGAACATATTCACATCTATATATTTTTCTTGAAAGCTTTCTTGTTTTTGAAGATCAAAGTCCATTTTCCTCCTACCTCTATATTTAATATCTTTTTGGAGAAAATATCTTGGGTTATACAAGCAAGGTTTGAGAATATATTAATGTTCATATATATTGCTTGAAAAGCTTCTTGTTTCTTGAGTTTATTTTAAAATCCTTGAGCATATATTCAAATTATATATATTGACTCAAAAGCTTCTTTATCGTGTGATATTTACAAGGTCAATCTTGAGAAAAATATTCTTCTCCTACTCTTCATTTTGAAAAATCTTTTGGAGAAAATATTTTGGACTTTTACAAGAAAGCCTTGAGTTTATTTAAACTCATATATATTGCTTGAAAAGCTTCTTAATTTATCAAAGGTCAATATAAAGAAAATCATTTTCCTACTCTCGCATTTAACTTGAAAAATATTTTGAGAGAAATTCATATACTTTACTGAGCTTCAAATATAAATCATTTGAGAGTATATATAGCTTTTAAATTGTACATATTTCCCTATTTAAGAAGCACTCTATTGTATGAAAATTTCAATTTAATTTGTATACTTGCAGTTCGGGTAGTGAATCGTGGCCAAGTGAGGGCACATCACTCAGAGACGCAACTGCACCAAGAAGTAGCAGACCAAGTGTTGGGTATCACTTGAAGAGGAGTGCTCCATCCGGTAAGGAGTGTGTAAATGTATTTGCTCCACCCAGTAAAGTGAGCAGGATAGTGGAATCCTCAAGTGGATTGGCTTGAGGCGAGGACAAAGGCGGATACAGCCAAACCTCGTTAAAATCAGTGTTTGCATTCTCTCTTTCCCCACACTCTTCATATTTCTACACTTATATGCTTGCATCCAAATTATTGTGATTATTGTGAATGCTTAAGATATGCTATTTTGTGATTGACTGGGAAATACTGAGACTGCTTTATTTCTTTTAAATATTTGCTCGGTTATATATTGTTGGAATTTTTAATTATTTAAAAAGAACCTAGGTTGTGTAATACTGGTTCTGCTCAAAATTAGAGATTAAGAAACCTAGATTTTTTAATACCCAATTCACCCCCCCCCCCCCTTCTTGGGACTGCACCATAACCGTCAATTGGTATCAGAGTCTTGTTGCAAAATACTTAAACGTTTTTGTTAAAGATCACAATGGTTCAGGTTGGTGAATCCCCATTTTGTGAGAGGCAAATCACTACAAGGCCTTTTTTGGTGAAACTTTTGCTATTCGGAAATTAAAAATGAGTGTTTTATCAAATGTATGGATTGGAGGGCTTGGAGAATAATGACTCATGGGAATTTTGTGCCTACGAAAAATGTTGATAATATAGAAATTCCCAAGTTATAAAATGAGATGAAAGAGCATGATACGTGTTTAATGCAAATAAATTCTCATGCCATAAATATGTTATATAGCGCCTTAGACACTAATGTACTTAATGAGTTTTTTATTTGTCTAAGTGCAAAGAAAATATGGGAAGAACTGGATAGGACATATGGAGGAACCAAAAAGAAAGAGACCACCACTCTGAATACTTCAAGAAGTGTCAAATTGTGGTATTATAACCGATGAAGAGGTATATGCTTCCCACTCTTCCTCTACTGATGATTCTTGTATTGAATACTGCAATATATCATGTGAGTAATCATCTGATAAATTTAGTAATAATTCTGTTAATAATGCGTGCATTAATTCATATGATGATAATTGTAATAATTGTTATGATGAATTATGTGATGAATTTAATGATGAAAGCATGCCTTCTTGCAAACAAATAGAAAATTCTTTATGTAAAATGCATAAGATTATAGTTAGGATATCCAAGCAGAAAACATTCTTGAAAAATGAAAACAAAATGTTGGCAATACAATTTGAAAATCTAAAAGAATATCATGCCAACTTAGAAAAGAAAAAGCTTGTGAAGGTTTTGAAAATCACTTGCTTAGAAAGAAAAATTGAAGATTATTTTGAAATGATTTTCAAATCCACAAGTGAAAAAGATAACTCAAATAATTCCTTAGGAATTAAAAGAAAAAGATTTTTCGAAAAGGATTCGGGTTTATTTCGTAAATCCCATTGTCATAATAATTTATTTGCATCTTCAAGTGAAAATAGTTTTAATAAGCCAAATATTTCACACGTAAATAACATGTACAAGGATAGAAAAATATTATGGTAATCAAGAATGCAAACCCCTTAGGAACCAAGGAAGAATGGTTTCGAAAAGGAATTACTTAATCATTTAGAAAATTATTCCTTAGATTTTAGGACTAGTAGTTTAAAACAAATAGGGATTCTGGTGATTACTTGATTGGGAAGTGGTTAGTACATAAATTGTCAAAACTTAGTATACTCCATTAGCATACTAAGAACTATAGAGAAGCAAGCATATATGTATTTTCAAGTGATAATATCCAATTTATTTGCTTAATGTGTATATATCATTTTGATTGGTTAATTTATGAATATATTGGCTATATCATAAACCCACTTCCAAATGGACAAAGGTTCTTTAATTGTTAAATGATTTTTTTATGCTATACATGCTTAAGTATGAATATCTTAAATATAGCTTATTTTATCCATTAAGAAGATTTAAGCTTTAGGGAATTTATCATAGTACTTTATATCTTTTAAACCTAAAACTCAGCATGGAGCTTAAATGTTTAATCATATTCCAAATCATTCAAAGCTTATCCTCATGTTAGAAACTATATGTTAAACCCAATCCAAGAAGGCCAAATATTATTTGTTGAAAATTTAAATTTCTTTGGCAAATGAGTTAAATGGAAAAGGGGTGGAAAGGTGGCTTAAATTTAAAAATTTATAAAGCCTAGTCGACTAGACCATATAGTCCAGCCAAACAAACCCCTCTGGTCTAGTTCAATTTAGAGCCCCAATTGACCGGTACATTTGCACCAGTCGACCGAAATCCTCTGTTTGCCAAGATAAAGCCAACTTGTTGCACCCCAGCTGACCGGATCATTAGTCATGTCTTTCTATTTGCACCCCAATCGACTGGACCTACGTCCTTAGTCGACCGGCCAATTTAAAATGGTCCATTAAGCCTTAATTCAAAGATAAATGCAAGTTATTGAAAATTGAAAGCAGAAAATGATTTGGTTGCATTATTAAGGGGGAGCAGCATTGTAGAACTCATCCAATAAATACCTTATTGTATTAGAAATATCTCATTTTTTATTGGATTCTTTGTAAGAACTACAAATTACTATCCATTACCTGCTGAATGTTTATATTATTTAATGGATAGTTTATACTTTGTTTATATTAACTGTTTTAAGCTATACTCGATTACATGCTTGAATGGGAACGCCATCTACATGGTTGATGTAGAACCTTGAAAAATTCATTCTAGTAGAAGTTTTAGGTTGCTGCTTATTGAATGCTACACAGTAAATGCTTGAAAACATGCACCACTACATAAGCGTTATGAAACATAAACGAGCATCTTTAGAAATCGTATGTAGAATTATTCTTTAAATTTTTCTAAAACTTTCTAAATCATATACACATTCAATAACCTTAGGAATATCTAGTTCGTGGACACCATTCGGTCTAAATTTTAGTTTTTAAACTTCATTGAGGAACTGAATGGTAAAACATCTGATTTTAAAGTTAAATGTTTTGATGATGGTCCATAAACTTGGAAATATGCATGACATAGAGAAAATAGCATAGCTTTTGCATGAATTTTTGATATAGCCTTGACATGCTATCATATACTAGATAGAATGCCATAGTGTTGACTTTTTGAATCTGTCTTTTGTTTTGATTATGACAAACCACAGTATTTCATCTATGTGCTAAGTTTTTGAACATGTTTACTTTTCTAAGCACGGATGATAGATGAAAAATGGAAGCCGAGAAGCACTTAAACGAGCACACCATTCAGCGCAATCCATGAAATTGCAAAGGAGCAGAGCATGAAGTTTCTTGTCTATTTCAAGGTGTATTGTATTTCATTCTATTTTTCTTTGGGTCTGTAATAATCCTTGGTCTATAATAATTAATGCATCGCATGCACGATAGGACTACAAGCTCAAATGTCCATAGGGAAATTTATGTTAAAAAATAGGACTTAGAATCCTTGGGTCTGTAATAATCCTTGCCAACTCACTTAGGAAAATCCCCGCTGTCTTACAAATGCTATCTATGCAAACGGGGGAAATCTATATTCAAAAATAGGACTTAGAACTTAAATTGGAAAGGGCTTTAGGGGACCGAACCTATGCGTTGAAAATGCCTCGGTCGACCAAAAGTGTGACAAGTCAAAATGTTGATTGAAGGTCGGGCGACCGAACCGAAATGAACTCTATGTGGTCGGTTGACCAAAATTTTATTAAGGACTTTTCCACCATCCCCCAGCACCTAAACTTCATGTTTATTTTGACCTCAGGCGACCAAATGTTGAAGGTCAGCAGACTGGACTCTTGACTAGGTAACCAATTATCGAGTAGTTTGAAAAACCGCCTAGACCAGCCAACCGAACTTGTCACTGGGCACCCGAACATCATAAATACACTTTTTCTCATGTGTCTGTTTGGGTGACCGAACCCAAGGTTCAGGTGACCAAAACTCTTGGGTCAGCCAATTTTTTACCACAGGTATTAAGGGTAAATTAGGGTTATTTTGGTCAAACATGATTTAAAATAATTTTAAATATTACTCGTATGTCCTCAACGGTCAAAATTTTAAGGGTGTTTGTAAATATAAATTCATTTGCAAGATTAAAGAGAGATTAGTGATTTGATTAGAAAATATTTCTTTTGAATTTTTTAGAGTCCTTCTTCATACTCAAAGCCAAAATACTCTTCCATTGATCATTTCTTTGCAAAATCTATTTGAGTGAGAGTATTCTAAATCATCCTACATTACTTACTAAAGCTTAAACTATCATTGCCTTGATTGTTTGATTGATTTTTTATAGAGAGTTTAGCCAAAAGTCTTCCCCCCAATTTAATTAGTAAATCCATTGTGTGGGGAAACCTTTTAACTTGTGAGTATTGGAATTTGTATTGCAAGACTCCAAAGCTTGTATTATGATTATAAGGCACAAATTGTTTTGACAAGCTTGTATTACTAATACCTCTTGTGCTTAAACTTTGAGAAAATTATTTATGGGGTATTTTGATTACAATCTTTGGAACCCTACTTGTGATTGATATATTTTAATATATTGTTTCAAAGATAGATTGAGAATACACACCTACAATTAATTGCTTATTGACATTAGATTGAGTGTTATTACACATTGTTGCACTGAGCTTATAGTTCTTATCTGTTTGTTGTGCATTGATTATAGTGATACAAATTTGCTTGTTGGAGAAGTACATATTTTGTACACAAAATTTGTATTGATTATCTGTTGTATTCTAGGTGTGGCCTGAGGTGGGTATTCTTTGTCCTGAAAGGAGAGTTTGTAAAGGTTGAGGTCAGCCCTGGTAATTCGACCTACTTGTCAACGATGCCACTCCACCTATTAAGTGAGCAGTAGTGGAATCCTTGGGCTTGCAAGCCAAGGCGGGGTCATAGGCATATTACCCGAACCTCGATAACATATCTAGTGTTATCTCTACTTTACTTGCTTTACTATTTTGTGCATGCTTCGTTAATTTCTTGTGAGAATTCAATGTAGTTGTATTTATCGGTTTATTTTATATATGCTCTAGATTGACTCTAGGTTTATGAAATACTGTTGTTGGCTCTTTAACTAAGGAGAGAAAAACCTTAAAAATCCAATTCTGTATATATCGCTCGAAATATATAATGACAATTGACAAAGCGTGAATAACGACAACAATGTAAATACAACTTCCAAAAATGTCGACATTAGACAATCCAAGAATGATTGAAATACAAAAATTACTCATCGTAAGTGTAAGAACCCAAAATATGAAAAATGGGTTTAAATATTAAGAGAGGGGCAAAATTGGAAATTTTAGGTCAAAGGGCTATAAAAGGAAATTTCCTTTGCTTCCTCATTAAGAAATCTCAACACTCTCTCGCTCTCTCTCTCTCTAAACCTCTCCCTACTCCTTCTCTCTAGAATTCTTCGCCAATCGTTGATGGAATTGAGAAACGGAAGCTACCACGAGGATTGTGGAAGGATTCTCTACAACTTCTATGGATCGGAATCTCGTTTCAGAGATTTTCGGGTTTTGGCGTAAAATCGAGGTAAGGCTCAATTTTCAATTTTGATCCAGTAGATTTGTAGGTAACTATCTTGTGAACATATTTTTTACTGTGATTTGTAGGTTTTGGAACTCGGTTCGCTGTTTAGGAACCTTGGAGTTTGGGATTTGCTTACAGGGTTAAGGTAAGGGGAACTATGTTTATATTGGTTATTTTTTAAATCAGACTCCGTGGAACTGTGGTTCACGGTCCTGTGTGTGTTTTGACTACTCATTTGGGAGGATCTAACGGAGAAAACTATGGGTTTTTCATTATTACAATTTTGGGAAAAAGGAGGCGACGGGCTGAATCCGGGGTTTTGTTGAAAACCGAGTATATGTGTGATTTATACTGTGATATTGGGATGGTCGTGCCTTGACTTTGTTTAAACTGTATTTGTTTAGAAAACCATGATTTAGATTACCAAATGAGTGTGGTTTGTTTGGTTATATGAGCATACATGTGTGTGTGATATGTTGAAATGCTAGTAGGAACGCGGTTCCGAAATTGTTCCAGATACTGAGAGTGCCCGGCTCTATATCCGAGGACAATTTATCGCCTGCCATGTAGGCAAGAGTATCCAGATTTATATCTGAGGGCGTGAGCCTATTCCGGTAGATCAGGTTGAAGGGTGTGGATCCACTAGTTTAACGCTGGTACGATGCCATGCGAGTCGGGGACTAGCCATGTGCCGATGGCGCCATGTTCCCAGGTTGGGTACGGGCCAACTCCGTATGTCGTGGGCCGGATTTGGGCTGAAGAGTGTGATGACACTGAGGATTACTGATCATGTGTATGTATTGTGACGGGGCTGCGTATAAATGGCCACCGTATATGTGCGTGTATGCACTGTGTAAATTAGTACTGGAATGCATTGAACTGCGTGTATGGTGTATCATGATAACACTCAAATGTGCACACTAATATAACCTGTGTGTCTCACCCCTACTGTACGTACATTTTTACAAGTCCTTCGGGTAACCGGGACTAGCATCCTGGTGTAGGGAGCGTAGTGGCCGGTGTATTGCATTAGCGCTTGGGTAAGTGCTAGGACTGTAGTTTTGTTGGGTTGCCATTTTGAGTTGTATTTGGGCACCCAGTTTGTACGTTTTATTAGAGCCATGTTTTGCTCTTGTATAGACTCTGGTATGGTACTGCATATGTGTATATAGATGACTTTTTTTCGCTGCGTATATGTTGTGATTGGATGTGTTTAGGGTGCCTGGGAACCCCACGGGGTCGGACCCTCATCCAGTGTACTATATCTTTTGATGATTTGTATGATACAGGGACAGGTTAGGTTCTAATTTTCAACCCCGGGTCCCATTTTCGATTTTGGGGCGTGACAGCTTAGTATCAAAGCTAACCAGGTCACTAGATCTTATAGACTTGGTTAGGCTTAGTTATGAGTACATACTAGAGTATATGATGTGGATATGGGTAGTGTTGGTTGAGCGTTGTTCGGTTGCTAGATCGAGAATTGTCGATGGTATTCCGTGTTTTTCCTGGGATGACGATTCCAGTAAAATCAGCGCAGATCATTGATGACTTTCGTGTCGGTGTGATAGGACTGACCTAGACCTAGTAGGGAGTGGTTAACACGATTAGTATAGATCATTGTGTTAACTGTATGTGTTGTAGGGATACTGATAGATTCCTATTTTGTTACAGAATGGAGCCCAAGGATAATAACCTAGGAAGTGGCTCAGAGGAGACTGCGAGTGATGAGTCTCTTTCTGTGCCTCGAGGTTTGACGAGGCAGGTATTATGGGAGATTGTGCGGAGTGTGAGGAGACGCGAGCGCTCTCCTACCGTTGCAGGGTGCAACATTGAGAGGTTCACACGCATGTATCCTCCGACGTTCTCTGGAGGACCTGACCCGACAATAGCAGAGGATTGGGTGGAGAAGACTAAGAGGATCTTAGAGGTCCTAGATTGCACGAATAGGCAGCAGTTCTTTATGCCACCTTCCAATTGTCTGAGGAGGCGAGATGATGGTGGACTGGAGTGAATCTGTTTGAGAGGCATAGAATTGGTCTTGAGGAGATGATGTGGAGCCGTTTCAAGGAGGTGTTCTTTGACGGATACTTCCCGGCTTCAATATGCAATGCGAAGGTAGATGAGTTTTCTACATTGACTCAGAGGGGTTTGACGGTGCAGGGATATGCAGCACGGTACGTAGAGCTATCCCGTTTTGCACCATGTATGATCTCGAGTGAGTATGAGAAGGCTCAAAGGTTCGAGAAAGGTTTGAGGAAGGATATCCGCAGACTGGTGGGTATGCTTCAGATCCACAAGTTCTCAGTATTAGTGGATAAGGCCACCGTGATTGAGACTGGTATTCGAGAGGACGAGATGGATCAGGAATCGAGGAAGAGGGCAGTACCTTCTAGTTCTCAAACTGGATCTCGTCAGGGATCATGGAAGAAGAGGTGCGAGGGCTCGGGTTACCGACAGAATATCGAGCGCCAGGATTCTCAGGTGAGCTAGACTGATGGTCGTTTTACTAGATGCCACAAGCGGCACGAGGGTGACTGCCGGCCATTTGAGGGTAGTTGCTACAACTGTGGCCAACCAGGCCACAAGTCTCATGATTTTCGAGCACCGAGGCAAAACGTGCCTGCAATTAGTGGGGATTGAGGGAGCAACCAGATACCTCGGGGAATCATTCAGATGAATACAGCTTCGGCCAGAGTATACTCTCTTACTCCAGCGAATGCTGGCCATGCAGGTAACGTGGTGACAGGTACCTTATTATTGCTTTTGAATAAAGCTTCTATTTTGTTTGATTCGAGTGCAACCCATTCCTTTATATCTTTGAATTTTGTGGGACGGTGTGGGGTTGAGACTCAATATATGAATGAGGTGTTATCAGTTACTACACCAACTATGAGTGTATCTTTCTGTAGGAAGATGTTGGTAGACTGCCTAGTGGAAATTCAGGGAAAGCTGCTACCGGCGAATCCTGTGGTATACGACATGTCGGGGTTTGATATCATTTTGGGAATGAATTGGTTGTTCTCCAGTTATGCTGTGATCGACTGTCGTAGGAAGGTAGTAGTTTTCAGACCTCCTGGGGAGTAGGAGTACGAGTTCGTAGGATCGTGTGTGCGTTCAGCGCCACAGATTCTGTCGGCATTACAGGTGAGGAGACTACTCTTGGATGGATGTCAGGGGTACTTAGCTTGTGTGGAGGAAACGATGCGGGATGAGTTGAGACTCGAGGATATTCAGATAGTTAGCGAATTCACGAATGTGTTTCCGGATGATTTACGCGGTTTACCTCTAGATCGTGAGGTGGAGTTTGCGATAGAACTGATGCCTGGTAAGGCACTGATCTCTAAAGCTCCATACTGGATGACTCCAACAGAATTTTGGGAGTTGAAGGAGCAGTTGCAAGAATTACTAGAAAGGGGATTCATTCGACCTAGTGTTTCGCCCTAAGGAGCTCCAATACTGTTTGTGAAGAAGAAGGACAGATCGATGCAGATGTGCATTGATTACCATGAGATTAACAAGGTAACTGTGAAGAATTGTTATCCTTTACCTTATATAGATGATCTCTTTGACCAGTTGCAGGGGACGTGGGTCTTTTCGAAGATCGATTTACGGTCAGGATATCATCAGGTGAGGGTTAGAGTGGAGGATGTAGCGAAGACAGCTTTCCGAACCAGATATGGCCACTACGAGTTTTTGGTCATGCCTTTTGGGTTGACAAATGCTCCGGCGGTGTTCATGGATCTGATGAACAGGGTTTTCCATGAGTACCTAGATCGATTCGTAGTGGTATTCATTGATGATATTCTGGTGTACTCGAGGAGTATGGAAGAGCACGCGGAACATTTGAGGTTAGTGCTATAGATTCTATGGGAGAAGAAGTTGTATGCTAAGCTGAAGAAGTGTGAATTCTGGTTGAGTCAGATTGCATTTTTAGGCCATGTGGTTACTGGGCATGGTATATTAGTTGACCCTAACAAGATTGAAGTTGTGGTCGACTGGCTAAGGTCGAAGAATGTGCAAGAGGTTTGGAGTTTTCTAGACTGACGGGTTACTATCGTCGGTTCGTAGAGGGTTTCTCTAAACTGTCTAAACCTCTGACACAATTAACCTGGAAGGGAGTACAGTTTTAGTGGACTAGTGATTGTGAGCAGTGCTTTCAAGAGTTGAAGCACCGACTGGTTACTGCTCCAGTGTTGACCATTCCTTCGGGGAATGATGGATTTGTGATTTATAGCGATGCGTCTCTGAAGGGCTTGGGATGTGTGCTTATGCAGCAGGGTAAGGTTGTGGCATATGCTTCCCGGCAATTGAAAGAGTATGAGAATAATTACCCTACGCATGATCTAGAATTGGTTGCTGTTGTATATGCACAAAAGATCTGGCGACATTATCCGTACGAGGTGCAGTGTGAGATCTTCACTGACCATAAGAGCCTCAAGTATTTCTTTACGTAGAAGGAGTTGAACATGAGGCAGAGGCGATGGCTAGAGTTGATTAAGGACTACGATTGCACGATCAGTTATCACCCAGAGAAGGCTAATGTGGTAGCTGATGCGTTGAGTCAGAAGTCGGAGCCTACGGCTGTATCTGCAGTTGTAACTCGGTGTCACATCACACGGGATTTGGAAAGCTCAAGTATAGAGTTGGTGGTTGGTGATTATCAGGCTTATCTTGCTAGTTTGGTGGTCCAACCGACTTTTTTTGAGCTTTTAAAAGCCGCGCAGGCTAGTGATGCAGAGTTGGCAGAGGCTATGGAGAAGGTATAGCAGGGATTAGCTACAGAGTTTAACATCTCTAAAGGAGGTGTGTTGAGGTTTGGGACCAGACTGTGTGTTCCGAACGATGATGAGATCAGAAGGATGATTCTAGAGGAGGCGCATCGTTCTATGTATACGGTACATCTTGGTAATACAAAGATGTATCGAGACTTGCGCGAGACCTTCTGATGGTCTGGTATGAAGAGGTAGATTGCTCAGTTCGTGGAGCAGTGTCTAACGTGTCAACAGGTGAAAGCTAAACATCAGAGGCCTGCCAGGCCTTTGCAACCTTTGCCTATTTCGGTGTGAAAATGGGAGCATATTTCCATGGATTTTGTGACCGGATTGCCGCCAACGCTTCACGAGCAGAATGCTATCTGAGTGATCGTGGATAGATTGCTGAAATCTGCTCATTTCATACCGATGAAGGTTGGCAGGTTTGTATATGCATAAGATTGTGAGAATGCACGTGGTACTGGTATCCATTGTGTCAGATCTAGATCCGAGGTTCACTTCTCGATTCTGGACGAGTTTGCAAGAGGCATTGGGGACGAAGCTTACTTTTAGTACAGCGTTCCACCCCCAGACTGATGGAAAGTTGAAGAGGACGATACAGATATTGGAGGATATGTTGCGAGCTTGTGTGTTAGACTTTGGTGGTAGCTGGATACCGTTTAAGCCACTTTTGGAGTTCGCTTATAACAACAGCTTCCAGTCTAGTATTGGGATGGCACCGTTTTAGGCTTTGTATGGTCAGAGGTGTCGATCTCCCTTGTGTTGGGATGAAGTTGGTGAATGTCAGGTGTTAGGACTTGAACTTGTGCAGCAGGCGTCTGAGAAGGTGGGTTTGATCCGAGAGAGGATTAAATCGGCTTAGAGTCTGCAGAAAAGTTATGTAGATGTTCGCCGCTGTGAGTTAGAGTTTGAAGTGGGAGGTAAGGTATTTCTATGTATTGCTCTGATGAAAGGAGTGATGAGATTCGGTAGGAAGGGCAAGGTTAGCCCGAGGTATATTGGACCATTCGAGGTACTTGAGTGAGTGTGTCCGGTAGCCTACAAAGTTGCATTAACTCCAACACTTTCGAGAGTCCATGATGTGTTTCACGTCTCCATGTTGAGGAGGTACGTGTTGGATCCTTCACATGTGATTAGTTATGGTGAGTTGGAAATTGGGGATACTTTAGCGTATGAGGAGATACCTGTTCAGGTTCTGGACCGTAAAGTTCAGAAGCCTCGTGCCAGAGAGATACCATTAGTGAAGGTATTGTGGTTAAACCACGAGATTGAGGAAGCTTCTTGGGAACTGGAAACGGAAATACGCCAGAAGTATCCACAGTTATTTTGAGCACTTGTGCATGATCCTACTGTAAGTTGGGATAAGTGGTTAGCCATCAAAAGTATAAGTATTGTGAACTCCTGAGACTGTTGTATATGTAACTACAGTATTCCTCCACCATAAGTGAGGGTATGTATGTGTATATGTATGATGGGACTGCGCTGTGGTGATCACCAGTTCGCTTTTGAGTTGTGTCTATGTATTTGATTGTATATATAAGTCTGGGAATGAGAGATGACAAATTTCAAGGACGAAATTTTTGTAAGGAGGGGAGATTGTAAGAACCCAAAATATGAAAAATGGGTTTAAATATTAAGAGAGGGTCAAAATTAGAAATTCCAGGTCAAAGCGCTATAAAAGGAAATTTCCTTTGCTTCCTTATTAAGAAATCTCAAAATATATATATATATATATATCTCTCTCTCTCTCTCTCTCTCTCTAAACCTCTCCCTACTCCTTCTCTCTAGAATTCTTCACCGATCGTTGACGGAATCGGGAAACGGAAGCTACCATGAGGATCGTGGAAGGATTCTCTACAACTTCTATGGATTGGAATCTCGTTTCGGAGATTTTTGGATTTTGGCGTAAAATCGAGGTAAGGCTCGGTTTTCAATTCTGATCCGGTAGATTTGTAAGTAATTGTCTTGTGAACATATTTTGGACTGTGCTTTGTAGGTTTTAGAACTCGGTTCGCTGTTTAGGGACCTTGGAGTTCGAGATTTGCTTACGGGGTTAAGGTAAAGGGAACTATGTTTATATTGGTTATTTTTGAAATCGGACTCGGTGGAACTGCGGTCCACGGTCCTGTGTGTATTTTGACTACTCATTTGGGAGGATCTAACGGGGAAAACTATGGGTTTTTCATTATTACAGTTTTGGGAAAAAGGAGGCGACGGGCTGAATCCTGGGTTTTGTTGAAAACCGAGTATATGTGTGATTTATACTATGATATTGGGATGGTCGTGCCTTGATTTTATTTAAACTGTATTTTTTTGGAAAACCATGATTTAGATTACCAAATAAGTGTGGTTTGTTTGGTTATATGAGCATGCATGTGTGTGTGATATGTTGAAATGCTAGTAGGAACGCGGTTCTGAAATTTTTCCAGATACCGAGAGTGCCTAGCTCTATATCCAAGGGTGTGTTATCGCCTGCCATGTAGGCAAGAGTGTCCGACTCTATATCTGAGGGCGTGAGGCTATTCCGGCAGATCAAGCCGAAGGGTGTGGATCCACCAATTTAGCGCTGGTACGATGCCATGGAAGTCGGGGACTAGCCATGTGCAGGTGGCGCCATGTTCCTGAGTTGGCTACGGGCCAACACCGTATGTCGCGGGCCGGCTTCGGGCCTAAGAGTGTGACGACACTGAAGATTACTGATCATGGGTATGTATTATGATGAGGCTGCGTATAAATGGAAACCGTATGTGTGCGTGTATGTACTGTGTAAATTAGTACTGGAATTCATTTAACTGCGTGTATGTTGTATCATGATAACACTCAAATGTCACACACCGATATAACATGTGTTCTTCCTTACTGAGAGGTGTCTCACCCCTACTGTACATATATTTTTACAGGTCCTTTAGGTAACCGGAACTAGCGTCCTGGTGTAGGGAGCGTAGTGGCCGGTCTACTGCGTTAGCGCTTGGGTAAGTGCTAGGACTGTGGTTTGGTAGGGTTGCATTTTGAGTTGTATTTGGGCACCCAGTTTGTGCATTTTGTTAGAGTCATGTTCTACTCTTGTATAGACTCTGGTATGGTACTGCATATGTGTATATAGATGAATTTTTTCTGTTGCGTATATGTTGTGATTGGATGTGTTTAGGGTGCCTGGGAACCCCATGGGGCCGGACCCTCATCCAGTGTACTATATCTTTTGATGATTTGTATGATACAGGGACAGGTTAGGTTCCAATTTTCACCCTCGGGTCCCATTTCTGGGTTCAGGGCGTGACAGTAAGTGTAACAAATAATTAACATGCTCATTTGATTATTAGTCAACGTAGTATGACTAATAATCAATTAAATTATAAAAATTGATTTCTCTCACATGTACGATTAGGTATGAATGTAGAGTAACCGTTCTTGGACGGGTCTAAGCTTCAATGAATACATGAAATGGTAGTAATTAATTTGGCATTTTACTTCATATGGCATTTAGTTCTTGACCTTTCATTGTATTCTATACATTGTTGGTCTTAGACAAGTGTTTTAGATTTTCAATGATAAGCCTAAGATCGCCTCTTTTTTTATGAATTTCAACACGTGTGAGGCATGAGTTAGAATGACTTTAAGTTTTAACTGATCATGCATACATTTCTTTGTATATAGTTTTATTATAGAAAAACTTTAACGCAATTTTGGCAGCATGCCGTCTATAAATTGGACATTTCCCAAAAAATTCCTACTCTAAAACTTGATAGATTCAAGCAAACAAATCACAATAATACGCATCATGCAAATACCAGTGAGTTTGAGCATACGAGAACCTAAATCCACTACCAGCATGCAATTCACAATGTACTGCATCAGTCAAGCAGTTGGCGTTCAACATAAGCATGTATTTCAATAGTTCAATTTACAATTCATATCACATAATACCATCCATCAAGACAAAATTTCCAACATTTCAGTAGCCATTTTGATTAATTTTTTATAGCTAGTTAATTTCGATTGGAATAAAAAGATACATTATGTGTTTTTTTTCCCTTACCTTCCCTAGGAATCCCTTTTATAGGTGAGGCATACTTCTTACATCAATACTAGGGGCCTTTTATTTGTAAGAGTTATAACCCACTAGATTTAGGATGAAATGCCAAGTTGCCTACTTAATAGGGAATCAAACACAAAGTGGTTGGTCTCAATGAAAAGAAAGCCAACACTCTCATCATTTAAAAATTAAATGTGTCACTAAAACACTGACATTAGTTGATTGAGGATGGTGTGGTGGTACCAGCAAGTAATATTCCTGCCTCCATATATACTCGGGAAGGAAGAATTCTCAAAATCTATTTAGAGTTTGGAAATTTCTAATTAGCAGTTCATAAATTGGATTTATGAATAGATTCAATCAAGACCTTCCACGATTGATTTTTTTGTTTATGTTTTTGTTTTGTTTTTTACGTAGGGTCTCCTAGCCTTTTACTATTTTTTATTTTTTATTTTTATTTTTCCCTCTAGAGAGATTGTTTTTAATTAATGTGACATGAGCCAAAGACCCATTTCACTGTTCAACCTATTGAAGTTGTGTACCCTTCGGGACAACAATATAATGGGGTTAATACATTTGTGGTGAAAAGCAATTTTAAAATGTTCATTATTTATTATATTTGAAACGAGTTCACCTTCAAAAGTCGAATCCCTTTGGCATAAGGTTATTGTGAATAACAATGGCCTTCATAGGAATGGTTTGGATGCTGAAAAAGGAGGAGTTCCACCTGAGGGGAGTGGGGGTGTTAGCATTTCTCATGCCATTCCTTGGAAATTTATTTTTCGAAGTTTCCTCTCTTGGGCTCGCCACATAGTTAGGGATGGTTCTAAAATTCATTCTTGGGAGGATGTATAGATAAGGGATAGGCCCTTCTCATACTTTCCCTTATTTATCAAATAATTCTAACAATCATGATGCTCATGTTTTACATTTCTACAGTTGGGGTAAATCTAATGATTCTAATCTTTCTTACCCTATGTTTGGTGAGGTCTTGGATTTGGGTTTGTATTGGATTTTGAAAAGATATAATATAAAATTGTATTGAAATTTGTCCAAATCCACTCAAACCCAAATTCAAGGTCTGAAATCCATGCTCCCAAGCGCAATGTTGGAATCTTCATTTTTTTGGTAATCTGAATGATAGGGAAGAGGAACAGTTTAGTTACTTGAGTTTAATTCTTAATTCTTAATCTTTCAAGTCTTGTTATTTAGTCCCAAATTGATTGTTATTTCCTCTTGAATAATATTATTTGGAAGACCAAGGTTTCTTTTAAGGTTAAGACTTAAGTTTGGCGTATTATGTAAATACTAATGATAGTTAAAGAGGAAGAAGAATGGTAATTCTTTAGCACTTAATCTTTGTGTGTGGTATAAGCATAATAGTGAGACAACAATCCACATTTTTACGTAGCGTTCCTTTACTAGAAGATTGTGAAATTATTTTTTTTGACATTGCTGAGGAAGAATATTGGCAGAAGGATAGACTAAGATTTTACAGGCTTGTGATTTAATAGCCATTGTAGGGGGTATTTGGATATAAAGGAATTCAACAATTTTTTTATGTAAAACCCTACCGGGGTGTTTGCTTTTGGAAAGGCCAAAAGGGTGGCTTTTTATGCCTCTCTTTAGGCATCAATGGATGGTGCTTTCCAAGAGTTCCATTCCCTCACATTTAAAGTGACATACGATCCTTGTTATTATGATTTTCATGACTTTTAATGTGGTCTTTTTTACCTATGTTTTTTCTTTTTCACATGGACTTTAGGTCCACTGCTTTGTACACGTTATTTCACTTTTAAATAATTTTTTCCTTTTTTATCCAGTAAAAAGAAATACTCAATATCCCATTTGCAGACATCAAATTTTTTGTAAAGAATAAAAGAAAGCCTCATATTGTGAAACTTCATATTGCTACCTCACTTGTAAATCGGCAATCATTTTTTTTTACTTGAATATAGAAATAAATACTTTTGTTACCTGTGAAAGCTCAAATATTTGGAGAATTGCTACCTTACCTTAAACACAGGTATAGGCGTGCAGAGGTGTAAAATATATTCTTATTACAACTGAATCATGGAAAGATAGGATCAGAGGAATACATTTGAATTTAAACATTTGAATTGAAACCGATTACATATCTAAACAAACATATCAAGAATCCTGGAAAATATTTAAACTGATCTTCGTGTAACTGTATATCAAGAATCCTAGGAAATATTTGAACGAATCTTCGTGTAACTGCTTTGTGAAGAGTCATTGGTTGTTACTGTTGATAAGTCTCTAACACATCCCCTCAAGCTTAACTGTGCAGATGCAATGTTTAGCTTGTCACAAAGAACAGAGAACCGAGACGAAGATAGTGGCTTGGTAAAGATATCAGCAATCTGATCTCTGGTAGAAATGAAGCGGAGGTCTAATGTACCATGAGCAACCATATCTCTAACAAAATGAAAATCTATCTCAACATGTTTGGTTCGAGCATGAAAATTCAAATTTAAGGATAAATATATGGTGCCAATATTGTCACACCAAAGAATTGGAGTTGTAGAGGGAAGCATCTCAAGTTCAGTCAGAAGAGAACATAACCATGTGATCTCAGCCGTGGTACTTGCTAATGCTTTATATTCAGCTTCAGTGCTTGAGCGGGCTATAGTAGTTTGCTTCTTACAACTCAAGGAAATTAGATTGCCCCCAAGAAAAACACAGTAGCCACCTATGGAGCATCGATCATCCCTACTTCCAGCCCAATCCGCATCGGAGTAGGCTTGTAGTGAAAGGGAGTGCGACTTGTGAAATTGGAGACCAAAATCCACGGTGTGCTTGAGGTAGCACAGCAAGCGGTTGGTTGACTGCCAATGAAGGATTGTGGGCTTGTGAAGAAACTGAGAGAACTTGTGAACCGTGAATGCTATATCTGGTCTAGTGATGCAGAGATATTGAAGAGCACCAATAGTGCTTTTGTAAAATGTTGGGTCTGAAAATGCTTCACCTTCATAAGCCGAGAGTGTTGTTGTTGTGGCATAGGAGTCTGAACTGGTTTTTCTTCTAGCATATTGGTACATTTCAGGATATCCATGATATTTCGATGCTGAGATAGAATGAAGCCCTTGGAACTTTGAATCATTTCAATGCCAAGAAAAAAATGTAGAGGACCCAGATTTTTAACAGCAAAGTCATTGTGTAAAGTGGATAGCAAATCATCAATAGTTGACCATTTATTGATTGTGATGAGAATATCATCCACATGTATAAGCATAAATATTCTAACCGTGGAGGATGTATAAACAAACAAGGAAGTATCGGACCGAGTACCTTTAAAACTGAGATCAAGAAGCTTGTTACTGAGTCTAACAAACCAAGCTCAGGGGGCTTGTTTAAGACCATACAAAGCTTTTTGTAATTTACATACATGGTTTGGGTACGAGGGATGAAGAAAACCAGGGGGTTGAGACATATATACTTCCTCTGATAAATTCCCATGTAAGAAGGCATTTTGAATATTGATTTGATGAATAGCCCAACCAGCCGAGATAGCTAAGGAAAGAACAGTACTAACCATTGTCGGCTTGACAATAGGGCTAAATGTTTCACCAAAATCAATACCTGGTTGTTGGTGATAGCCTTTGGCGACAAGACGATCTTAATAGCATTCGATAGTACCATCTGCATTTCTTTTTATTCGAAACACCCATTTGGAGCCAATTATGTTAGAAGCTGAATCAAGAAAAACTAGTGTCTATGTCCGATTATGAAGCAATGCATCAAATTCAATGTTCGTTGCTTGGCGCCATAGTGGATCTTTGATGGTTGTGGTATAAGAGGTAGGTTTGGTAGGCTGTTGGGATGATTCGGTCAGGAGAGCACTTGGGATTGGGTATCGGATCATGTCTTCAGGAAGAGGTTTGAGGTTTTGGATATTATTTTTGGACCTGGTGATCATTGGGTGTACTGAGCATATTTGGGCATCAATGATGGATAAAGGAGAGTTGTCTGAGTGCAAAGAAGAGGTTGGGTTTTCTGAAATAAAATAGTCAGACTTTTCTGAGTTTTCTGAGTGTAGAGAAGAGGTTGGGTTGGTGGCATGAGGTAAGGTTACGGAGAGCTCTGGATTAGTTGTATTTGTTTCTCTTGGGAGCTAATTTTGGTGAGGAGTGTTTGTATGGTCCATTGAGGGATGACTTTGAGAAGCTGCTGCTGTCGAGACCCTTGTATCCAATAGACTCAGAAGATGATCATGATGGAATTAAGATGGAGGAGAGTAGCACACTGTGCTGTTTTTGAAAGGGAAATTAAATTCATCAAATTGCACATCACGGGAGATATAAACACGGTGAGTGGGAACATAGAGACACTTATATCCTTTGTGTAAAGGACTATATCTGAGGAAGACACGCGAGAGAGAACAAGGTTGGAATTTGTTTGCATTGTATGGCCAGAGGTTACACTCAATAGCACCATTTTGTTGGTGCGTATGAGGGCAAGAAATACGATGAACGATACCTTGATCTTGAAAAAATTTATGAAGGGAGCAATATTCACATCCCCAATCAGATTGCATAGCTTTGATTTTGGTATTAAAATATCGTTCAACATATGATTGAAATTTGAGAAAAATATGACTAATGTCACTTTTTAAAGGAATGGGATAAAGCCATGAATATTTGCTAAATGCATCTAAAAAATAAACAGAATATTTATTGCCAGTGTTTGAACAAATAGGAGTAGGGCCCCATACATCAGTATAGATCAATGCTAAAGGTTCTGTAACTTGAGTTAAAGAAGCGAAAAAGGGTAATTGCCGACTCTTTGAACGCAAGCAAGCAGAGCATTTTTTAGAGATGGAGGGGTGATGTATTGGGACTTGCATTTGATGAAGGATGTGATGAACAATTTGAAATGAAGGATGACCCATACGAGCATGCCATAAGGAGAGAGTGGAGTGTTCACTTGAGAAAGCGGACGGAACACTTTTATTTTTGGTGGCTGAAATTTGATTGATTCCATGGTTACTCGGGCCTTGGAGTAACAACTTCCCTGTAGCTCGACCCTTCAAAAGAAAATAAGATGGGTGGAATTTAAAAAATGTATTAGTATCTTTAGTGAAGCGCTAGGAGCAGATTTTTGCAAATATGGGGAACATGTAACACATTATTGAGTTGAATTTTAAGTAAGGGAGTGGAAATTTGAGTGGTTCCAATATGATGAATAGAAAGATCGTTACCATTCCCTACATGAATTGTGTCAGATCCCGAGTATTCTTCAGCTTTGACATTAAGATTGGCAAGTTCCTGAAGTAAGATGACGTATAGCACCCGAGTCCAGGTACCAAGTTGCATCAGTCAAATTTTGGGAAGTTGATACATATGCTTGGCCTTGAGAGGAATCTCACTGGTACAATTCATCATACCTGTAATAACAATCCAACGCCACATGACCCGTTTTGTTGCAAATTTGGCAAACGGGGTGAGAGTTGTGGGAAAAGGATGAAGAACTTCGACCACGCCCCCTACCTCGATTGTTCCGAGATGGTGAGTTCTAATAATTGTCTCATCCATTGTGGCTTGGAGATCCACGACGATTGCCACAACCACCATGATTTGTAGTGTTGCGGGATGTGAAATTGGCATTGGCGACAGTTAGTTCAATTGTGGCTTGATGTTGCTCCAATCACTTTTCATGAGCAAGGAGATTGCCATAGAGGTCTTCAATGGATAGAGGTTCCACTCTAGTGGTAACAGATGTGACAAAGGAGTCATAATCCGATCCAAGGCCTGCAAAAAGAAAAGAAACAAGCTCATAATTGTTTAATGGTTGATCAACAGCAACAAGGGTATCGGTGAGGTTGGTAAATTGCTGGAAATAATCAGCAGTTGAGAGGTTGGCTTTTTTTAGAGTAGCGAGAAGAAAGTGTATATTGGTGATTCGGGCATGAGAGGTGGAGGAAAACATGCGTTCTCGTGCAAGCCATATTTCGCGTGAGGTGGTGCACTTAACTACATGAGATAGAATTTTTTTCGTGAGGGAATAGGTAAGGACACTCGGGATGAGTTGATCTTGAAGGTGCCAAGAGTGGAAGGCAGGATTTGGAATGATTTGGGTTGAGTTGTCACTTTCAAAAATATGAGTAGGTGATGCTGGTAGTGAGCCATCAACATAGTCGAATAGACGAGTGCCTTTAAGGTAGGGAACAATTTGGGCACGCCATAGTAAGTAGTTGTCACGACTTAGCTTGATGATGATAAAGGAGTGAGGTGTAAGAGAGGTGGGTGGGAATGGAACGAAAGCAGAGGTGGAGAAGGCCATTGGGATCAGACGTTGGTCACTTAGGCTCTGATACCATATGAAAGCTCAAATATTTGGAGAATTGCTGCCTTACCTTAAACACAGGTATAGGCGTGTATTTATAGAGGTGTAAAATATATTCTTGTTACAACTGAATCATGGAAAGATAGGATCAGAGGAATACATTTGAATTTAAACATTTGAATTGAAACCAATTACATATCTAAACACACATATCAAGAATCCTGAAAAATATTTGAACTGATCTTCGTGTAACTGTATATCAAGAATCCTGGGAAATATTTGAACGGATCTTCGTGTAACTGCTTTGGGAAGAGTCATTGGTTGTTGCTGTTGATAAGCCTCTAACATTACCAGAGCGGATAGCAGGCCTAATACAAAAATAAGGATTGCAATGAGTGGGTTATGTGCCAACGTCCTCAATAGTATAATTATAAAACCCAACTATTATTTCTCAAGACAAAGGTAAGGAAACCTCAATCAACCATACTATAAGCTTCCAACAAAATCTAGTTTGATCTCCATGAACTCTAGGCAAGACTTAGCCCCTCTCTAGATGCTTAATATTCAATATAAACTAAAACAACATGCAATTCTTACACGATAGCAAACTATAATTTGGAGTGTGCCAGCTGACTTGCCCATGAAATGGCTTATGCCAACAACTCAAGATGAATCCACGACATCCCATTCCTTATCCTGTCCTCTTACTTTCAAAAGTAGAGTCCTTTAAACAGAAAATTCGAAGGTACAACCCCCTTCATCCCCAACTTTTCTTCGATGTTTTTTACGAATAAAACAATAACAACAGCTAAATATTTATACAACAATTTCAGGTTGACTATCCAATTCAGCTCAATCTAAGGTAATCCCTTTGCTCAATTAAATATCATTAAATAATTTATTCTTGTCTCAACCTGTTTCTTTCTTCATTTTCTGTTTATCCCAACACTGTCTCAACCTAAATAAAACCACCCTTCCCAACTGGTGCGTGTATTGGTATATGCTACAAATGTCCAACCCATCTTAATCAATTTATCTCTTTATCGTCAATGGGTGCTACCTCAGGCTCTCATTTATGCAATCACTCCTTAATTTACATAGTCTTATATTATCATTCATGCATATCTACAAATATTAATGAAAATTTTGGGATCCAAGTAAAGGGTTCAAACAGAGAAGGAGTATCAAACAGAAAGAGTTGATCAAATGAAAAAAGAAGAGGTGACTCACGTTGAGCAAAGGCCCAAATATTTTGACCCTTCAAAATACAACTCAGACAAGAGGTTTGATTGATCTCTTCTACATAGAAGAGGCTTGGAGCCTAGCCAAGATCGTCGTTGAGCAAGCCTGAGATGGCCGTGAATAGGGCGAAGAAGGTTGGGAGCACCGGGAGACTGGGAGAGCGGTTCAACAGGGATCGCGAGTCGGCTAGGGCTCCGATGAAGCCTACGATGTCTGGCGAGAAGGGTGAAGAAGGTTGGGAACAGCGGTAGACTAGGAAAGAGGTTCGACAGGGGTCACGAGTCTGCTAGGGCTCCGACGAAGCCTGAGATGTCTGTCGAATAGGGCGTAGAAGGCCGGGAGCAGCGGGAGACTAGGAGAGAGGTTCGACAGGGCGAGAGGAGGACGATGTGCGCAGGGAGGAGGAGGAGCCAGGAGGAGGAGCCAGGAGCAAGAGAGAGGAGCAAGAGGGGATTTGGGAAAGTGTGGGAAAATATGCCACGGAAAAGGGATTAGAGTTTTTGGGCATTAGGGACGGTTTCAAAACTGTCACTAATACTCTCCTTCTAATTTTTTTATTTTTTTTAAATAATATAGCAATAATGACGGTCTCCAATTCGTCACTAATAATAGCTTAGTAGTGAAGAATTTCTAGATTCATCACTAATACCTACCTTCTAAATTTTTTTTTATTTTTTTAAAATAAAAAGGCAGTAATGACGGTCCCAAATCCATTTTTTTAAAATTTCTTTTAAATAATATAGCAATGGTGACGGTCCCCAATTCGTCACAAATAATGGCCTAGTAGTGACGAATTTCTAAATTCGTCACTATACCCGCCTTCAAAATTATTTTTTTTAAATAAAAGGGCAGTAGTGACAGTCCCAAATCTGTCGCTAATAATAGCCTATTAGTGACAAATGTCAAAATTCATCAATAATACTCGCCTTCTAATTTTTTTTTATTTTTTTAAAATAAAAGGGCAGTAGTGACGATCCCAAATTCGTCGCTAATAACAATCTAGTAGTGACGAATGACAAAATTCATCACTAATATTCGCCCTTTAAATTTATTTATTTTTATTTTTTTAAAATAAAAGGGCAGTAGTGACAGTCTAATATCCATCACTAATAACGACCTAGTAGTGACGAATGACCAGATTCGTCACTAATACTCTAAAACAAAATATTTTATTTTTTTTTAAATAATGGAACTATTAGTGACGGTTCTCAAATCCAACACTAGTACTCTGAATCAAAATTTTTTATTTATTTTTAAAGAAGGGAAGTATTAGTGATGGTTCTCAAATCCGTCACTAATAAGGGGCCAATAGTGACAAATATGCATATTCGTCACTAATACTCTGAATCAAAAATTTTTATTTATTTTTAAATAAAGGAAGTATTAGTGATGGTTCTCAAATATGTTACTAAATAAGCTTATTGTTTTTATGTATAACACGGAAATACTCATGTTGCCACACACTGGTATTAGTATATTTCCCTTATTGAGAGGTGTCTTACCCCAAAATTATACAACATTTCAGGAGCCCCAGGTAGGAGGGCAGATAAAGCTCTGCAACATTAGAGTTCAATCGTTTTACCCTATCTAAAGGGTAAGTCAGTTGCTAGGGTCTGATGGATTTGTGGGCGGCGACCCTATGCCACTTTTGGACATTTTTGGGTTATGTATATTTTTATGATGTATGTAGTAAACTCCGGTATTGTACTGATTTGGTGTTGTGGTATGTATATGATGTCATGTTTCCTGCTGCTTAGGCTTCCGTGTTGAATTTCTGATGTATCCCTAGTACCCACGGGTTCAGGTTGATTATGATATGTTAGGTTTATTATATTGGGTTTTATTATTATGGAAAAAATATATATATATGGTAAAGTAAGCAGGTCGTTACAGTGAGAACCCAAGTGCCAAAGCACATGAATAATGACTTGCACCAAGTTTGAGAAACTGAGCGCCGAAGTACACAAGAATGACTTGCACTGGGTTTGAAAACCCTAACACCGAAGTACATGAGAATGACTTGCACCGGGTTTGAGAACCTAAGTGCCAAAGCACACAATAATGACTTACACCAGGTTTGAGAACCTAAGTGCCGAAGTACATGAGAATAACTTACACTGGGTTTGAGAACCTAAGTGCCGAAGCACACAACAATGACTTGCACTAGGCTTGAGAACCTGAGCGTCGAAGTACATGAGAATAACTTGCACTGGGTTTGAGAACCCGAGCACCGAAGCACACAACAATGACTTGACTTAGACCCAAGCAATTTGCCCAGTATCAAACATTAGTGAAGCAAAGGTTGCTTGGACAATGATGGAAAAGATGTACAGCAAGACGAGTATAACTGAATGATGTTATATGATACATGAATGTTGCAATCGATGATGCTAGAATGCAAAAGTGCATGCATGTTATTTGATATGATACTAGAACATGGGGATATGTATGCATATTGCATGATATGACATGTACGCATTTTTTATTTTTTTATTTTTTTATTTTTTTATTTTTTTATTTTTTTATTTTTTTTATTTTATTTATTTATTTTTGTGCAATGCATGAAATGCATAATAATGCATGAACTACCTTTTTCCAATGCACCTGTAATCAACAACTCAATCTCTGATCTTGGCTATGTAGTCTCTAAATTGGTTCCCTTGAAACTCAACTTGAAATTTGCCCAAGTTAAATGTTTCTATAACTGCTTACTACCATGTTGTTAAATTCCTCTTGAATAAGCAAATCTCTGAATCGGCTCGCGTGAAACTTATCATCATATTTGCCCCAGTTAGATTATTATGTGACTGATTCAACCTTCTCTACAAGAAGCCTACTGGTGATTCTCAAACACTTCGACTATCCATCCTCTTTTCAAGCTTGGAAGAGTAAGAAAGTTTATATATATATATATATATATATATATATATATATATATATATATACATATATATACATATATAATACATGATGACGTGCCAATTTCCCAACGAGCCCATAACAAACCAAATTCTGATCTTGGCCATATTTTTGAATTCCCATCTGACATAGATGTCCCTGAATGTGTTCCTCTGAAACTCGGCATGACACCTGCCCCAATAGATGCATTTGTAGCTAATCCTATCCATCTTACATTTTCTCCACAAGGACATTCTTTAAATTTCATCCTTAATGTTTTAAAATTTTTTCGAAATTTAAATAAATAAGCATGCAATCAAATAACTCAATCTCAATAGGAATATGGATGGAATGCACAAACTTGCTTGTCTTTGCTTGATTTTCTGTGCTTGTTAAATAGGAGACAAATTTTACCAGTACTTTGACACTAATGTAACTTTGCTAACTTAGAGAATCATATCAATGGGCAAACCCTTTTTTGTCTTTTTCTTTTAATCATTATTTTTTTTTTCAGCCTCATAACCATAACTCCTCCACTGTATCACCACTGAGAGATTCTTTCTTACTTATTTCAAGCTTATTTCAAACTCCCTATCTTGAATTATAACTAGTGTCTCATTAGGTAGTCTGATCAATATTCCAATTTCAGGGTGGACTTTAAGACACGAGACACAATGTAGGCTTAGGATTTAGGTTTCAACATGAACAAGGAAACTAAGGCTCAAAAATCCTATCCCATAATAAAAATTTCTGCCCATGTTTATGATGCAATATTCATAAAGTATTAACAAAACTTGTCATTTGAACAAGTTGCCTATGTACCTTTTCAAGATCAGGTCATTATGTAGTTAAGACTCAACATTGAGTCTGATTAATCATTTGAGACAACAGTGTATATCAATCTAGTCAGAACTCTCATTTGGACCGTTATGTAGGCTAGGGGTATAGGTTAAAGAAAGAAAGATTTAAATAAGGCTCAAAATTTATTAATCTCATTCTAGGTATTCACTAGTCAAAGATCACATATGAATCATGTTCCTTTTTTTTTCTTTCTTCTTCCTTTTTTTCTTCTTTCTCTTTCTTTTTTTTTTTTTTTTTTTCTCTTTTGCTTTTTCATCTTCTTCTTCTTCTTTTACCACAAATTTTGCTTTTCCTCTTATGAAGGAATCCTAACTTCATTTTCATTTGAATTCCACTTGGGACTGATCTTTTTAAAAAAAAAACTACCCCAGTGTGGGGTGTGATCTTTTGACAAGTTAATTAACAATTAAATTTTTTAGGCTCAAAACAGGCTTGCAAGGATTTCTTCTTTGACTTTAACTTTATTTTGGGTAGCAGAAAAATGGTTTACCATCATTTTGATAGTGACCATTACCTCAAATGATCTGTCAAAGACTAGGAGACCCAAACCTAGGTTGAATTTCTGATGAGCTAACTTTTAAGAAAAGATTGGTTTAACATTCAGGCTCAACTTGGTTAACAAATGGCAAATCATTGTTTGGTCCATTTTTGTTTTTGTGGGCATATTGGTCAGCCAAAGATGACCACCCCTCATTTGATCAGAATATAATCATTATACTCTTAAGATACCAATCATAACTTTGATAACAATGACAAGAGACTTTTTTCATTGATTTCATCAAAAAAAATGTATGACAAAACTTGATAAGTCATTTCTGTATATTTCGCCTACGACTCTTTATCATTTTGAAATCCACATCCCAACGAGACTCTTTGACAACGTCTTGAAGTCGGGGTCTTCTAGCTCGTAGGCTTTTACTTCATCATCTTGGCACAATTTGGCACAAGGTGATGATCTAAAGAGGATAGAATGAGATGAAACTGAAAGAAATTCTTATTTCATTCAATTTCAAAATGATTTAAATGAAAAGCATGGATGCATTCCTCTTGTTATCACCCTTAGGTCAAGCGCATCTGTGAGCTCACTTATGAAGTTGAATGCCAATCAATCCTTCAACTCGATGGCATTTACTACATTTCAACTATGATTGGGCAACGAGTTCCCATGATTCTAACCTTTTGCCTAGAATAGAGAGATCGTTTTTATTCTGCTCGATGATGGAACCCCGAATCTTTAACTTTGCCACCTTGGCACATCGGTTTTACAGAAAATTAGGATGTGATTACCGACTTATTGGTGATGACTATGCATGCATGGTTATGAAATTGAGCATGAGATGCATGATTATGTTGTGCAATGGGTGTTTATATATGGGTGTAACTAGTGCAAACATGTATATAAACAGGGATATGAACATGCATGCAGCCTATCGTGCATAGCTATGCATGAAATTAAGCATGAATGCATGAGTGCAATGCAACCTAAACAGCCACTTTGCTAGAATTCTAAGAAAAGTCTTATCAACTAATGAAAAACTTCAAAATTAAACCAACCCTTAATGGACATTTACTTTCTCTGATGACCCCCGAAAATTTGACCTTATCTACCAAGTAATCAGTTCTTTCCTCAATTATTCACTTCCCTAGTGATAGCCCATGTATTTAGGTTTGTTTAAAAGGATTTGGGACTGGTTTTTATCTAAATTTGGGTTCAAGCCCAAGTTTTAAAATTTGGGTTTGACTTTTTGAAAATTGGGTGTAGGCAGGTTGTTTGATTAGAAAAAGGTTGGGCCTTGGTTTGTTTTAAAAAAGAGTAGGGCTTGAGTTATTTGAAAAGGATTGGACTGACCTATCTTTTAAATGCTTAGGCCAAGTGCTTAATTTTTGAAAGAATGGGTCGCGATCTCACTGTCGGGCTTTTCCAGAATATTGGTTAAGTGGTATGGATGCCTAGAATGGATGCAAAATGCAAGACATATTACAAAGTATCTAAAAACATATATACAAAAGACTCGATCACATAATGTGAAGAAGGATGTAACTTCTATCCCAACCCACAGTAGATACACCTATTTTACAGGGTTTCTTCATGGATCTATCCTAGTTAGGGAAAACTATAGACAAGTATGTGTGGGTAGGCTCTATTCCCTATAGACAACAGGTTCCCAGCCCGAACCCTATCTTCACCCAATGGGTTTGGAAAGAGTTTAAATTGGGTGGAGTGGTTCACACGCCCCCAAGGACCATGTCCCATGAGGGCTAACGGTACTATGCTCCTTTTTAATCCCAAAGGGTGAAGCCCAGGTAGAAGGCTAGTGAAAGTGTGTGAATTTATAGGCTTAGCCTAATCCCTCTAACCCCCACATTTATTCACATGTTATTTCAAATATATATGGAAACAAATATTTACAATTTAATCAACTATACCCAAGTATCTATTCAAACCTACATACCATCAAATCTTCAAAGTTATACAAGCAGATATAGAAACAAACCAATCTTCACATACTTATTCAGAAAAGGATGGAAATAATTATTCACAACCACTGAAAGATATTTACATGCTTATTTAAACAAATATTCATAATTAATTAAATATATTCACATGCTTTATTCAAACAAACAAGGAAACAAACATTCTCATTAAATCAGAGATATTTTCTAAAATGGGAACTAAATATTCACATTAAATCTATAATATATATTTACAAGTATAGTAGAAAATATTCACATCAAATCAAGGATATTCACAAATATGGAAATTAAATATTCACATTAAATCTAGAATATTTAAGATATATAGTAACAAATAATTACGTCAAATCAAGGATATTCACAAATACAACTAAATATTCACATTATCTCAAGAATACTTACGAATATTCACATTAACTCAAGGGTATTTACAAATATTCACATTAACCCAAGGATATTTACAACTATGGAAACATGTACCCACACTAAGTCAAACATATTATAATTTTCACAAACCAATTATTCAAATATGGGAGTATATTATTTACAAAATAAAGTGGAGTAATTAAAAGATTTAATAAATTTAAATTTGGGATAATTCCTAATTAATTACTGGTTCGACTCTCTAATGTCCCCAGCGGAATCGCCTAGTTATCACGACGTCCCAGAGCACAGGTGCCCCGGGTTCGACGAAATAAAAATTATTTTATATTTTCAGGAAAAAATAGGAATTGAGTTATCACTAACCTTTTAGTGTAGTTAGAACACTTGATTACTACCCAATTAAGGGTAGAATCGGTCTGCGTTACCAATGTCGGGATTGGGAGTTCGGTTACATAAAGGGAAGGTACGAGCACCCCCTACGCCTGTTCTTATGAACGGTACCTAATTAATTATGAAATTATCCCAAAATAAATTTTAAAAATCTTTTATTTTACTCTCCTTATGAATTTACAATATGTACATGAAAGTCTCACACAAATATTTACATAATAAATATGTATTCCCTCAGAAATGGGGTATATGAAGCTCAAAGACCTCATACCATTTCGTTAAAATCATAGGGATGAAAATCAAGAAAATATTTTACAAAAAAAACTCCCATATTTGTTTCAAAAAAAAAAAATTTGGATTTTCTAAATAATTTTATGATATTTTAAAAATTTCTGGGAGGTTTCAATACATGATAATAGGATAATAAACTAAGATATTAAGCTACTATAATAATAATAATAATAATAATAATAATAATAATACATATCTACTAAAATATTACAAATGCCAAAATAAGTAATAAAATACCATATACCATGTATATTAAGATACTAAAGATAAGTAATACTAAACATATAATTACTTAGACTATTAAATTACTAAATATGTAATATTTCTAAATACATATAAAATACTAAATTATTTAATATATTTAATTACTTAAAATACTAAACTACTAAATATATAATTACTTAGAACACTAAATTACTAAATATATATATATCACATAAAATGCTAAATTACTGAATAATAGAATATTATAAACTCAGTTAATACCTACGAAACTCTACAACCACAATAATAAATCAATTAACATTTATAAAGAAAAAATATAAACATGGATATTTAAAACAACTATTACGGTAATAAAAATACTTCCATAACATTATTAATCATTTAATACATATAGCAAATACAATAAAAATGTAAACTTCCAATATTAAAACCCAAATAAAATATTAAACTATATACATACATGCATGTTATGAATGCAAGGCTACAGGTGTTGTGTGAGTGTGCGTGTGTGTGTGTGTGTGTGTGTGTGTGTTTTGGTGTGTGTTAAAAAGTGTGTAAAGGTGTGTGTGTTATTTGTGGCTCTTATACTTGGACAGCACAACATAGCAGCATAGACTCGTCGACAAAGCCCTCTATTTGTCGACGAGGAGACGGCAGAGGCTCGTCGACGAAGGCTCTGAAGTTCGTCGACGAGTAATTACCGAGAGCAGGTGTTTTTAGATTAATGGGTTTGTCGACGAAGCCCTTTGTTCGTTGAAGAAGTGTCTTCTTGGTCTCGTCGACGAAGCCCTATGTTCGTCGACAAGAGACGCCTGGGCTGAGAGCAGTTTTTCTAAATTTTTGAATTTTGAATGTTGGGTGGTTGGGCAAACGGGGGGAAACCTCCGAGAAACTTTTACATATGTTATTCTGGGCATATATGAGGGTAGAGTTTATCATTTTTTAGAAGTGTATTGTGTACATCTTGATTTCTTAGTGAAAAATGTGTGTGTCATTGCTTCTGTGGATGTAGGTTTTGCCGAACCACGTTAAATCCTTGTGTTGTCATTCTGATTGTGTATTTTTATTCACTTGTTTTTATTTCCGCTGTGCATCTTCATTATCGGATCCCACCATTATCACAACAAATTGGTATCAGAGCCAAGTTGTTATGGCATCGGGATCGTCCTCTGCAAGGTTTGACATCGTTAAATTTGATGGAACTAGAAACTTGGTTTATGGCAGAGGAGAGTGAAGGACATTCTTGTGCAATAAGGGATGGCTAAGGCTCTGCTTAATACTCAACCGGAAGGAATGGATGTGGCAACGTGGGTAGATTTGAAAGAAAAGGCAGCGTCTACAATACGCTTATAATTGGCCAACAAAGTTCTCTATCGGGTGATGGAGGAGGATTCTCCAGTGGCTATCTGGCGAAAGTTAGAAAGTCGGTACATGTCTAAATCCCTCAATAACAAACTTTTTCTTAAGCAATGTTTATATTGGCTTAATATGGTAGAGGGGTCTAGTATAGATCAACACATCAATGCGTTTAATCATATCATAAGTTTGATAAGCATGATAAGGCTTTGATGCTGTTAGATTCCTTACCCTCAACTCATACCTATGAAAATCTTGTGACCACTCTTACGTGGGAAAAATAAACTCTTGATATAGAAAAGGTAACAAGTGCCTTGTTGAATTTTCGTCAAAGATTAAAGATTTGTGATGAAGGAGAAGGACTTGTGATAAAAGGTAGTAATGAGCAAGGCAAAGGAAAGTTTAAGAATGGGTCTAATCAAAAATCTCGAAATCAATCCAAGAAGAAAAAGGAAATTCGGTGTTATAAATGCGGCAAAAAGAGGCATGTGAAATCGGAGTGTCCATATTGGAAGAACGGAAATGCTAATAAGCATGAAGGGATTTCAAAATCTATGAATGTTGTTCAAGAAGAAGATTCAGTAGATGGTGATGTTCTATCAGTTTCATCGGAGTCGGATAATTTAATGAACTCTTGGATACTTGACTCAGCATGTTCTAATCACATGACTCCAAACAAGGAGTGGTTCAACACTTACAAGTTAGTAAATTTTGGATCAGTTCTTATGGGTAATGATGCTTCTTGTAAGATCATTGGCATAGGAAGTGTAAAAAGAAAAATGTTTGATGGTGCTGCAAGAACATTGTGTAATGTAAGACATATGCCTGAGTTGCAAAAGAGTCTGATATCTTTTGGTACTTTGGATTGTAATGGCTTCAATTACAAGTTTAAAGGTGGAATCTTAATAGAATTTAAAGGTGATCTGACTGTTATGAAAAGGCAGAACTGCATGGAAATATCTACATGTTGCAGGGAACTATTGTTGTAGGTGGAGTTACAGCGGTGGATGCTGAATCAGATGAGACTGTTTTATGGCATATGTGTATTGGATATATAGGAGAACATGGCATGAAAGAACGACACAAAATAAATTTTTTGAAAAGTTTGAAATCATGTCAGTTGGAATTTTGTATATTTTGTGTCCTTGGAAAACAGAATAAAGCAAAATTCAATTCAGCTACTCACAAGACAAAAGGAATTCTTGACTATGTACATTCAGATGTTTGGGGTCCGATTAGAATTGCATCAAAGGGTGGACATGTGTATTACATGAGTTTCATTGATGATTATTCACTGAAGGTTTGGGTTTACTTCATGCATCACAAATCTAGTACGTTTGCCAAGTTTAAAATTTGGAAGGCTGAAGTGGAAAACCTGACAAGGAGGAGAATCAAATACATAAGGTCGGATAATGGGACTACGTACTTTGATTCTCGGTTTATGAAATTTTGTGTGGAGCAGGGCATCAAGAGACATTTTACAGTTCACCGGACACCTTAGCAAAATGGTGTGGTAGAACGGATGAACCAGACTCTTGCTGATAGGGCTCGGTGTCTCAAATTGAATGCAAAGCTACCAAAGAATTTCTAGGCCGAGGCAATTAGTATGGCTTGTTTTTTGGTAAACCAATCACCAAGGGCATCACTAGCGAGTAAAGTGGGGGAAGAGGTTTGGACGGGAAATACAGTAAACTACTTTGGATTGAAGGTATTCAGGTGTCCAGCCTATGTCCACGTGTCTAGTGAGGAGAGGTCTAAGCTTGATCCAAAGTCTCGTCGTTGCATCTTCTTGGAGTATCCAGAGAGTGTGAAGGGGTATAAGTTGTGGGACCTAATGGCAAACAAGGTGGTGGTCAATAGAGATGTAATATTTGATGAGAAGGTTATGGTGAAGCGTACTCAAGAGTTTGATGATCAGAAACAGGAGCCCGAAAGCTGGGGTAGTGATGAACATGTTGTGCAAGTAGAGTTGGAAGTTCAGGGCAACGAAAATGATCATGGTCCCGTGGTTGCAGGGAGCTCTAGCTCTGAAAATTAGCAAGTCGACGATATTTCGATACGGAGATCCGGATGCACTATTAGGCCTCCATCAAGGTATGGTTTTGATGAATTAGTATCTTATGTTTTTCTTACTTGTTTCAAAGATCCAACTACCTTTCAAGAGCCAGTGCACGGTCAGGAGAAAGATAGGTGGATGGAAGCGATGATTGAGGAGATGGAATCCTTGCTTAAGAACCAAACTTGGGACTTGGTGGAGCTTCCAGATGGAAAGAGACCAATAGGGTGCAAATGGGTGTATAGGAAAAAGGAAGCAATTTCAAAAAAGGAAGGAGAAAAATTCAAGGCACAGTTGGTGGCAAAAGGATACTCACAGAAAAAGGGAATAGATTGTTATGAGATCTTTTCTTCAGTGGTACGACATACTTCTATTAGAATTGTGTTAGGGTTGGTAACTCATTACGATCTTCATTGGAACAAATGGATGTGAAGACAGCGTTTCTTCATGGTGACTTGGAGGAACAAATCTATATAGTACAGCCAGAGGGTTTTGTTAAATTAGGAAAAGAAAATTTTGTTTGCAGATTGAAGAAGTCTCTTTATGGGCTGAAACAGTCTCCAAGGCAATGGTATAAACGGTTTGATTCCTACATGATCAAGATTGCCTACAAATGGTGTGAGTATAATTGCTGCGTTTATGTGAATTAACTTGAGGATGGTTCTTTTATTCTCTTGTTATGGTACGTCGATGACATGTTGATAGCTGCAAAGGATTTAATTGAGGTGAATCAGTTAAAAGATCTATTGCATAAGGAATTTGACATGAAGGATCTTGGTTCAGCCAAGTAAATACTTGGGATGGAGATTTGTCGTAATGGGACTGCAGGGAGATTATGGTCATCTCAGGGTGGTTATATGCAGAAGGTTTTGGAAAGGTTTAGCATGACTGATGCAAGACTGGTGAGTACACCTTTAGCGAATCATTTTAAGTTTTCTACTGCAGATTGCCCAAGTTCGAATGAGGAAATTCGGGACATGTCAAAGGTTCCCTATGCTAGTGCTATGGGGAGTCTAATGTATGCTATGGTATGTACAAGGCCAGATTTGGCGCATGCGGTAAGCATGGTGAGCAAGTTTCTCTCTAATCCAGGAAGGTAGCATTGGGAAGCTGTTAAATGGATATTTAGATACTTGCGGGATACATCGGGATATGGCATCATGTTTGGCAAGCAATGGAGTTGTCCTACAGTTATGGGGTTTGTTGAGGTAGATTATGCTGGAGATATTGATGACTGAAGGTCTACAATGGGATATGTGTTTACCTTTGTAGGAGGACCGGTATGTTGGAGATCCATGGTACAATCTCTGGTTGCATTATCCATAACTGAGGAGGAATATATGGCAGTTACCGAAGCTGCAAAGGAAGCCTTATGGCTTACTAGTTTAGTTAGAGAGCTAGGAGTATAGAAAAATGGTGTGGTGCTGCACTGTGATAGTCAGAGTGCTATTTACTTGTCAAAGAATCAAGTATATCATGCTAGAACCAAGTATATTGATGTGAGATTTCACAAGGTTCGGGAATTGATTTCTTCAAGTGAACTTGTGTTAGAGAAAGTTCATACATCTGATAATGCAGCTGATGTTCTGACCAAATTAGTTACTTCAGAGAAGTTCAAGCATTGTTTGGACTTGCTTCATGTCTCCAAGTGATTAAAGGGAGACAAGCCCAAACCTAATGTTTTCAAGTTCAAGGTGGAGTTGTTCATGTTTTTGGGGACTTTCCAATTTTGGGGACTTTTCAAAGGGATGTATAATCGCCAAGGTGGAGATTTTTATTTGTGGCTCTTATACTTAGACAGTACAGCACAGCAGCACAAACTCGTCGACGAAGCCCTGAGTTCGTCGACGAGGGGACGGCAGAGGTTCGTCAATGAAGGCTCTGAAGTTTCGTCAACGAGTAATTACCGAGAGCAGGTGTTTTTAGATTTATGGGTTCGTCGATGAAGCCCAGTGTTCGTTGACGAAGTGTCTTCTTGGTCTCGTTGACGAAGACCTATGTTCATCGACGAGAGATGCCTGCGCTACGAGCAGTTTTTCAGAATTTTTGAATTTTGAATGTTGGGTGTTTGGGCAAACAGGGCGAAACCTTCGAGAAACTTTTATATATGTTATTCTGGGCACATATGAGGGTAGAGTTGATCATTTTTTAGAAGTGTGTTGTGTACATCTTGATTTCTTAGTAAAAAATTTGTGTGTCATTGCTTCCATGGATGTAGGCTTTGCCGAACCACGTTAAATCTTTCTGTTGTCATTTTGATTATATATTCTTATTCACTTTTTGTTTTTATTTCCACTGTGCATCTTCATTATCTGATTCGACCATTATCACAACAGTGTGTTTGTGTGTGTTAGAGTGTATTTTGTTCTGTGTGTTAAAGTGCGTTTTGCAGTGTGTGTTTCAGTAAGTGTAAGTGTGTATTGTTGCGTGTGTTCTAGTGAGTGTAAGTGTGTATTTGCTGTGTGCAAATTGTGTGTGTGTGTGTGTGTGTGTGTGTTTACCTACAGGAGGCTCACGACGATTGATGGTGGCTCGTTTGTTAGCTATGGTGGTGATAGTGAACAGGGATGGCTCTGTTCGGACGAGTTGAGGTTGCAGAGGAGGTGTGTTCGGGGGTTGGTGCCACTCTGTGAAGGTGGAGGCTGCTGGAGGATCTCGTCAGAAGCAAAGGGGGCCGAAGTAGAAGCTGGGCACGACAACAAGAACATCGGGAAGCGGCGGCAACAACGCAGTTTATGACTATGTTGGTGTGGTAGTTGCTCGGTGTGGAGTTGGCGTGATAGCCATGGTTGGCCTGCAAGCATGCGTGGAGGGGCTCGGCTGGAGATGGAGATGATGAGTGGCCGGAGCTGTGGGCTGGAGAGGTTTCCGGTGACAGTGAGGTCTAAACAAGATGGCCGACTCTATGGTCGGCTGCTTGTGAAGTGTCAGGGGTTGCCTCTACGGCTATGGTTGGAGTGGAGGAGGTAGGCTAAGCGAGTGGTTTAGAGAGGGACGGAATGAGAGAGATGGCAGAGAGATCGGGAAGAGGAGTTGGCAGCTGCTGCTACGTGAAGGGATGGCCGCACAGCAACTATTGCTGTTGCAGCTAAGAGAAAAACGAGAGAGATGAGAGAGTTTTTTCTTTCTTTCTTTTTAGGGTTGCCTCCACCCTTTCCAGCCGTGTTTTTGAATGGGAGAGCTGTGTTTTTTTATAGAATAGGGAGGGCGAGCAGAGGAACCCTAGGGTTTATGCCTCCCTTGCTTCTTATATTTTTATTTTTATTTTTATTGTTTTTGTTGTAATAATAATAAGAATAATAATAACAATAATAATACTAACAACAACAACAACAACAACAACAATAATAATAATAATAATAATAATAATAATAATAATAATAATAATAATAATAATAATAGTAATAATAGTAATAATAATATTAAAATAATGATAATGATAATAGAAATAATAATAATAATAATAATAATAATAACAATAAAAATAGTAAAGTTATAATAATAATAATAATAATAATAATAATAATAATAATAATAATAATAGTAATAATAATCTTATTTGACCCGGGCAAAAATAGGGTGTCTATAAGGATATCTCGATAGTGAGAGAATTTCCAGATTTATTTCCTGAGGATTTGCCGAGACTACCTTGTGATCACGAGGTGAAGTTTGCTATTGATCTAGTTCCGGCGACAGCATCGATTTCGAAAGCGCCATATAGAATGGCACCGCCAAAATTAAAAAAATTAAAGGAATAGTAGCAGGAATTATTAGACAAAGGGTTTATTCGGTCGAGCATGTCGCCCTGGGGGGGCGCCGGTATTGTTTGTGAAGAAGAAAGATGGGTCGATGAGAATGTGCATCAACTACAGAGAAATTAATGAAGTGACCATAAAAAATAACTATATGCTTCCCCGCATCGATGATTTATTTGACTAGCTATTAGGGACACCGATTTTCTCAAAGATAGATCTACGGTCTGTGTACCATCAGGTGAAAGTTAGAGCAGGGGATGTTTTAAGACGCCATTCAGGACTCGGTATGGCCACTACGAATTTTTGGTTATGCCGTTTGGACTAACAAATGCTCTTGCAGTGTTTATGGATATGATGAATAAGGTCTTTCACTAGTATTTAGATCAATTTGTGGTGGTGTTTATCGATGACTTACTAGTGTATTCAAAGATCCTAGAGGAGCATGAGGAACATCTGAGGATAGTGCTTCAAGTGTTGAGGGAAAGGAAACTGTATGCGAAACTCAAGAAGTGTGGGTTCTGGCTGAAACAGGTTACCTTCCTTGGACACATGGTATCCAAGGGTGGTATCTTAGTATATATTTGAGCAAGATTGAGGTGGTAGCGGATTGAGTGCAACTAAAGAATGTGCAGGAAATTAGGAGTTTCTTGGGATTAACTGGGTACTACCACAAGTTTGTTGAGTGTTTCTCTAAATTGTCAGGTCCATTGACTAAATTGACCAGGAAAGGTGTGAAATTCGAGTGGACTGATGAATGTATGCAGAGTTTCTAGGAGTTAAAGCAATGACTCATCACTGCACCATTTTTGACAACTCCATCAGGTGAAAAGGGTTTCGTAATTTATAGTGATGCATCACATAAAGGACTCAGTTGTATTCTGATGTAGCAGGGGATAATTATAGCATATGTCTCTCGATAGTTGAAAGAATATGAGAAGAATTACCTTACCATGATCTGGAGTTAGCAGCGGTGGTCTACGCGCTAAAAATTTAGAGACATTATCTTTATAGGGGTAGGTGTGAGATTTTCACTGACCATAAAAGCCTGAAGTATTTCTTCACACAGAAAGAATTAAACATGAGGCAGAGAATATGGTTAAAACTGATAAAATATTACGACTGCACCATCAGTTACCACCTAAGAAAGGCTAATGTAGTAGCTGATATAGCATCCGATTCAGATGAATTTAGAGAGGCTCGGTGTAGAACTCGTAAAGTGAGATCATCAGACATTTATTGCCAATTTGGTATTACAGCCAACTCTATAAGAAAGAATTAAAGTGACTCAGATGGGTGATGCAGAATTAGTAGAACTTATGAGAAAAGTACAAGATGGTCAGGAGGTAGATTTCAGTATCTCATATGATGGAGCCTTGAGGTTCCGTACCAAGTTGTGTGTACCTACTGACCCTAAGATTAAGAAAGTTATTATGGAGGAAACACACCGATCCCTGTATACGATACATCTTGGTAGCACAAAAATGTATAGGGATCTCTGGGAGTCCTTTTGGTGGAGTATTATAAAAAGAGAGATCGCCGAGTTTGTAACACAGTGTTTGACATGCCAGCAGGTGAAAGCTGAGCATCAGAGACCAACGGGAACATTGCATCCGCTTTACATTCCTGAGTGGAATTGGGAACATATAACGATGGATTTTGTCATAGGATTACCATCGGCATTACATAGACAGGATGCCATTTGGGTAGTCATAGATCGACTGGCGAAGATTGCCCATTTCCTGCCTATTAGAGTTAAGTACTCCTTAAACAGACTAGCAGAGTTGTATATACAGGAGATAGTTAGAATGCATGGCATGCCAGTGTCCATAGTTTCTGATCAAGACCCACGGTTTACATCTCATTTTTGGAGGAATTTGGAGAAGGCCATAGGTTCTCAATTATCATTCAACACAGCATTTCATCCTAAAATAGATTGCCAGATAGAAAAGACAATACAGATACTGGAGGATATGCTGCAAGCTTGTGTGTTGGACTTTGGAGGTAGTTGGATTAAGTTTTTGTCATTGGTTGAATTTACATATAATAACAGCTATCAGACTAGCATTAGGATGGCACCATATGAGGCGCTATATGGTAGGAGGTGCTGATCCTCGTTATATTGGGATGAGAATGGGAAATATTGGGGCTAGATCTGATACAACAAACTCATGATAAAGTTAGACTCATCAGATACAGGATTAAAACGGTACAAAGTTGACAGAAGAGTTATGAAGATACTCATCGACGAGAGTTAGAGTTTAATGCAAGGGATTAGGTGTTTTTGAAGGTGGAACCATTGAAAGGAGTTATGAGATTTGGGAGGAAGGTTAAGTTGAGCCCTAGGTATATTGGGTCATTTGATATTCTAGAAAAAGTGGGTCTAGTTGCCTACAAGTTGGCATTATCGCTAGTTTTGACTAAAATCCACAACGTATTTCGTGTTTCTATATTGAGAAAATACATCATAGATCCCTATAAGGCACTGGAGCTCGATGTTACATTATCTTATGAAGAGGTGCTAGTACAGATTTTAGACTGGAAGGAACAAGAGTTGCATACAAAGAGGATTCCACTGGTAAAAGTGTTATAGCGTAGTCATACAGTAGAGGAAGCTTCCTGAGAATTAGATGAACGAATGCTCCAAAGATACCCACACCTCTTCAGTGGGACTCAGGGTTGAAGGTATGTATTTTGATTTGAATAGTGTAATATAGGATAGGTAGTGTTTGATTTTGTTTATGAATAGTTTTGGGAGAGTTTATTTGGGTTATTGTAATCTCCCTGAACCGAAAATGTAACCACAGTATTCCTCTGCCATAAGTGAGGGTAATTGATAAAATTGGGATGTTTCTATAAGGATGAAAAGATTATGAGTAACAATTTTGAGGAAGAAATTTTAAAAGGAGGTGAGAATGTAGAGACCCGAAAAATTTAATTAATAAAAGTAATAAAATAAGAGAAAAGAAAGACAGAGGAAAAGAATAAGAAAAAGGATGGAAATTTAAAAAGGAGAACGGCAGGGATTCGTCGACGAACCCAGGGTCTTCGTTGACGAATGTCCTATGGATTTCGTTAATGAAGTACACGTGTCTTTTCGACGAGAAGATACCGAGAGATTGTGGATTTCAAGAAAATTTTAGGTTCGTCAATGAACTAGCCTCCTCGTCGACGAAGTGCTTTCATGGGTTCGTCAACAAAGTGCTTTCATGGGTTCGTCGACGAATCACATGAACTCGTCGACGAACGCTAGCCTATAAATATTTAAACCCTCATTTTCAGCATCATTTTCTCTCTCCTCTCACTTTCTTTCTCTCTAAACCTACGATTTTTCCTCTCTCTCTCTCTTCAATTCTGGCTTCGTTATAGCCCAGATTGACAATGAGGAACCACCACGAGGTTCGCGGGGAGATTCTCTACAACTTAGCCAGGGTAGATTTTTAATTTGGAGTTTTGAAGCATCATCCCAAAATCAGGGTAAGTAAGATATTTTGGGGTTTAATGGGCTACTTGGAGTATTCGAAACCTAGGAAGTGTTAAACGAAAATTGTTCTAGGAAATGAGTTGTTTAACTTGGGGCAAAAATGTGATTTTTAGGGTTTTGAATTTCAAATGCCACAGACGTAGAATTTGGGTGTTGACAAGCCTCTCAGTAAGTCAAGTAAGGGGAATAAATTATAACAGGTATTTTGAGAATTATCGGTTGAATTAAAATGTGAAAATGTGAGTATGTTATTTTTCCTGGAATTATTATGTTATGAATATCAGATAAAATTTGTATGGCATATGATTTGTTCTAGAAATGTGTTTGAAATTGAGTGTGTGTTTTGCGCTGAGAATAATGAACCTATGATATGTATATTTATTGAAAGCCTTTATGTAGAAATGGAAATAACGAAAACTAGTTATGTTTTATATACTAAACTTGGATAATATGAGAATGGTTTTATTGAGAAACATTGAAAAGTGATATATACTAAAGAGTATCTTCTGAGAAATGATGATATATGAAATATGGAAATGCTTTACTGAGAAATGTTGAATAGCGTGAAATGAAAAAAAAAAAAAAAATATATATATATATATATATATATATATATATTGAAATGATGAAAATATCATTGATATGACGAGATGAATCACGAATGGCGTAGAAAGAATATTCTCAGGGCGGCCATGAGTTACAAACATAGATGTATTGGTTACCGAGGACACTCATGTGCTAGATGATGAAATGAAATTGAAAGTGAAAAGAAAGATGTTAGCTTTACAGTGATCCCAAGAGGGGGGTGAATTGGTATTTTCAAAATTTTTCCCTTAGGTCAATCCCCTAACAACAGTATTACACAACCTTAAGGTCAATCTAGTGCAAATAAATTAACTCAATTTAAATATACTACAAAGTTTAAACAGCACAACTAAACTAACCAATCACGCATGAGAAAGCTATAAATAAATATGACACCCAGAAATGTTAATGAGGCTCAATAAACTGCCTACGTCCCCGCTTTGGCCAACAAGCACAAGGATTACCACTATAATGCTCACTTAAGCAAGTGGAGTAGCACCTAAACAATCAAGTCAATTAGCACATGGTTGACCTCAATCTTTACAAACAATCCTTACCACGCTAGATTACCACCCCCTCGGGCCATGCCTGGAATACAATAATAAGTTCACAATAAGACTGATACAATAATTATGCTTTCATGCAAAACAGATATGTACCCAATATAGACAGTCACATACTGTTGACCTGATTAGTCACACCCTGTTTTGATAATGACAAATACTCTTGGTACTAATGATTGTACTGAGAACTGCATACAAGTTCACCTTGTGCGCACTTCAGGACTAAAAGACTTATCATGATGGCGTGCGGTGTTCGTGCCGATGAATGAAGAATCTTGTGATGCATTTGTATTTATTATTTCGTTTCTTCATTCTGGGATGTAATTTTATTATGGACTGTACACTCATATGGCTTGTAATAATTTGCATCATGCATAATAGGTAGGTATGCTCAAATCGACCTTAGTTGGACATTAAGTACCTACACGGACCATAGAAAGACCTTAGTGACCTTAGTTATGACTTTTTCGGTGTCTCTATTTTGGACCTAGGTGACCCTAAGACACACACATGTACACATATGTTTGTTAGGCACTTGAAATAGGACTTGTTTGGTTCAATACGGGACCGAAATGCACACTTGGTGCACTTTCGGTCGACCGGCCAACACAGTTCACTTTGGCCTGGTCGACCGAACCGGCCCTGGGTCAACAGTTTGACCAAGACACAATTGACCAAACTTCACAGTTCATTTCTTGCCGATCGATCGAACCACCTGGGAGTCAACATTTTGACCTCCCGGTCGACCGACCGCTTTTGTACTACAACCACCTGGTCGATCGAGGGTCCTCGGGAGCTGCCCCAACGGTCTGGTCGACCGAACCATTTAGTTCAAAATCTCCTGGTCGACCAAATCGCGCTAATTTGAAAAATCTCCTATCCCGGTCGACCAACCATTTAGTTCATTTTTCTCCGGGTCGACCGAACCTAGAAAAATTACCCTTGACACATAAATATGGTCGACCGAGCCTTCAGTTCAAAATCCTCCTGGTCGACCGAACCGTTTGTGTCCTGGTCGACCGGACCTCTCGGGTTGCCCTGATTTTTACCGCGATTAAACATATTTTAAACAGGGTTAATTTTTTTTAGATGATTTAAAACTTTCTTAATAATGCCCAATAGGTCCCCAATGGTCAAAAATACCTCCTTGCCTATATATATACCCATTCATTTATCATTATTAGATAGGATTAGCAAACTTGATTAGGGCAAAACTCTCTCAACTCTCAAAACCCTATATTTAGCCAAAAACTTCTTGCAAACACTCACATACTCTTCAATCTTTATTTCTCTAAGCATTGTGAGTATTTCTATAAGGCTATAGTGTGTAATCTCTCTAGCTAATACTCTCTTTTGGTATAAAGTTTGATTGATTTTATTTGAGAGTATAGCCTAAAGTTCTTCCACGGATTTCATTTGATAAATCTTGTGTGGGAAGATTTTAAGGGTTGTGGTTCTTGCATTGTTGTTGCAAGATACCTAAACCTAGATTTTGTGTGCAAAAATCCTTTTGTGAAAAGCTAATCTTTCAAACAACTCCATTGCGCTTTAGACATTGAAATATCGTATTGAGTTTGTTTGATCTATCTTGCTTAGCATATTTGAAACCCTGATCTGATTTTGTGATATTCGAATATTGTGTTTCAAATCTTGCTTAGATACACACTCTAGATCTTGATTGATTATCATACTTGATTGAGTGTTTAGCACACATTAGAGCACTGAGCATATCTACATATCATTAGTGCTTACTTTATTGATTGAGCTGTATTGGTGCACACATCTACTTTTCTAGAAGCATATTTCCATGTACAAATTTCATACACATTTGTTGTATTTCCAGGCACGGGCCTGAAGAGGGAGACTAGTCCTAGAATAGTCCCGGATTGGCTTAGACCCGGTTAGGAAAGCTAGGTGCGTCGTCCTGTTAAGGCGTGTAGGTTGAGATCAGCCCTGCTAATTGACCTGGTTAAGGTTGAGGTCAGCCCTGTGTTAATTTGACCTGGTTGTAAACGGTGCCGCTCCACCCTTAAGTGAGCTATTAGTGGAATCCTCTGGCTTGCGAGTTAGAGGCGGGGACGTAGGCACTGTTGGCCGAACCTCGATAACATATCGTGCGTGTTCACTTACATTTCTGCAATTTACTTACTGCACGTGTATGTTATATTGTGAATGATTAGGTTTACATTTGCATAAACAAACCCTAGGTTAAGTAATACTGTTTATCTAGTTTAACCTAGGCGATAAATTTTAAATATCCAATTCACCCCCCCCCCCCCTCTTGGGATTGCACCAAAGCTAACACATACACATCAACAATATGGATATAGTGTAAGCTCAGTGATGTAAATAGTTGTGCAAACAACACTCAATAGGGTATGATCAATGGAATGTTCAAGAGTGTTCAATACAAGCTATATCTTTGAAACTAGGTAAAGCAAATTTCAATAGCTAATCAAGATTTCAAAGATATCAATCAGATATTCAAACTAACTCAAGAAATTTTCATCAATGAGATAAACACACTACAAGTTTGAAAATTTTGGCTTGTTGAAAATATTTTTGCACAACAAAAATCAAAGCTATGAGAGTCTTGCAACAACTATGCAAAGACCCCTAAGCTTGTTTGTCTATCCCAACAAAAAATTTATAAGATAGTTATGGTGCAACCCCAAGAGGGGGGTGAATTGGGTATTTAAAAATTTGTTACCTAGGTCTACCGATTTTAACAACAATGTAATTTAGCCTAGGGTTAGTCTATGCAATCATCAAACACACATACACGTGCAATAAATATAAGTTGCGGAAATATAAAGAACACGTACGATATGTTATCGGGGTTCGGCCAACTATGCCAACGTCCCGGCCTTGGCCACACCAGCACAAGGATTACCACTATAATGCTCTCTTAAATGGGTGGAGCAACACCTATACAACCAGGTCAATTCAAGGGGCTGACCTTAACCGACACGCCTTAATAGGATGACGCGCCTAACTTTCCTAACCGGATCTAAGCCAATTCGGGACTATTCCACAGGGCTAGTCTCCCTCTTCAAGCCCGAGCCTAGAATACAACCAATGTGTATAAAAATGTTTATATACGGAAATGCGCTTCAACACAAGCAGATGTGTGCACCAATATAGCTCAGTCAATAATTCAAGCACGAATGATATGTAAATATGCTCAGTGCTCTAATGTGTTTTAAACACTTAATCAAGTATATAATTTCCGTCCAAATCTAGAGTGTATATCTAAGTAAGATTAGAAACACACTATTTGAATATCACAAAATTATATCAGGGTTTCAAATATGCTAAGCAAGATAAATCAAACAAACTCAATAGGATATTTCAATGTATAAAGCACAATGGAGTTGTTTGAAAGACTAGCTTTTTATAAAAAGATTTTTGTACACAAAATCTAGGTTTAGGTAACTTGCAACAATAATGCAAGAACCAAAACCCTCAAAGTCTTTCCACACTAGATTTATCAAATGAAATCGGTAGAAGAATTTTAGGCTATACTCTCAAGTAAAATCAATCAATTAGTTAGTATACTAAGAGAGAGTATTAGCTAGAGAAGCTTAAGTACAATAGCCTTAAATAAATACTCACAATGCTTAGAGAAAGAGAATGAGGAGTATGAGAGTGTTTGCAAGAAATATTTGGCTAATATAGGGTTTTTAGGGTTTTGAGAGTTGAGAGAATTTTTACCCTAATCAAGTTTGCTAATCCTTTCTAATTAAGACAAATGAACTAGTATATATAGGCAAGGAGGATTTTTTGACCGTTGGGGATACAATGGGTATAATTAGAATCGTTTAAAGCATCATTAAGAAAATTAACCAAGTTTACCCCATTTAAAAATTAGTAAAAATTATTTTAACTCGCAAGGTTCGGGTGCCCGGCCTGAGGTTCAGGTGCTCGAATAGACACAGTCAAAAATTCAATTTTAAGAGGTTTGGGTGCCTGAGTTGAGGACCGGTTGGCTGAACTAAAGTCAGTATCCAAATGATCGAGATTTGAGGGCCCGAAGCTGAGTTCGGTTAACCGAACTAGGCAATTCAGTCACCCGAGCCCACTTTTGAATGTAAGCAATCGATCGCTCGAATAGTTGAAAAGGGTGCTCTGACATGTATTCGGGTGCCCGAGGAAGATACGTTCAAAATGAGTTCGGGTGCCCAAACACAGAGTCAACAAGTTGACCAGTTCGGTCGCTTGAGTCGTTTTACATGGCCTGGGTTCGGTCGCTCGAACCCTCTTAACCTTTTCGATTTAATTCCATATTTAGCTACTTTTAATGCCCCTGATAATATATGTGATATGGGGACTATTTTGTACATTTGTGTAGGGACCTAGGGACTCTCTATGCTAACGGAAAAATCTCTAAGGTCTATGTACGTACCTAGAGTCCAACTATGGTCGTTTTGAGCATACCTACTTACCATGCATGATGCAAATTATTACAAGCCATACACTCGCATAGTTCATAATTAATTACATCCCAAAATGAAGAAGTAAACAAATAAATACAAAATAAAACACATAGATCTACATTCTTCGGCACGAATACCTCACGCCATCATAATATGTCTTTTAGTCCTAAAGCGTGCACAAGGTGAACCTGCATGCAATTCTTAGTACAACCATCAGTACCAAGATGTAATAACCCCAAAAATGGTTATAGAAGATTAGTGGATAGATTTTCAAAAAAATAATAAAATAATAAAATAAATTAAAATAAATAGATTAATTAATTAATTAATCGGATTTAAAAATAATAATAAATAAGAAAATAAATAAATAAATAATTAAAATTTATTTTTATTTTTATTAATAAAATATATTATTATTAATATTAATTAAATATATTATTATTATTATTATTATTATTATAAACTATCCTACCTGAAGCTTCAAAAGAAGCTTCAGGATAATTCTTGCGCCCCCCCCCCCCCCCCTCATTATCTTCTTCTTCTTCCTCTTTCTTTTCTTTTCTTTTCTTTTCTTTATTCAGCGCAGCTCTGAACACTCTCCCTCTCTCCTCTCATTCTCTCTCCCTCTCTCCTCGATTTCGTGACGAATTTTCGCCCGATCGAAAATCCGAAAATACCACTAGACTCCATTCGCCGCTGCCGTCATTTCTACTGGAGCGGATCAGTGGTAGGAGCAGCGTATGCGTATTCCCTAGGGTAAGCCATTTTCTCCTTTTTCTTTAATTTCTCGCAAAATATAAGCTCAATTAACGAACGAACACCACCACGAGAATCTAGGAATGATTCTCTACAAGTCTAGTGGGACAAAATTCTCGTGGGGGTGTCGGGCCAAAATCCCAAATTTGGGGTGTGGAGGTTATTAAGGGGCTTATTTTTAATTAATTAGCATTAATTTAGAAATGCTAAAATATTGAGCATTTTGGGTTGAAGTAGAATTTCTAGAATTTAGGGTCCGGGTGAACGCCGCAGGTGTAATTTTGGGACCCGCAGGTAAAATTTAGAAAATTAAGTGGGGGTGTTAAAAATAGCTTAAATATTAATTTGAGGTATATGGAGTCTAGGGAAGGCTAGATGGGTATTATTTTGAAGAAATAGATTAATTAATTTGGAAAAAATGCAAATTGTAGGAGTTAAGTTTTGGGCGCCATGGGCATGAAATTTTGGATTTTAGTGAGACTCTCAGTAAGTCATGTAAGGGAAATAAATTATAGCAGTGTTTTTAGAATTATTACTTGAATGAATACGTGAAATTGAGCATATGATATTTTGTCTGAAAATTATTATGATATAAATATCAGATAAATTGTGTGGCATTTGAGTAATTGTAAATTGTGATATTTTGGAGTGTAAAATATAATAATGTGTAATTTCTGAGAAAATATTAAAATGAGAATTACTGATCTGATTAGTGAAAAATAATGTAATATAGTATTATTATATGAGTAGAAATGTTTTGCTTGGAAAATGAGATTTTGTGAATTATTGATATTGGAAAATAATGAAATGTGGTATTTATTTGTCAGTGGAAATTATTTGCATGAGAAATGAGTATTTTGGGAAAATGTGAAAAATACATGAAATATGATATATGATATTACGAGATGATGAAATGTGCACATAAAATGATGAGAATATTTATATTGAACTGAATGGTTATGATATTCAGCACGGTACCATTGGATGGTTATGATATTCAGCACGGTACCGTTGCGAGTGCTGTTAGTACAACCACACGAACTCTTGGAGCGTGTGGCGTGACAGTCGACTGTGCCATTGTGTAGGGTTGTTGGGCCCCCTGAGTCCGGATCAGGGTATTAGGCCGGCTAGTTGCACTACAGACGCGATATGTGATATGATATTTGATCTAACAGGGTCGGCCAATGGCGGTTAGATCCAGCCTTCGAGCCGCACAACCTTGACCATGGAGGGAAGCATGGCGTGTATAGAAAGATCCTTAGGATGGCCATGAGTTACAGACGCGATGTTGGTATTTGATACCAAGGATACTCATGAGCCGAAAAGTAAAGTGGAAATGAAAAGTGAAAGAATGATAAAATTGGCTAAAATGAGAAATGAAAGAAAGAATGGAAATTGAGAAATAAAGAATGATAAAATTGAGAAATGGAAAAGTGTGAGTTAATAATATAAATAATTAAGGTTAAGTGAAACTCTCCGCCTGAGGGCTTACTGAGTAAGGTGAGTGCCCTGATGGGTATCAGATGTGGCCATACCCGGTTGCATAATGTGTTAGGGCAGAGGGAAGCTACCTGTATGGGCGGGTAATCTTCCCTATTCTCAGAAACTTCGCATGTAAATATGTATTGGAAATCATTAAATTTGATAAATGATTTTTAAGCTTATAAAAGCTTGTGTTGTATGTCTATATGATTATGTGTATGTGAATATCAGTGTATTTTCTCAAATGAAATGGTGATTTGAAAAGTAAAGTGTATTATAATTGTACTCATTTGGCCACACACTGTAAATAATCTATTCCTTCTTACTGAGATGTGTCTCACCCAAATTATCTAAATTTTTCAGGGGACAGAGATAGGCCAGGTGATAGAGCTCCGTGATCATAGGGAGCTGGGACCTTGAGATACAGGGTGAGTTTTGACTAGGGAGGTGTGGTTCCCTAGGGTTGTATTATTTTTGGGTATGAGATAGTATTGTGTATTTATGTACGTTGATACTCTGGGTATTGTATTTTGACTGATGTGTATATACTGTCTTCTGCTGTTAGGTTGTTTAATAAAATACTTTTTACCCAGTACCCAATGCGGGTCAGGTCGTATGAATGATAGTAGGATTGTTGACGTGGCCGATTAATGGATTTATGACATGATTATTTATTTATATTAAAAAAAATTGTATGAAAATCGGGGCGTCACAGTTTGGTATCAGAGCCTAGGTTGCTAGGTTCTGTAGACTTTAGTAGACAGCGAAATACAATACTAGAGTATTGGAGTGGATTTTGAGGAAAATAGGTGATGAGTAGACTGACATGTGAGTTAGTGGTTGTTTGAGGATGAGGTGAGAATTTAGGATTCTATCTTACGGCCTAAAGGCAGGAGTACCGAGGTTGTTTCTGTGTTTTTCCTGGGGTGACAATTTCAGGAAAACCATGAATACTACCGCTGGGTCTTGTAACTGAGTGGTAGGACTGAATCTTAAATGGGGATTAAAGATGTGGATAGAAGAATAATTTATGAGTTATTGTAGTGTATGGGTTGCGTGATAGTGATTGTATGCTAAGATTAGTTGTTTCCTTTGCAGAATGGATCGGGGAAACAGTAACACGAATACGGGAGGTGATGGAGTAGGACCTTCTAGTATGGGTGGTATAGACCCTGACGCAGTGTTACGTAGCGTCACTCAACAGGTGATGGCTGAGATAGCCAGGAGCTCGGGGGAGCGGAGCTGCACGATCGAGCAGTTCACACGTATGCGACCCCCATCTTTTGCTGGAGGAGCGAACCCATTGGTAGTAGAGAACTAGGTTTAGGACATAGAAGACATTCTGGCAGTCCTATCATGTACAGACGAGCAGAAAGTATTATTTGCTACCTTTAAATTGACCGAGGAGGCAAAGCACTAGTGAAGGTCAGTGAGAGTACTAGAGGAACAGAGGCCTGACCCTATAGCGATGATGTGGAGTCGCTTTAGGGAAATTTTCTTCGAGCAGTACTTTCCCGCTACAATCAGGAGTGCGCAGGCGTCAGAATTTCTGTATCTGACACAGGGGTCTATGACGGTGCAATAGTACGCAGTGAGGTTTGTTCAGCTATCCCGCTTCGCCCCATATATGGTGCTAGATGAGGAGAGGAAGGCGAGAAAGTTTGAGGAGGGTCTGAGGCAGAACCTGTATGAGCAGGTGGTAGGTTTCCGAGCTCAGACCTTCTTGGAGATAGTAGACAGAGTTGCGGTGATTGAGAGCAGCATACAGAGAGGCACAGCAGCCCAGAGCCAGAGGAAGAGGCTCGCGCCTTCTGATTTTCAGGCAGGGCCTAGTCGAGGGCCATGGAGGAGATTTGATACCGAAGGAGGACGACGACAGGGAGGAAGAGAGCGAGCAGTACAGGGCAAACAGATGCTCCCTCCATGTCCCAGATGTTTGAGGAGGCACCCAGGAGAGTGCCGAGTGAGAAAGGTGGTCTGCTATCAGTGCCACCAGCCTGGGCATATCGCGAGAAATTGCGAGGCACCACCAGCGGTAGCGGCTGCTCCTTGATCATATGGAGGAGGCTACCAGGCACCTCGAGGTGGACAGTAGAGGAATACTGCGCCGACGCGAGTTTATGCACTGATGTCGGGAGATGCTGAGGCGGCAGGAGATGTGGTGACAGGTACTATTTCAATACTTTCATTTAAAGCTACTATTTTGTTTGATTCTGGGGCGACGCATTCATTTATCGCTCAGGATTATGTTAAATTGTGTGGGTTTGAGCCTTAGTAGTTAGAAATTAGTTTGTCTGTTGCTACGCCAACTAGGACCGTAGGGGTATGTAGGAAGGTACTCAGGGACTGTCCAGTGGATATTCAAGGGAGGTATTTGTTAGCTAATCTGGTGGTTTTAGACATGCATGGGTTTGAGGTAATCTTGGGCATGGATTGGCTAGCTGCCCACTATGCTAGCATTGATTGCCATTAGAGAGTGGTAGTGTTTAGACCTCCAGAGGGACAGGAGTACAGATTCGTGGGATCACGTGTGCACACCCCACCTCCGTTATTATCTGCTATTCAGGCGTGTAAATTGCTATCAGAAGGTTGTCAGGGATATTTAGCCTATGTGAAGGCTGTATCAGAAGGGGAACTGAGGGTGGAGGATATCCCAGTGGTGAGGGATTTTCCTGATGTATTTTCCGAGGATTTTCCGGGACTACCTCCTAATCGTGAGGTAGAGTTTGTTATTGATCTGGTTCTAGGGACAGCGCCGATTTCGAAGGCGCCGTATAGAATAGCACCGGCAGAGCTGAAAGAATTGAAAGAGCAATTGTAGGAGCTGTTAGATAAGGGGTTCATTCGGCCTAGTGTGTCACCCTGGGGAGCACTGGTGTTGTTTGTGAGGAAGAAGGATGGCTCGATGAGATTGTGCATTGACTATCGAGAAATAAATAAAGTAACTATCAAGAATAAATACCCGCTCCTGCGTATTGATGATTTGTTTGACCAGTTACAAGGGACACAGATCTTTTCAAAGATAGATTTACGCTTTGGGTACCATCAAGTGAAAGTCAGGGCGGAAGATGTTCTGAAGACGGCATTTAGAACATGGTATGGTCACTATGAATTTCTAATTATGCTGTTTGGATTGACGAATGCTCCTGCAGTGTTTATGGATCTTATGAACAAGGTTTTTCACCAGTACTTGGATCATTTTGTGGTAGTATTTATTGATGATATACTGGTGTATTCGAAGAGTCCAGAGGAGCATGAGGACCATCTGAGTATAGTGTTGCAAGTATTGCAAGAGAAGAAGCTATATGCAAAGCTCAAGAAGTGTGAGTTCTGGCTGGAACAGGTTACCTTCCTTGGACACGTTACATCCAAGGGTGGTATTTCTGTTGATCCGAGTAAAATTGAGGCGGTAGTAGACTGGGTACAACCAAAGAACATGCACGAGATCAAGAGTTTCCTGGGATTGGCTGGGTACTACCGCAGGTTTGTTGAGGGCTTCTCTCGATTGTCAGGCCCGTTGACCAGATTCACCAGGAAAGGAGCGAAGTTTGAGTAGTCTGATGAATGTGAACAGAGCTTCCAGGAGTTGATGCAGCGACTTATCACTGCGCCTATGTTGATGATTCCTTCAGGAGAAGAGGGGTTCGTAATTTACAGTGATGCGTCCCATAAAGGGCTCAAATGCATGTTGATGCAGGGGGGGAGAGTAATAGCCTATGCCTCACGACAGTTGAAAGAATATGAGAAGAACTACCCTACCCACGATCTAGAGTTGGCGGCGGTTGTTTACGCACTGAAGATTTGGAGGCACTATCTATATGGGGGTAGGTATGAGATATTTATTGACCATAAAAGCTTAAAGTATTTCTTCACGCAGAAGGAATTGAATATGAGGCAGAGGAGATGACTGGAGCTAATAAAGGATTACGACTGCACTATCAGCTACCACCCGGGAAAGGCTAATGTGGTTTTTGATGCTTTGAGTCGGAAATCAGTTGAATCATCTGTATCTGCAGTAGAGATTCAGCATCCGATTCAGATAGATCTGGAGAGGCTCGGTGTGGAGCTGGTAGAGGGCGATCACCAGGCGTTCATTACTGACTTGGTTTTGCAGCCGACTCTACAGGAGAGGATTAAAGTAGCTTAGAGGAATGATGCAGAACTAGTAGAGCTTATGGGAAAGGTACAGGATGGTTAGGAACCAGAGTTCAGCATTTCAGATGATGGAGCCTTGAGGTTCCATACCAGGTTATGTGTTCCTGCCGATCCTGAGATTAAGAAAGTCATTTTGGAGGAAGCACATCGATCCCTATATACTGTACATCCAGGCAGCACTAAAATGTACAGGGATCTCCGAGAGTCCTTCTGATGGAGCAACATGAAGAGAGAGATAGCTCAGTTTTTGGATCAGTGTTTGACGTGCCAGCAAGTGAAGGCTGAGCATCAAAGACCGGTGGGATCATTGCAGCCATTTCACATTCCTGAGTGGAAGTGGGAACATATAGTGATGGATTTCGTCTCAGGATTACCGCCAGCATTGCATGGACAGAATGCTATTTGGGTAGTGGTGGATCGATTGACGAAGACTGCCCACTTTTTGCCGATCAGAGTTAGCTACTCTATGGACAGATTGGTTGAGTTATACATCTAGGAGATAGTTAGACTCTACGGCGTCCCAATGTCCATAGTTTCAGATAGAGACCCACGGTTCACATCTCGTTTTTGGAAGAGTCTGCAAGGGGCCATGGGTTCTCAGTTGTCGTTCAGTACAACTTTTCATCCTCAGACAGATGGACAGACAGAGAGGACAATACAGATTCTGGAGGATATGCTGCGAGCATGTGTGTTGGACTTTGGAGGTCGTTGGATGCAGTATTTGCCACTGGTTGAGTTTGCGTATAACAACAGCTACCAGGCCAGCATTGGGATGGCACCATATGAGGCACTGTATGGCAGGAGGTGCCGATCCCCGTTGTACTGGGATGAGGTTGGTGAGAGACAGGTATTGGGGCCAGAGCTGATACAGCAGACTTGGGATAAAGTCAGACTCATCAGAGACAGGATAAGGACAGCGCAGAGCAGGCAGAAGAGTTATGCTGATACTCGTCGGCGAGAATTGGAGTTTGACACAGGAGATCATGTATTCCTGAAGGTGGCACCTCTGAAGGGTGTTATGAGGTTCGGGAGGAAAGGTAAGCTGAGCCCTAGGTATATTGGACCATTCGAGATTCTTGAGAGAGTGGGTCCAGTTGCCTATCGTTTGGCATTACCACCGGTCCTATCTAGGATCCATGACGTATTCCATGTTTCTATGCTGAGGAAATACGTCCCAGACCCCTCCCATGTGATTAGATATGAAGCACTGGAGTTGGGCGATACTTTAGCTTATGAGGAAGTGCCAGTGTAGATTCTTGACTGGAAGGAACAGGAGCTACGCACGAAGAAGATTCCATTGGTAAAAGTTCTATGGCACAACCATGCCATTGAGGAGGCTTCCTGGGAACTAGAGGATCAGATGCGCCAGAGATATCCGCACTTATTCAGTGGAGTTTAGCTAGTCAAGTGAATGGAATATTGTTGTAGTTTTTATTTGTATAGTGTAACGTAAGATAGATAGAGTTTTTAGTTTTGAAAAGTGAATGGTTTTGGGAGAATTTTGAATAGTTGTAATCTCCCAGAATCGTCGTTGTAACCACGGTATTCCTTCGCCATAAGTGAGGGTAATCAATAAAAATAAGAACTGTTTTCGCTAAGGAAGGGAAACAGGAGAAATGACAAATTTCGAGTACGAAATTTTTATAAGGATGGGAGAATATAATAACCCCAAAAAGGGTTATAGAAGATTAGTGGATAGATTTTCAAAAAAATAAAATAAAATTAATTAATTAATTAATTAATCGGATTTAAAAATAATAATAATAAATAAGAAAAAAATAAATAATTAAAAGTTATTTTTATTTTTACTAATAAAATATATTATTATTAATATTAATTAAATATATTATTATTATTATTATTATTATTATTATTATTATTATTATTATTATATAAACTATCCTACCTGAAGCTTCAAAAGAAGCATCAGGATAATTCCTGCGCCCCCCCCCCCCCTCATTATCTTCTTCTTCTTCCTCTTTCTTTTCTTTTCTTTTCTTTTCTTTATTCAGCGCAGCTCTGAACGCTCTCCCTCTCTCCTCTCTCCTCTCATTCTCTCTCCCTCTCTCCTCGATTTTGTGACGAATTTTCATCCGATCGAAAATTCGAAAATACCACTGGACTTCATTCGCCGCTGCCGTCATTTCTACCGGAACGGATCAGTGGTAGGAGCGGCGTAGGCATATTCTCTGGGGTAAGCCATTTTCTCCTTTTTCTTTAATTTCTCGCAAAATATAAGCCCAATTAACGAACGAACACCACCACGAGAATCTAGGGATGATTCTCTACAAGTCTAGTGGGACGGAATTCTCGTGGGGGTGTCGGGCCAAAATCTCAAATTTGGGGTGCGGGGGTTATTAAGGGGCTTATTTTTAATTAACTAGTATTAATTTAAAAATGTTAAAATATTGAGCATTTTGGGTTAAAGTAGGATTTCTAGAATTTAGGGCCCAAGTGAACGCCGCGGGTGTAATTTTGGGACCCGCAGGAAAAATTTAGAAAATTAAGTGGGGGTGTTAAATAATAGCTTAAATATTAATTTGAGGTATATGGAGTCTAAGGAAGGCTAGATGGGTATTATTTTGAAGAAATAGATTAATTAATTTGAAAAAAATGCAAATTGTAGGAGTTAAGTTTTGGGCGCCAAGGGCGTGAAATTTTGGATTCTAGCGAGACTCTCAGTAAGTCAGGTAAGAGAAATAAATTATAGCAGTGTTTTTAGAATTATTACTTGAATGAATACATGAAATTGAGCATATGATATTTTTTCTGAAAATTATTATGATATAAATATCAGATAAATTGTGTGGCATTTGAGTAATTGTAAATTGTGATATTTTGAAGTGTAAAATATAATAATGTGTAATTTCTGAGAAAATATTGAAATGAGAATTACTGCTCTGATTAGTGAAAAATAATGTAATATGGTATTATTATATGAGTAGAAATATTTTTCCTGGAAAATGAGATTTTGTGAATTATTGATATTGGAAAATAATGAAATGTGGTATTTATTTGTGAGTGGAAATTATTTGGATGAGAAATGAATATTTTGGGAAAATGTGAAAAATACATGAAATATGATATATGATATTACGAGATGATGAAATGTGCACATAAAATGATGAGAATATTTATATTGAACTAAATTGTGATATAGTGGAATATAATTGATGAAATGCCAATATCGTATAATGATTGCGGGTATGTGGTGGTAAACCCTGTTGGATGGTTATGATATTCAGCACGGTACCGTTGCGAGTGGTGTTAGTGCAACCACATGAACTCTTGGAGCGTGTGGCGTGACAGTCGACTGTGCCATTGTGTAGAGTTGTTGGGCCCCCTGAGTCCGGATCAGGGTATTAGGCCGGCCAGTTGTACTATAGACGGGATTTGTGATATGATATTTGATCTAAACGGGTCGGCCAACAGCGGTTAGATCCAGCCTTCGGGCCGCACAACCTTGACCATGGGGGGAAGCATGGCGTGTATAGAAAGATCCTCAGGGTGGCCATCAGACGTGATGTTGGTATTTGATACCGAGGATACTCATAAGCCGGAAAGTAAAGTGGAAATGAAAAGTGAAAGAATGATAAAATTGGCTAAAATGATAAATGAAAGAAAGAATGGAAATTGAGAAATAAAGAATGATAAAATTGAGAAATGGAACATTGTGAGTTAATAATATAAATAATTAAGGCGAAGTGAAACTCTCCACCTGAGTGCTTACTGAGTAAGGTGAGTGCCCTGATGGGTATTAGATGTGGCCATACCCGGCTGCATAACGTGTTAAGGCAGAAGGAAGCTACCTGTATGGGCGGGTAATCTTCCCTATTCTCAGGAACTTCACGTGTAAATATGTGTTGGAAATCATTAAATTTGATAAATGATTTTTAAGCTTATAAAAGCTTGTGTTGTATGTCTATATGATTATGTGTATGTGAATATCAGTGTATTTTCTCAAATGAAATGGTGATTTGAAAAGTAAAGTGTATTATAATTGTACTCATTTGGCCACACACTGTAAATAATCTATTCCTTCTTACTGAGATGTGTCTCACTCAAATTATCTAATTTTTTCAGGGGACAGAGATAGGCCAGGTGATAGAGTTCCGTGATCATAGGGAGTTGGGACCCTGAGATACAGGGTGAGTTTTGACTAAGGAGGTGTGGTTCACTGGGGTTGTATTATTTTTGGGTATGAGATAGTGTTGTGTATTTATGTACGTTGATACTCTGGATATTGTATTCTGACTGATGTGCATATACTGTCTTCCGCTGCTAGGTTGTTTAATAAAATACTTTTTACCCAGTACCCAATGCGGGTCGAGTCGTATGAATGATAGTAGGATTGTTGACGTGGCCGATTAATGGATTTATGACATGATTATTTATTTATATTAAAAAAAATTGTATGAAAATCAGGGCATCACACAAGAGTATTTGTTATAATCAAAACTAGGTGTGACCAATGAAGTCAACATATAATATGGAATCAGTGGGATAAAACTTAGCCAAACTCCCCAAAAATAATATCAATAATCAATCAAGCAAATAGGAGTTTTAGCACTGTCTAGCAATTACAAGCACACTCACTAAGCTCTTACAATACCAAGATGTATTAAAGGAATGAGTATTTGAGGGTATTTGAGCAAAGTAGGATTTTAGAGTTGAGAGGATTCTTGGTTAATGATTTTTTCTAATTACTTGCTAATCCTCAGTAATGAGCCTATATTTATAGACAAGGTAAAAATTATAACCGTTTGGGACCTTCAGGGTATTATTAGAAAAGTTCTAAAATATTTAGGAAATATTAACCCAAATTAACCCATGTTTACCTCGGCTAAAATAAATTTAACCCGAGAAGGTTCGGTCGCCCAAATAGACTCATTTTCAAAAAAAAAAAGCTCTTTAAAATAGTTCGACAGCTTGAGTCCTAGTACGGTAGCCTGAGCAAAAGTCTGTAGCATTTGTTCGTAGATTTGGGTGCCTGGTCAGTGGATCGGTAACCCGAACTCAGAGGTTCGGTCGCCAAGGCCTGTTTGTGAACTGTTTTCCTTGGTAGCCTGAGTTGGTGAAGGGTCCATTTCAAAGGGTTCGGGTGTCCAAGGAAGATATGTTTAAAAAAGGTTCGGTTGCCCGAGAGCTAGGTCAACTGTTGACTTTTCAATAGTTTGGGCGCTCGAGGAGTTTTGAACTCCTATGGTTCGGTCGCCTAAGCTCTCTCAAACTTCCTTATAATGTTCAATTCAGTTTATATTTAACACTCCTAAATTCAGTACGATATATGTGCATGAGTGTTAGGACTTAGAGTCGTACTAGGGTCTTATTGAGCTTACAATATATCCTATATGCATGACATGCAGATAATTATTATAGACCATATACCTAGTTACTATTACAGACCCATATTACATTAATTGAATTTACAATATGAAAGAGAATCTTTAGGGTCTTCATATCTTGCTTCAAGTGTCATTCCTTAAAATGCTCATATAAACCTGCACATACACTTGAAAATGACTCACTCGAAAAATGAGCAGCTCGGAAGCTATCCCAAGTATAGGAGTTATGTCGTGTAATATTAAGCCCAAGGGCTAGATCGTCTCCTCAGGGAATGCGTTTTAATCTCTAAGTTTACGTTTGCCCAATCGAAAACAAAAATGCACTGAACTTGGTCCAGATTCGGGGTTTTTCAAGATGGTTCAATTTCACTTTTGATGAATTAAATGACATGTAATTTAAAACCCTAAACTAACATGCACTAAATAAAAGAAAACAAGAATAGAAACCCTAGTTTACTTAAAGAAACATTGGGACACGCACTAATTAAAACTGGAAACTACAAATAAGGAATTAAAACACGCTAGAATGGAAACTCTAATCTACCTAAGGAAACATCGACACACACACTAATTAAAGATGGTAACCTAGATCATGGAATTAAAAACACCCAATAAAAGCCGAACAAAATTACGGAATTAAATCAAGAATCACAATTTAAACACAAACACGAACTCAACGAGAATTTAACATTCAAACAATAACGGAGCACGATAAAAATATAAACTTAAATAAAATGGACCCTAACTAAAACGAACTTTGATAAAAAAAAAATACTTTTAAACATTATTCTAGGACAAAACTAGACATCACCATATTAAACTACTAAATGGAAACATTAAACAAATCTAACACAAACTTAATTGAAAGAAAAAAAAGAAATAAATAAATAACTGAATACTGCAATAAATAAAAAAAACTAAATAAATATTTCAAACAAAAATCCCTAAACAATAATCAAAGTAAAAAAAATCAAAACTTTAATAAATTTCAATACAAATTAACATCCAGACTCAATGACAATAATAATAACAATAAAAAGTTAAGAAGATAGCTGGAAGAGAAAGAGAAGAAGAGAGAGATAGAGAGAGAGAACAGAGTATGGCTTCTACAGGCGCTCGAGTCTGCTGTGGATGTTGCTTGCTGTGCTGGAATAGGGGCTGAGGAGGTCTTGCAGCAGCAAGGAGGCTCTCGAGTCTGCTGTTCCTGCTCGGGTGGCTGTGGGTGTTGTTGCTGCCGAGGAGCTATGCTGCTGGAGACTGCCGTGTAGAGTTGCTGTTCGAGGCTGCTGCTCGGGTGGAGTTTGGAGCTACTGGGCAAAGGTTGCTTCCGCCGAAGCTGCTGTTGGTGTGGATGCTGATATGTGCAGAGGTTGAGGCAGAGAGAGGCCGTGGGTGCTGGTGGTTTGCAGCAGGACAGTGTTGAGCTATGTGCTGTGGCCATGAGCAGTGGAGGGTACTCGGCTGTGTGGGTTGAGAAACAAAGGGAGAAGGAGAGATTGGAAAAGGTTAAGGAAAACAGGGGAAAAAGAGAATCCGGGAATGAGAAAAACAGAGGGAAAGAAAATAAAGAGAAAAGAGATAAGAACAGGGAAGGAGAGAACAAAAGAAAAAGAACATAACAAAGTAAGGGAGAAAGAGTAGGGAAGAGGGAGAGTTTGAGGGAGAGAGAAGGGTACCGGAGGCACCCCATGCGCAGGGGATAAAAGGAGATTAAATAAGGATGGGGGAAAGAAGCTGCCCTAGGACCCCCTGGAGCTAACCCGACCTGGATGGGAGATTTGACCCATTCATATATATATTTTTTTCTCATTTTATTTTTTCTCTGTTCATCACAAATTCTGCTCTTCTGGAGCCTGTATATCACAAAACTCAAAACACAAAAGTTGTAGATGATCCTTTTCTATTTCTCAAAAAATTTGAATCGTCTCAATCGGAGCTTGGACGGAAAAGTTATGCACAAAATACGAACAGGTATCGGTTTTGATTCCCTGGAATTTTCCTGCGACAAAAAATTACCAAATTCTAATAAATAGTGCAATAAAGTTCAAGAATGATGATTTTGGCATTTTATTAAAATATTGGACAATTTTGGACATTTAATTAAAAATATAAACCGTAAAGCTCGGGTTAAACGTCCAATTACGCAGTTTCGGCGCGTAATCAGAAAACAATCAAATACCTAAGTATTTGTCATTATCAAAATCGGGTGTGACCTATAAAGTCAACATTCTCCCCCTTTTTGATGATGACAAATATGTCATGCAAAAAATGGGTCTAGCCTTAGAAGGCTCACCCTAACAATGTGCATTATGTAAAAGTATTTTCCTTAAGTGCAACCCAATTGTTGCCTCTTATTCATCTCCCCCTTTTGGCAACACCAAAAGGGCTATGAAAGTAATAGCCTTAGGCAATGAGTATAAATCATTTGTATACAAGATAAGTTTAGGAATTTTTTTTTTAAAGAATTTTGGCAGCATGCCATTTGAAAGTAGGACATTTCCAAAAAAAAATCCTATATAAAAAATGACCTGTTTTGAGTTTTTAAGATTTAACAGTTTATCCACAACTACTCAACTCAAACAGTTCCAGTATGATCAATACATTAAAACATAAATGCAATCATCATCATGCAGTAGATATGAGAATTGTGCATTGCAAAACATAATCAATTTCATAAAGTCCAAGCTAATGAAAGATATCAATAGTTATATTAGTTGTTAGACTTTGAAATTATTAGAAAGCTCCCCTTAAGTTTATGCAAACTATGAAATATCTAGGAAGCATGTCTACTATGCATGAGACCTAATTCATGTCTAATTTCTATGAACCTATCTTCTGGAGTGGTTTAGTGAAAATGTCTGCCCACTGCTCACTAGTGCATACAAACTCAAGAGCCACATCTCCTTTTGGCACATGATCACGAAGGAAGTGATTTCTAATTTCAATGTGTTTTGTTAGTAAATGTGAGATAGGATTTTTAGAGATGTTGATTGCACTAGTATTATCACATTTAATCGGAATTGTATCATAGTGCAATACAAAGTCCATAAGTTGTTGTTTTATATTAAGAGTTTGAGCACAATAACTTCCAGCCGCAATATATTCTTCTTCAGCTGTAGATAAGGCAACTAAGTTTTGTTTCTTGGAGAACCAAGAAACGAGGGATTGTTTTCAATAGTGACAAGTGTCATTAGTACTCTTCCTATCAACCTTACTACCGGCAAAGTTGGCATCAATATAACTCACAATCTCAAAGGTAGTATGCTTAGGATACCATAAGCCTAACTCTATAGTTGCAATTAGATGCCTAAGAATTCGTTAACTGCTAATAGATTAGATTCCTTAGGAATGGCCTGAAACCTAACACACATGCACACACTAAAAGAACTTTCATGGCGATCTACAGTAAAAAAAACTTTATGATCTAATTTACTTCCAACTATGTATTTATCATTTTCAAATGATACCTTATATCATTTATCACACAATTGAATTATGCTCAATAAATTATGCTTCAAGCCATCAACTAATGGAGCATTATCAATTATCAGGGAAGGATCCTTATCGACCTTACCTACACCGATGATGTGTCCTTTTGTATTGCCGCCAAACGTCACATACCCTCCATCCTACGGAATGACTGACGCAAATTTTGCCTTGTCGCTGGTCATGTGCAGTGAGCACCCACTACCCAGGTACCACCTATCCTTGGAGGAGGACAATCTCAAACACACCTCATCATCATGTGCCATCAATCACAAGTTAGCAACCTCTAAGTCGCTACGATCCGAGTCTGAGTCACCGCTACTTAATTTATCCCATGAAGTGTCTGCTTTCATGGCTTTCTTCTTTTTCCTAGCATCCTTTTTCAGTAGTGGGCAATTCGGCTTGATGTGCCCAACTTTGTTGCAATTGTAACACATGGGAGCATTTGATTTTTCTTTTTTTTTACTAAACTCTCCCTTCTCAGATGCAAACTCCCTATATCTTTTGTATGGCTTTCTATTCTTTGTGAAGAATTTGCTGAATTTTCTAGTTAGCATGACCATATCATCCTCAGAGTCAAGTTCGCTACATTCACTAGATGTATTAGTGGAGGTTTTCAATGTAGTCACCATTTTTGCCCTATTATGTTCATTGAGCCTCTCATTTATAGCTAATTCATAGGTAATCAGGGAACCTATCAATTCATCTAAAGTCATGGCCTTAAGGTCTCTACCCTCAAAAATGGTCGTAGCCTTAGCTTCCCAAACAAGAGGCAAGCCTCTAAGGATCTTCCTAATCATCTCATATGTAGGATAGGTCTTACCTAATGCATGCGGTGAGTTTATAATATGTGTGAATCTAGTGTATATGCTCTAAATGGACTCACCTACATTCATCCTAAAGGTCTCATATTCACTAATCAGCATATCTATCCTACTATCTTTCACATCCCTAGTACCTTCATATGTGACTTCTAATTTATCCCAGATTTCTTTTGCAATAGCACATACCATTACTCTATTAAACTCATTCACATCAAGACCACAATACAAATTATTCATAGCAGTGGCATTCAAACTAATAGCTTTCATATCATCATCATTATATTCTTCCTCAGTATTAGGGACGCTAGTCTCACCCTCTGTTTTCATAGGAACATAATTTCCCTTAGAGACGATCCTCCACACCTTCCAATCTAAATTTTGAAGGTAGATGCGCATCCTCTGTTTCGAGAAGGTGTAATTAACACCACTAAAAATCGGAGGTCGTGTGGAAGATGGCCCCTCAGGGAAAAGGGTCACGGTGCTATAAGTTATCTAAGATCTTTTGTAAAATAACTATTGAGTCTATGCTGCGTAGCTTTGATATCAATTGTTAGCTTTACAGTGATCCCAAGAGAGGGATGAATTAGTATCTTCAAAATTTGTACCCTAGGTCAATCCCCTAACAGCAATATTACACAACTTTAAAGTCAATCTAGTGCAAATAAATTAACTCAATTTAAATGCACTGCGGAATTTAAATAATACAACTAAATTAACCAATCATGCACGAGAAAGTTGTAAATAAAGGTGATAACCAGAAATGTTAACGAGGTTCAACAAACTACCTACGTCCCCGCCTTGGCTAACAAGTACAAGGATTACAACTATAATGCTCACTTAAGCGGGTGGAGTGGCACCTAAATAACCAAGTCAATTAGCACAGGGCTGACCTCAACCTTTACAAACAATCCTTACCGGGCTGTATTACCGCCCCCTTAGACCACGCCTAGAATACAACAGTATGCTCACAATAATACTGATACAGTGATTATGCTTTCATGCAAAGTAGATATGTACCCAATATAGACAGTCACATACACATCAACAATACGGATATAGTGTAAGCTCAGTGATTTAAATAGTTGTGCAAACAACACTCAATAGGGTATGATCAATGGAATGTTCAAGAGTGTTCAATACAAGCTATATCTTTGAAATTAGGTAAAGCAAATTTCAATAGCTAATCAAGATTCCAAAGATATCAATCAGATATTCAAACTAGCTTAAGAAATTTTCATTAATGAGATAAGCACACTACTAGTTTGAAAAATATTTTGGCTTGTTGAAAATACTTTTGCACAACAAAAATCAAAGCTATAGGAATCTTGCAACAACTATGCAAAAAGCCCTAAGCTTGCTAGTCTATCCCAACAAAAAATTTATAATATGAAATCAATGGGATAAAACTTAGCCAAACTCCCTAAAAATAATATCAATAATCAATCAAGCAAATGGGAGTTTTAGCACTATCTAGCAATTACAAGCACACTCACTAAGCTCTTACAATACCAAGATGTATCAAAGGAATGAGTATTTGAGGGTATTAGAGCAAAGTAGGATTTTAGAGTAGAGAGGATTCTTGGCTAATGATTTTTACTTGCTAATCCTCACAAATGAGCCCATATTTATAGACAAGGTAAAAAATATAACCGTTTGGGACCTTCAGGGTATTATTAGAAAAGTTCTAAAATGCTTAGGAAATATTAACTCAAATTAACCCATGTTTACCTCGGTTAAAATAAATTTAACCCGAGAAGGTTCGGGTGGCTGAACCGAGGTTCAGTCACCTAAACAGACTCTATTGAATTAGGTGTAATCCCAAAAGGGGGGTGATTTGGGTATTTTTTAAAAAAACTTTGAATATTTTACCACTTAATCCCTACTTATATATTTACGAATGAGTTCTTATTACCCAATTAATTATGTGCAATGCTATCCAACCTATACATGCAATATAAACAATTTAAATGCAGTGTTGAAAGAAAAAAAAAGTAAAGAGACGAGTGAAGACAAACACGATTTTTATGAGGTTCAGCCAACTAGGCCTACATCCTTGTCTTGAGCAACCACTCAAGGATTTCACTAAAAATCTCTGCTCCTTAAATTGGGACGGAGCTTCCCTTACAATTCGCTGCTTACAAGAGGTACAACTCCCTTCTACTCTGCTGCTTACAAGAGATACAACTCTCTCCTCAAACACCGGTTCACACACCAAACCATGATTACAATAGAATTTGTAAAAACACTCAAAATTGCTTCCAAACAAAAGCTTGTGAGTACAATTCAAATTCCTAATACAGTTACCATATGATATAATATGAAGCTCGGAATGTATGAAACGATATAATCGTTTATGAATTATATGCTTTAACACACAATTGTCATTTTAACAAATTTCCCAAAATGTTTGTATGAATCAATACTTTGGAGAAATTAGGGTTCAATCTTTGAATATAAAGACAACTTTGTAGATTGCAAAGATGCTAAACATACTTTGTCAAACAAACAATATTTCTCTAAATATTTCAAACTCAATGTGATCTTGATAATATTGACTTAATGTGTGTACATATATATATATATATATATATGTATGTATGTATGTATCTCTAATATAATAGTGCCAAAGATCAACAAACTTAATATTTGATTTTCAAAAAAATATCCTTCAATATGTATATAGATAGTTATGTTCTTCTAAGGATATATGTATATTCAAATAGTTCAGATGTATTCAAAAATATCAACTTTAAACTAAGAATACATTTGAATAAAGAAACTTTAATCAATGGTCAAATACAAAACTTTCTCAAGTATTGAGTTTGTCAAAAACAACCGTTAGATGAATGTGAAAACTCAATATCAAGCTTTTCTAAAACTATCAAAATGGATGGTGATATGAGATTCTCTAACAAAGTTAGATGTAATAACCAAACCTCAAACCAAGTTGAAGCACAAAATGTATAATAGAGACCCCTTTAGATTTACTGAGGTGATTTGCCCAAGGATGATGTGTAGAAACTAAGGCGTAGGCAAACGTACAACAATCAGCTCAAGTATCTCAGTTTTCTTTTCAACAAGATGTGTTCTTCACTTTACGTTGATCTTCTTGTGTTTTTCTTGCGTACTAGGGTTTAGATAATCAGTATTTATAGTGTCTTACCCTTAGAATTGATCTCAACCATTGGATCAATAAGATAGCTCGTGAGTTCTTTTAATAAAAATGATATTTTTAAGTTTTCCCACAGGTTCATACGACCGAAGCCATAGGCCCAGACAACTGAATTCATTGAATTCCTTTGAAAAAATAGCCTGGACATAGGGTCAAACGACCGAGGTCAAGGTTCAAACAACCGAAGTGTTGAGTTCAGACGACCGAGGTGAAGGTTCAGTCATCTTAAGTGCTTCTGCCTATTTCTATTTTGCACCTTAAATTCTTCAGACTACTGAGCTTAATCTTCAGACGTCTGAGGAAATTCTTCAATCATATGAACTTCAAGTTCAGTCAACCGAAGTCCCCAATTTTTGCATATTTACTTTCTAGTTCAAAAATATGTTTTGCTTTCTTTCTTGGGTCTTTTGTAAAACATATTTTCCATGATTTTAAAAGTATGTTCAAGTCCATGAATGTTTCCTAATGATATACATGAAAAACATGAATCCTAAAGTCTTTCTAAGTTATGTTGAGCCTCAAATTAAATCATACGAAAATGTAAGTACATAAGTTCAAGTACTCATTCCCAAGATGTTCTTGAAATTTGCCGCTTACATCTTGATTCTCGTACTCTTTGAGTTCCATGAATCTTGTTAAGATATGTAAGCTTTACTTTAATGCTTCCATGACTCGTTATCCTTCTGTGCATGTTTGATATGAGTCCTGTTCACAAACTCAATGCACAGATCAAATACCGAATGATTTGTCATTATCAAAACCAGATTGGACTCGTAGAATCAATAGACTCATTTTCAAAAAAACTCTTTAAAATAGTTCGGCAGCCCGAGTCCTGGTACGGTAGCCCGAACAAAAGTTAGTAGCATTTGTTCTTTGGTTTGGGTGCCCGATTAGTGGGCCGGTAGCCCAAACTCAAAGATTCAGTCACCCAGGCCTGTTTTTGAACTGTTTTCCTCAATAGCTCGAGTTGGTAAGGGGTCCCTTTCAAAAGATTCGGGTACCCGAGGAAGATATGTTTAAAAATGGTTCGGTCGCCCGAGAGTTAGGTCAATTGTTGACTTTTCAACAGTTCGAGTGCCCGAGGAGTTTTGAGCTCCTGGGGTTCTGTCGCCTGAGCTCTCTCAAACTTCCCTATAATGTTCAATTCAATTTATATTTAACACTCCTAAATTCAGTATGATATATGTGCATGAGTGTTGGGACCTAGAGTCATACTAAGGTCTTACTAAGCTTACAATATATCCTAAATGCATGACATGTAGGTAGTTAAAACAGACCATATACCTAGTTACTATTACAGACCCATATTACATTAATTGAATTTATAGTATGAAAGAGAATCTTCAGGGTCTTCATATCTTACTTCAAGTGTCATTCCTTTAAATGCACATATAAACCTACACATTCACTTGAAAACCATCAAATACCTATGTATTTGTCATTATCAAAACCGGATGTGACCTATAAGGTCAACAAAAGAGCGTGAGTTTAATAACATAGATAAATAAGGCGAAATAAAACTCTCCGCTTAAGGGCTTACTGAGTAAGGTGAATGTCCTGATAAGTATCAATTGTAGTCGTACCTGATTTAATCGGGCAGGGTTACAAATGATATCAGAGCAAAGGGGAGCTACATGTATAGGCGTGTAATAACCCCTATCCTCAGGAACTTTTGCTAGTATATATGGGTTACATATGAATGAGATGAAAGATGGGAATAAATCTTATAAAAGCTTGTGGTTTATATCTATATGATTATGAGAATGATTGGTGTATTTTCTCAAACGGTGTTATCACTTCAATGTATATGTATATTATGATATAATGAAACTCATACCGCCACACACTGTGAATAATTCATTCCATCTTATTGAGATGTGTCTCACCCAATTATCTAAATATTTTTTAAAAACGTGACAGGCCTGGAGATAGAACTCCGAGATAAAGGGGAGCTAATACTGTAGTGAATCGAAGAATAATAGTATTATAATAATAAAGAGGGAGGAAAATGGAAACAGGAACAGAAGGAGGCAGTAGACATCATCCACGAATGCTTCGCTTTCATCGATGACATTGCATTTTTTAGAAAATAATAATTTCGGGAAACTACCAGGCTTCATCAACGAATACAGGGATTCGTCAACAAAGGTCTTCAAGATCTCATCGACGAGGTCCCATTTCGTCGACAATAAAATACCGAGCGAGGATTTTGGGCTACTCTGAATTTCGTCGATGAAGGGTAAGGTTCTTCGACGAATTTACTGAAGGACTCGTCGACGAGGTGATGTGTCTCGTCGACGAATTTGGCCCTATAAATAGTGCAAACTCGGATTTTTATTCAAATTTCAGTGCTCTCTCTCTCTCTCTCCTACGGTCTCTCTCCCTTCTCTCTTCGATTTTGTCCCCGTCAGTCGCCTAATCGACGATCTGAAGCCACCACGACACTCCTGGAGAAGTTCTTTGCAAGTCTGCCAGAGCAAATTATTGGTGAAATGAAATTTGATTTCATCCCAAATTCAGGGTAAGGCTTTTTTGTCCATTTTTGGCCTTATGACAATTATAGGAAGTGATGTAGGCCAAGAGATATTGATGTTTTGTTTTGGGATTTATGATTTTCAGGGTGTTGAGTGGAGAACCCTGCGGGTGTTGGACCCATTATAGTAGGGGATTTTTAGCAGGAAATAGGTAAGGGAAATATGTTATGCTAGGTTATAAGAATATGTTTTCAGTATGAAATTATAAATGTTCCACCAAAGTATTGTTTACAGCAGAGATTTATACTGTATGCCAAATGTGATTAATATATTTTAAAACTACTGTGTAGCTTGAGAACATAGATATAGTATAGAAACATGTTTTATAGTATTTTCAAAGATTTGTTTTATAGAATATATAGACAGTGAATGTATTTTATAACAATTACAGAAATACCATGATTATACAGTTTTATAGTACCATGACATACATATTCATAGTTAATTACAGAAACACAGTTGATATAGAGATATAGTTTTCCACAACGTCATGGTTTATACAGTTATTATAGAATTATGGTAAAACAGATAGTTGTATATAGAGATGTATTATATAGTATCAGACCCTGTTGGACTATACAGTTTACAGAGTACGGTACCATAGCTACATATAGTTTATAGAGTGCAACCACCTATTCAGATAATACGTGGTATAAAGTTCGATCACATAAAGCCCACGAGTGGACAGGCTCCCCATCAGATATGGGTTGAGGAGGGCTGATCAGACTATGGAGTATAGTAATTTATTCCTGGTTGGCCAGTTAGGGTAAATCCCGCCTACGGGCCGCACAATCCTGTCATGAGAGGTTAAATCATGACACACAGTTATCTATAGGGAAATTTACAGTTATTATTATGTTTATACAACTTTACAGAAATAGAAAATACATACATATATTAGCAGTATTTTGAATAGAAACCCTAAGTTGAGAAATGTTAAGCAACAGGTAAAAGATATAGATTATATTTCTATCATTGTGTTTTACAGATACAGTGATACATGACTATAGAGCAATAGGTTTTCTCAGTATTGTAGCTCAATTGCCACACACTAGTAATAGCATATTTCGTCTTACTGAACTTTGACTCATCCCAGTGTTAAATTATTTTTCAGGTGAGCCAGTTGGGAGAGCGGACCAGGCTCGCAGATAGAGAGGTCATTGTATTGCCCTGTTAGAGAGAGTGAGTATATTTTTGAGAGTATTTTTGTATAGCCCTCACCGGTTTGAGATATTGGGGGAACATTTAAATATGTGTATTTTGGGAAACCTCTTAGCACTCTGGTATTGTATATAATTATGTATGGATATGTTTATTTGATTTCCGCTTCTTACTGTTTAGGTTAATGATTGGGTTCAATCCAGTATGGTATCAAAGCATGTTAAATATCATAGTATAAAAAATAAAAATAAAAATAAAAATAAAAAATCCAGTTAAATAGGAGGTCGTTACAAATACCCTAATTAGACAGGGTGAGTGTTTTGAGTTAGGGATGGAGGATTCCCCTAGAGTTTTGTTTGTTTTTGGGAATGTGTTGGATATGTGTATATTTATGAATGTATAGTACTCTGGTTATTTGTATTCTAGATGATTTTTATATTTTGACTTCCACTGATAGGATTGTTATATAAGTTTGACTGATTACCCAGTATCCCACTTCGAGTTGGGTTATATTTAAATGGTATTAGGGTATTGACGTGGCCAATGATGCGTGATTTGAATATTTATTATTTTTTAAAAAAGTACAAAAATCGGGGCGTCACAGAAGCAGTGACTAAGAGAAGCATGGATGAGTCAGCAAAGCTTATTATTATAGATTCAACACCTTCTTAGATAAACAACATCATCTCCTTTACTTTTGGGATGGACAACTTCCAAACAATAAGAAAGAGGCTACGCGGTTAAGGAAAAAGTCATGTGTGTGTGTGTGTGTGTGTGTGTGTTATTTGTTAAGGATACTTTATAGGAGGTCTTACACCCTTCCTTATGTGAGGAGTTTGAGACAAGAGGAAGTTGCCTATCTTTTGAGGGGAACTTATAAGGTCATATACAAAACCACTTAGGAGGCTAGAGCCCTAGTCAAGATTGAAATATGAAACTTATAATGCATACTATTGAAATTATATTTCTAAAATTAAAATCTTGAAAAGATTAAACATGTGTTTTCCTAAATTTAGAAGAAAATCATAAATTATTATTTTTATAAAATTATGATATAATTATATAATGCTAGTAGATATACATTTAAACATATTAATAATATCATCCTATTGTTATTATTTTTATTTGATATTTACATTTATAGTATAGTTACTAATAAAGTATATTGCTCATCAAATTTAAGAATAAATTTGAAAGCATTTGAGAAATTAAAGAATATTCAAATGAGACAAGGTGAGGGGTGGAATGCCAAGGACCACTTAATCTCATTGAAGATATGAATGCCTAGGTTGCGTCATGTGACAAACATTTCACAGATGGAGCTTTATATCTTTCTTTCAAAGTCTTAGTGACATGAATTATTGCTAATGTAGAGGCCTTCTTGACATAATTTTTCTATAAAAGAAAATGTAAACCAAATATGCTACTTAGTCTAACTTCAAATATATAGTTATGGGAAAGCTATATACATGCTTGACGACAATTGGCATCCTTTTAGCCCTTTATTAGCCAATTTGGCACCCGAGTTCAATATAAAAGTTAGGTATTTCAAGGTTTGACAAACTTGCATATTTTATACTAGGAGGACAATGGAGACGGCCACAAAGATCAATAAATAATGTTTAGAAACTAATGACATTGTTGTTTACCAAATGCTTCACTTTGATGATAAGAAAAATTAGGCATTACCAAAAACAATGTTTTCTCTATTAATTCAACTTATGAACATATCTAGGAGAAGAATGTTAAACTGAATCGAGCAAATATAATATGGGGAAAGCATACCATTTCAAGACAGGCTTTTATTCACTAGTTGGATATTTTGAACAAACTTATGACACTTGGTAAGTTTCTAGTGAGGGACATAATGAAATCACTTTCAGAGTGTGTATTTATTTTAAAAGCAAAGCTGCTCTAGTCTACTGCTATATACATACTACACATGATGAGTAAAAAAATGACCTATTATATTCGGAGATTAAGCCTTATCTATAGAATTTATATCAAAGTAGGTGACTTCATACAGGATCATTAATTGTTCAAGAATAAAAGGATTTAATTTTCTAGCTTATTGGAATGAGGAATAAAGGGTTTTCATTCCCGTATTTTTATAATTTCGTGATTAATTTCGTTAGGCAAGGTTTTATAATCTATAGAGGTATTATGAATATATATATATATATATATATATATATAATTTAGAAAATTCAAGAACATTGCATCATGAAAGCATGTTTTTAAATTTTGGGTGCTCGTTCGTCAAATAATATATTTTATGTCGTCCCATTTGTTTCAAGGGAGATATTTTGGTGGAAAGGAATTTTATAAAGGCAATTATAAAATGAAAAAAAAAAAAAGATGCAGGTTTTTTCTTGAAACGTTTTTCCCATTTAAATTTAAAATATTTTTCCTTAAATCTAAATTTTAAATTATATAATTTGCCTATTGATTCGGAATTGGAGTGCCGCTAAAAAAAATAGAAGAAGTGTTACGCATACAGGAAAAAAGCATTCTTCATTTTCCACTTATTGTTCTTCTGCCTGGGAAAAGTTTTCAGTTACACCAATGACAGACTGGGAAGCGCACTCAGTTAGCGAAATGACCCGAATGCCCTTGACATCGATTACGTGTGAACTGGGTGATTTTCAGGGGTACCCCTCTCTCTCTCCCTTATAAATTTGGACGCAACCGTTTCTTTTGGTTTTTGGTCTTTCCGAGGAACGCCCCAAACCCCATTTCCGTTTCTCTTCTTCGCTCCACCGCCACCAACCAAACATACAAGAAACGAATCAGACTTTCTCTCTAGAAATCCCATCTTTCTCTTTCTCTCTTTCTCTTTTTCTTTCTGTTTCTCTCGGGAAATCCCATTGAAAGGAAAGAAGAGAAGGTGCTCATTTTTCTCATAGACGCGGTTGATCATCCACTCATGTAAGTGCCTCTGCAACTCTCCCCTTTTCAATATTATACTTTATAAATTTTATTTTTACTTTTATCAGGTTAACTCTTTTTACCAGTTTCTGAGTAGTAATCTGGATAGTACGATTCCAATTCCCTGTTTCTCCGCACTTCATGTCCGATTGCTCTGTTCTTCTATGCCATCTCTTCGTCCTTGTAATCTACATTATGGGGATGGGGTCATCCCAAAATTTGAAGATCTTTGGATTTTGTGACGCAAATTGAGTCGGAATTTTTTGATATTTTGTTTTCGGGCGTTGGTTTACGATGGAATGAAATTTCTCCACAACTCTCTCTCTCTCTCTCTCTCTCTCTCTCTATCTGTGTTAATGTTAATTTTCCTCATTTATTTTCACCCGATCGTTCTTTTTTATTTCTATTTTGAGTTGGCCTTGGAGAGTTTGCCCATTTTTCTTCCGGATGAAGTCATAAAGGAAACTTTGTTGATTTAGACTTTTAAATGATAATCTATGCCTCACGATCTGAAATGCTCCAAACACTCTGTAAAGGCCACAACTGAAGCTTGAAAATAAATAAATATTCTTCTGCAAAAAAGGAGACGACGACTCATTCTCTCTCTGATACTATTATATATTAACAGCATTTACATTTTTTTTTTCATTATCTCTTTCGCTCACGATCCATCTACGGGAGCTGTCCCCATTCCCCCTGCAACTGTCTCTTTTTTATTCCTCTTATTACTCACTTTGACACTAATTGGGTTTCTTCTTCCATTTTCTACTGCAACTTGTTCTTTTTTATTTCCCTTGATTACTCATTTTGACACTGATTTTTCGCTCTAACAAATGTTTCTTCCCCAACTCTCTATTTCTTCCGCTACTCTACCATCTTTTCTACATCCTTTTAATTTTTAAAAGCTTTTCCAAAAAAAAATCTAATATTTTTTTTCTCATTTCGGACTCCGATTTCTAGAGATCCGGCGCCACAAAATGAGATCAAAGCGGGTGAAGAACGTCAAGGTAAGCTACCGATTCGACTTAAGATTTTCCCCTTGCCGATTCATACAGAATAAAACTCTGAGAATTGAAACCGATTATTTGCAGCAATCGTCGTGGCCCAAATTGGTAGCAAGAAAATGGCTGAACATAAAGAGCAGAGCCGACGAATTTCACTCTGATTACTCAGAAAGATGTAAGATTCGTGCTGCGTTATAACCTTTTCGCCTTGCCATTCGCATCACATCATATGCTTTTCATTTTTTATTTTAAATTCAAATTTATTTTTTGTGCTGATGAATGGAAAATTGTGTTATCATGGGTTTCACAAATCGCAGTCGTGGCGGAGAAGAAGAGCCAGCGAAGGAAGAGCTGCTCAAACGGGGACTGCTGCGTCGTCGTACCGGATGATTTTTCAGGTATTTTTCCCCTGTGTATCGGCACCGTACTATAGGCCCTAGTTCCTCCGGTCAAAATCGGTACTTGCTCTGGCCTCCTCTGAGCCGTCCGATTTGCGGTGAATGATTAGAGTTGGGGAGAGAGGGGGGGGGGGGGGGAGGAAGAGAGAGGGATTGTAGATGAGCGAGACAGATGAGTATACAGACCGCTAAAACGGGCTCCGAGTGATTCGTTGGGCCCGTATCAGTGCCTGTTCGTGTGCCACGTGGACGGCGACGATTCCGGGTGCATTAATTGTTCCACTACGACCGTTTTACTGTCTATCCTCTTGGATCATATTGAAGTTTTAGTTTATGCTTATTTATTTATAATTTTGGATATGTAACTGAAACTGAAGTGTTTTAAACTTGGATGAGAAGGGTGGTTGATGGAAGCGGCAAATGGATTTCAACGGCCCACACCAGCTGTCTCTGATTCACTCAACCTGAGGTAAGAGACTCCATTTCCTTTAAATTAAAAATCCACTAATTGTGTTTGGACACAGGTTTAGAATTTAAAACTGTAATTCTGTAATGTATTTTATTTTAAATTGATAAAATTCATATGAAATTAAATTCAGTTGTTGGGATTTCAAGTTTTTAAATTTGAGATTAAAAAAAAAATGAACTGGATGAATTATGAATAAAAAGGGTTGACTCAGTTCATTTTGTAATTGAGGGTGCTTATTAAATTAATGTTATTTTTTTTTACTTTATCTTATCAAAATTGAGTCATTTTAATAAGAATAAATTTTAATTTTTTTATTAAACTTAACTGTGGACTAAGGATCAACTCATGGAATGTTTATTTTATTAATAAAATCAAATTTTAAGGGTTTTTATGGTGGTTTTCAAAAAGTACGAGTGCAGTGTCATATTTCAAAATGTGAGAAGGGTGTCGTTAAATTTTACTCAAAAGAGTAAAAAAATAATTTTCTACTCTCATTCTATTTAAGTAGTAGAATTAAGTAACACATATGATGAACGTAGTTATTAATGAAGAGTAATTTTCAAATAGGATTATTAATATTAAAGAAGAGGGGAGAGAGGATAAGGAAAGAATGCATGGCATGCCTGTTATGGCTGTAATTAGTAATTTATTAATGAAAAGGGAAGGCAATTTAATGAGTTAATTCATATTATTATTATTATTATTATTATTAATTGTATTTTATTCTTTAATTTTCATTTTGCAAGTGAAAGAAAAAGAAGAACAAATTTGTCATTTTATTGTATAAGTAAGAAAGAAAATAATAATCTAATACATAAAATGATAAATTCAATGTGCCAAAAGAGATTCTTTCATTTTGATTATTTTTTAAATTATCTAAAATACCTCATTATTAATTACTTTTTTGTGATTTAATTCCTATTTGAAACTCAAAAAGTATTTAAAAGACAAAATATATTAAGTAATGCAAATTTTCATGCTTGGTTATCAAATAAAGTGACAAATAGTAAATATAAATTCATGAATAAAATTTTGATTTTAAAAATTATTAATATTTAATATTTTTAATTTTTAATAATATTAAAATAAATTTTGATTTTGAATGGTATTTAAAATAGAAGATAAATAAAAATAAAAAATGAATTTCCTCCTTTTTTTTTTCTCTAAATTAAAATTTTGATTCAAATGAAGCCTAAAAAAATTAATATAACTATTTTTTTTTTTTAAATTACCATAGTAAAAAGTTACAATCAACAGAACAAGTAAATAATAATAATAATAATAATAATGTAAAGAGCTTTGTCGAATGGGGTTTAAAATGGTGGGTGGTGAAATGGGTATAGGATGTTCGTGGGTACATGGAACGTAGGAGGAAAGTCGCCGCACGCCGGGTTGAACTTGCGGGATTGGCTCAGAGCTCCTTCTGCTCCTCCTCCTGACATCTACGTCCTCGGGTCAGTAATTTCTTCATTCCCTTTTTTCACCCTTCTTCCTTTTAATTTTTACCCCCTTTTCTGTTTCTGCCCATCATAAAATTCACTCTCATACTTGGGATATAGGTGCTTTACTCCTGAATTCAATTCAGTTTATTGTGTTAATAATTAAAATAGCTATACAAAAATTTAATTCATTGTGAAAATATCTATTTTTTACTTCATATAGGATGAAATCGTATTATTTTTTGAAATAATAATATTTGGATATAATTTTTATTCTGTTCTTGTTTTATTTTACTTTATAAATTAATATTATGTTTGAGTTGAATTAAATTTATGTAAATTTAGATAAAATTTAAGGTCATTTTGTGTCTCATTTTTTAAAAATTTATAAAAATTTAAATTTAGACTCAAATTTTAAATTTTCAAATATAAGATATATAAATAAATATGATATAATATTTCTACATTAAAAAAATTGTGATAGTAAAAAAACTATTACAAAATAATCAAATTTTTTGGTACTTTATTTGCACTTGAATGTTAAGCTCATTAAAATAAAATATAAAAGTAAAATATTACACTGCAAATACTATTAAAAAATTAAAATTTTTGTTTTTATTCTTTAGCATGAGAAAATATTAAATAGATTCCCCATATATACAAATTCTTTCTTCTTGATTTTCAATGTTCGTAGTCATCGGCGGCGAGTGGGCTGGACCGCCATTGACCCGGTTTATTTTCTTCCGCCTCGTCACGAACTTGGACCACCATTGGCCCATATGACTTTTACCTTTTGCCCCTCGCTTCGTGAAACGTTGACCCAAAAAATAACCATCCTAATATCTGACCTCCACGGCACGTGACTCGCACAATAGTGATTGGTGGCACTTTCGTAATTTAAAAACCCATGCTCGATCTCACGCACCTGCTTTCTGCCCCAGGTTCCAGGAAATCGTTCCCCTGAACGCAGGGAACGTACTGGGCGCAGAGGACTTCGGCCCAGCCGCCAAGTGGCTTTCTCTAATTCGTCAGGCTCTCAATGACGACAAGACCGACCCTGAACTTGCGCAATATTACAGCGGAGCCACTGGCGCCGACTGGAGCCAATCCCCCTCCCCGTCCCATTTTGACCACCAGGCCGGCTTGAAGCCAAGGCTCAGCTTCTCGGACCTGCTCTCGCTGGAGGACGAACTCGACAACGAAGATTTTGAAAGATTTCTAAATCTGAACTCCGGCGACGAAGGCTCGCCCAGCCCGCCGTGCCGGTTCGCCGGACATGTGAGTCCGATGGCGCGACAGTACTGTTTGGCGGCGAGCAAGCAGATGGTGGGTCTATTCTTGTGCGTGTGGGTTCGGGCGGATCTTAATCCCTACATTACCAATTTGAAGGTTTCCTGCGTCGGGAGGGGGATTATGGGATATCTTGGAAATAAGGTATGGCAATTTATATTAAATTCGTAGTTCTAATAAAAGACGAGTCAATTATAGTTTAATTTTTAAATTGTTATCGAAGTTAAAATTATTGCTTATTGAAAAATAAAATTTGGGTAATTTACACCGATACTGTCCACACATTAAATCTTGTTTCGTATTCGTTCTTAAGTTTCAATTATTCTCACTCTCATCCCAATTTTTACATAATGATTTGAATTGATAATTTTGAAAGGAATGTACTCCAAAGCACTGCAACTCCTAGTTTTCAAATTATTGACTGAGTTTCACACTTGTTAAATTTTTTGTTGTTGTATGAAATTTAGTCAAATAAGAGACAAGCATGAAGCTTAGTCAATTATTTGCGGATAAGCATGATATTGAGTTAATAATTTAGGATTTATTCGTGCAATTTAGTTGGACGCACTATGTGTCAAATTTCCAATCAACATTATTTTTAAAGTATGAGAATCATGATGGAACTACTTAAAGTTTGGGGATGAGTATGAAATAGGAATGTTATACAAGTGGATCCCATGTTGTGGTTGCTGTGCTAGATGTTTCAAAGGTGGTCAATTTATGGTCAGACCCTCAGTTATTTAAAATATATATATATATATATATATACTTTATTTTAGTTGAGAAAATTTCTTTTTTAAAATTAAAAGATGATTATTTAATAATATTTTTTTTTATTTGGATGTTAGGGATCAATATCAATCAGCATGACACTGCACCAGACAACATTCTGCTTTGTGTGCACCCATTTGACGTCAGGAGAGAAGGAAGGTGATGAGGTCAGAAGGAATTCAGATGTTGCAGAAATATTAAAGAAAACTCGATTTTCTCATTCATATAGACATCTTGGACACCCAATCCCTCGCACCATTTTGGAGCATGAGTATGTCACCTTCTTATTTATAAATACAAACCATCCCTTTTCAAATCATTCAAGACAATGTTTGGGAGAATTTGCAAGGAAAAAATTGCCTTCTTTCAGAATTGGAATTGACTATCACTACTTGAATGGCTTCCCAGTGGTGTGTGCTTTTTTTCTAATGCACTGTGTAGCTTTGCTTATGGCCTTGTGGTAAAATGATTTTGTTACCATAAGATTCACATGTGCATGGCAATATATGGTTATGGAGAATGCCATTTGAGGGGGGAGTCAAAATGGCAATAATTTTGTTATTTAAAAGGAAAAATTAGATTAAAAGTCGGTTTATGAAATTTGACTAAATTACACTCACTCTTTGAAGGTCTAATTGTAATAGTTTGATTCTTGAATTTTCATTTCTAGGCTATTTCAAAATTCTATTTTTGGAAGAATCAAATTGTTACAAATAAAACTTAAGGAGTTGAGTACAACTCAATGAATATTAGAGACTTGTAATATAGTTACCTTATGCTTGAAAGTTTTGGGCTCTATATAAATGAGTTGCATTTGTTTTATCAACCTCTGAACATTTATGTCACGTTTGGTTTGGTAGGAAAGAAGGAAAAGGAAAAAGAAAAGGAAAGGAAAGGAATGAAAAAAGGTGCAGGAATTGAGTTGCATTTCTTTCCTATTGTTTGGTTAAGCAAATGAAAATGAAAAATCCTTTTCCATTCTCTTTTTTTATATTCACCCAAATTTTACAATATTAATTGAGGGGAAAATCTATTCACCTCTTCCCTATTTTTTTTTTTTTTTCTTTCTTTTCCTCCCACCAAACACAACATGCTTTTCATTCTCTTGAGAAGTAGTTGCTATATACATAAATATTATTGCCTCATGTTTCCATATCTAACTCATTTTTTTGTATTTTGTTCAATATCAGTAAGGTTATTTGGCTTGGAGACTTGAATTATCGACTTGCATGCAGTTGCAGTGACACACATGAGCTACTAAGAAAAAATGATTGGCAAGACCTTTTAGAGAAAGATCAAGTGAGAAACAAATTCCCATTCTTTTGGAAGAATATATTCATATTCCCTTCCCCTTCATCTAATCTTACACATTTGGAATTTGGTGTTCCGGGTTTTGCAGCTAAGGATAGAGCAAAGAGCTGGCCGGGTGTTTGAAGGGTGGGAAGAAGGAAGAATACATTTTGCTCCAACATATAAATATCTCACCAATTCTGATCATTATGTTGTGCAAAGCCCTGGATCTAGAGAGAAGAGGCGCACACCTGCCTGGTAAGATTTACATAGTTATTTCTTATACAAAATTCAAATAGATGATGAAAAATATACATAAATACATATAGTATATGAATATGTTTGTGCATGTATATATATTTATATTTTAATAATTACACACATATATACACATAAATATAAGCGCACACATACATACATATATATATATATATATATATATATATATATGCATGTAATTTCATGTTGCACTTAATGATTGAGCTGATGGAGGCTGCTAGGTAGCTATGTGTAGATGTGTTTGGAATTTTCTAATTCCTTTTGTAGCTGGTTCATGTCTTAAGATTTGCGTATCTAAAGAAATCCATCATATTTTGTTCTCCTAATAATATATTTATGGAAGCTGTGTAAAGCCAAGTTCAGTCATCATCTCACAAATGAGAAAACATTATTTCCAGCCCTAGTGTTTGACGTGTGGAGTTAGGGTTTGGGATATTTTGAAAGATGTTTCAAATACTTTATCACCATGTGTCTCATATTTCTCTACTTTTATTATGGTGGGACTCATAGTTGAGTGTTACCTTGATTTTTTTTGTTTCTAAATATTGAGCTTATTGCAATTTTTTGCTCAAAAAAAGAAAAATTATTATAATATTAATGTAATTCAAACAAAAAAATTTAAAAAAATTTCATTAAACAACTACTAAAATTTACTTACAACTAATGTTGTAAGCATAGGCGTTGTATGTGCAAAAAATTGACTAAAAGCATTTAAATGTTACCATGGAATTCTTAGTGGACATGGTCATACCAAGTCTCCATGATAATGTTTTATTAATGATAATAGGGAAGATTTTTCGTGTGTTAATAACTACTAATTTTCCTTTATTTTTTTCTCCATTATTTTTACTTTTTCCTCATCTTACTACCTTTTAACCAACAGACCACTCACTCTTTTCTAAATAACTACCCACTTTCTTTGTCCATGCATAGGCAATGCACACGTTTTATCACCATTTTTTTCTTTTGAAAAACCTATTCCATTGGTTAAATTTATTTTACTTACTATATACAATAATTATCTTGCCTTGAAAAAAACACTATAGGCAATAATTAGGTGAAATTGTCATTTACTTTCTATTTTTTTTACTCTAGTGGATGTTTGATGGATTGATGTATTTTATTTATTATAAGACTATTTGTGACACCTCTATAATACACAACAATAATAAAGATAACAAGAACTAAGATCACACTAGAAATGTTTGCCAATATCCTTCAAAATGAATAAGCATCTTAAGTGATAAGTTAATTGGATTCACAATATATATATATATATATATATATATATATATATATATATATATATATATAGAAAGAGAGAGAGGGGGCTTTGTCTCTTGTTTTGTTTATTCACCTATTTTCGAGGTTATTGGTGAATATCATTGATGGGTGGATGATATTTATTTATTGATGCCGCGAATGGTGTTTATAAAAAAAGAGTATATGTATCATGTGAACAAACCATTATCTTAAAAGAATAATATTTTAGAAACCTAGATGCTACATAATTGGTATTTTCAATCAGTCACTCTCAAAAATCTACTTAGATTTGACATTGATGGGAAGTAGTTTGTCCAATACCTTGCTTTTTTTAAATATATATATATATATATATTTTTTTTTTCATAATTTAAATTAAGATTGCCTTCTTTTTTTTCCTTTAATTAAAATAACATTTTTTCCTAGCATAATATATATATATATATATATATTTGATAATTTAAATTAAGATTGCCTTCTTTTTTTCCCTTTAATTAAAATAACATTTTTTCCTAGCATAACCCAGCAGCCGACCACGTTCACTTGTGTTGTTCTTAATCATGTGACAAAAATTTCAAGGTTTTCTCATTTCGTTGTCTGCTGAAAAATGACAGGTGTGACAGAATACTGTGGAGAGGTGAAGGGCTGAAGCAGATATGGTACCTGAGGGGAGAGTCCAGATTCTCGGACCACAGACCCGTTTACTCCTTGTTCTCGGCCCGGGTCGACCCATCATCATCAACCGCGCCACGTGGCACAATCCTACTCTGACACAACCCCCACCACTTGCATCATGCATTTCTCATCAACCGTGCCCAAGCTCCCATCCCAGGGCCCAATTCCTAAGCTTGGGCGGCAGTCCTAAGGCCGTAGGCCGAAGCCCAAGCTCAAGCCTTTCCGAGATGATGAGCTTTTGAGTGGTCCGGGAGAAGGAGAATGATTTAGTGTCACGCGAGCATGCGACAGGGCCTGCACGACACGTGGATCTCAAGGATAGGTGGTGATGCTCGGGACACGTGGATGTGGGATAGGGGTGGTGGTGATATGGCGACATGGGTTGGTGGTGATTGGGAAGGCAAAGTGGAGGGAGAGAGGGAGAAGATCGGAGAGCACAGATAAATGGGCCGCACATGCTCTGGTCTTGTCTTTTGTAGTCTCAACATTTTTGGGGCTATGAGCTTTTTGAGTTGGGCTTTTTAGATTTAGACGTAAGAGATGGTTGTACAGTGTTCCGCTCTGTTTTTTTTTTTTCAGAAAAATATTTTGTGAAAAGACTTGGAGGCAAGATGTGTACATTGAAGTGAAAATGGAGATTTGTGCCTAAACAAGAAGTAATATGAAAAATAAATATCCTTAGAATTTTGGGATTCTTAACTTGCATTTGTTTTATTTTTTAATGTTCACAATAAATTCCAATCCTGCCTCTATTTTATTTATACGAACATAATGTTAGGAGTAGTTGCTCCACACTCTTTTTATGCATTTGTTATGAATATTTGACTGTTCTCCTAACATAGTAACTTGACCATTTAAAATGGTATTCTCAATTGAGTGCTTTTCGTTTCTTTTCTTTTTGTTAGCATTTTTTTATAAATTATGATTAATGGTTAAACACATAGCCTATTTTTTATTTTTATATTATTAATTGACAAGTGGATTAAACTAACAAAAGGATTATTTCCTTGACAAAGGAGTGCAAAGGACAATCCTTTTATTACTCATGGTTATTGTGAGTCATTCAAACATCTAATATAGCGAACATGATGTGGTTAATCACTTATCAATCCATATTAGAAAATAGAGCACAGGACGAGTTGTCCAACATTTGGAATAAGTAGAGAGTTAGTGACTTGTATGTATGGTTGAACTCAAGACCTAATAAATTAAACTTTTGGATTAAGTTGGTACTTACCCTATATATGAAGCTTAAATGAAGACTTTCTAATACTAACTATCACAATGTCCCAGAGAAGGGTCCAAAATGGCAATGAGTGATAATAACAATGGCTCAATGGAGTCGTCACTAACTTGTGATTTTCCTATATGCAGTTAGTTCACCTAATTACTACTCGTTGATTGGTCTTTAGACTAATCTCAAGGCTAAGGAACCAATAGTCTTTATCTGCTTTCACCAAAGTTGCAACTGAAAGTACAGTTATGTGAGGGGAAGGTATTAGCACCTCCTACACACCCGTTCTACAAACAGTACCTAACTAACTATGCATTGTCCCTAATTGAATCAAATGGTCCTTAATTAGCTCCTAAACAATCCAATAAACATTAAAATTTCAAAAGGAATGTAAAATCATGTGTGATTTAAAAATATCTAATAAGACCTCTAAAGGTGAGGATCTTATTAAATAAACCTCCTTCAAAACTAAAATAGGCGAGGTCTAAAACACATTTTTACACTTTATTTTATCATCGAGACAAATGCACACAAGAAATAAAATATATACATATAATAAAAATGGTTATGTAAATGCACAAAATTAAGCAAAATATATCTCAAAAACATTCCCAGATTTTTGAAAATTTTTCAAGAAATCTCTGGCATTTTTCAACATTTTTATGCAAATTTTTGAAACTTTTAAAGAATTTTCTCCATTTTATTTATTTTTTATATTTTATTGGTTCCCCAAGTCAAAAATAACTCAAATAAATTTTTTTTTTATTCTTGATTTTTTATCTGATTTTCCTACTATTTTCCTTATTTTTAAAAAAATTAAAATGAATTAGAATCAATTTTTAAATTAAAAAATGAAACAGGCAATTCATGGCAAATAAGACTGACTCAATCAGTTTGAACTGGGCCAACGAGTCAAACTGAGTTGATCCAGCTCAAGGGAAAGGGAAAGGCTGTCGTGTGTCAGCTATCTGTTGCTACACATGGCAGTAGGTGACTTTTTCCTTTTATATATATTTTTTGAAATTAAGAAGCTATTGACCTTATAGGTCATTCCCTATTTTGATTATAAAAAATACTCTGGTATTTAACGTTTACCAAGTTTGTGTGCAAGACCATATTAGGAAGATCATATTGATGGCACATGGCAACTTGAGGAAAATGAAGACCTGGAATGTTTTTTAATTGTTGTAATCTATATTTCATTTCGCTGGGTCTGTAATAAATATCATCCAAGGTCTGTACTAATCTGTATATCATGCATGTAGGACTATAAGCTCAAAACCTTAGAAAGACTTTAAGGATCACCCTTTGATTGACCGACGCCAGGTTTTTTGGCGTACTTAAAAAGGCCTTAGAGAGACCTTAGGTCCCTAAACAAATGCACAAACAGTCCCCATATAACTTACATAATCAGGGGAATCAATTGGCTTAATTATGGACTAAATAGGAAAAATTTGTGAGAGGTCAGCGACCAAACTCGTCGTGTTTAAAAGACCTCGGATGCCCGAACCACTAAGACGTCAGCGGGTTGACTAGGTTTCAGGTGACCGAACCTGTAATGAATGTATCGTCCTCGGGCGATCAAACCCATGTCAGAATGCTTTTCAACTACTTGGGCACCCGAACCTTCATGTTCATTATGGCCTCGGGCAACCAAATTGGGTAGTTCGGTTATCGAACTTAGATTTGGGCACCCGAACCACTGACAGAAAGTTTCTGTCTTTGGTTCAGCCAACCGACCCTGACTTTGGGCACTCGAACCTTTAAAAATTGAATTTCTAATCGAATCTATTCGGGCACCCAAACCTCATACGGGGCATCTAAATCTCGCGAGTTAAATTATTTTTTATCGGGGTTAAATTAAATAGGGTTAATTTTCCTAAACCGTTTTAGAACATTTTCAAAAATACCCTTAGTGTCCCCAACGGTCATAATTTTGCCTATGCTTATATATATCTCTTCATTTGCAAAATTAAGACAAGATTAACAAATAGGATTAGTCAAAAATTCTCTCAAATTTCTTAAACCCTATTTGTTCATTCCAACCCCATACACTCATAATACTTCCATTCATTTGAGAAATATTGCTTTGTGAGTGTTTCATTGATTATTTCATTTTGCTAAAAAACCCTTACTTGCTCTTGTGCTTGTAATTTTCATATTGAGGGTTTAGCTTGATTTTTCCCCCGATTTTATTTGATAAATCTTTGTGTGGGAAAAATCTTATAGCTAAGTGGGTCTTCGCATTGTCATTGCAAGATTCATTAGAGCTTATATTTTGTGTGCAAAGTATTTTACAAGTTATAATTTTTCAAACAACTCTTGTGCCTATTTTATTGAGGGAAATATTTTTGAGTTGGTTTGATTATTGTGTGCAGCATCTTCGAAACCCTAATCTAGTATTGAGATTTGATATATCTAGTTTCAAAGAAATAGCTTGTTAGAACACTCTTGAGCATACTTGTAATTATACCTTGCTGAGTGTTGATTGCACACGTAGAGCACCGAGCTTATAGTTCATACATGTTGATGTGCGTTGATTATTACATGTGCTGAATTGGTACATAATCTGCTTGTTTAGAAGTGCTTTGATCGTACACAAAATTTTATATCATTTGTATTCCAAGTGTGAGCCTGAAGAGGGAGACTAGTCCTATTGAATAGTCCCGGACTTGCTTAGACCCGGTTAGGAAAGTTAGGTGCGCCATCCTAGTAAGGCGTGTCGGTTGAGGTCAGCCCCTTGAATTGACCTGGTTGTAATCGGTGCCGCTCCACCCATTAAGTGAGCATTAGTGGAATCCTCGGGCTTGCGAGCTAGAGGTGGGGACGTAGGCACAGTTGGTCGAATCTTGATAACATATCGTGCGTATTCTTTACATTTTCGTAATTTATTTATTGCATGTGTATGTTTTATTGTGAATGATTGGGTTTATTTTTGCATAGATAGACCCTAGGTTGAGTAATATGTTGATTTGGTTTAACCTAGGCAATAATTTTTAAATACCCAATTCACCCCCCCTCTTGGGAATATTCCAAAGCTAACATTCGGTATTGGAGCCTCATTGGACTTAGGCTTAACAGCTTTTGTAAAAGATCGCAATGGCTCAATTTGGTGTATCCCCATTCGGTGAGGGACAGTCACCTTCCAGTCCTCCGTTGTTTTGTGGGGTAAACTACACCCACTTGAAAATTAGAATGAGCATTTTTGTAAAATCTATGAATTTAAGGGTCTGACAGGTAATTGATAAGGGAATTTGTATGCTAGTAGAAAATGATATTAATTTTATGCATGCAAATTCATATGCCATGGACATGTTATATCTTGCATTATATTCTAATACATTTTTTTAAGTTTGTGGCATGTCAGACTGCAAAGGATATCTAGGATGAACTCGAAAGGAAATATGGAGAGTCCTAGGAGAATAAGACCACCACTCAGGAAGTGGTGAGTAATAGGGTAATTGCTTTATCTAACGTTGAGGTATATGATTCTATCTCTGCCTCTATTGATGATTCGTGTGTTGAATGCTGTGATGTATCGTATGTTGAATCATCTGTTGATAATACTGTTAGTGATGCATGCAATGATTCTGGTGAAAAATACTGCAATATATTGTATGTTGAATTATCTGTCAAACCTTGTGATAATACTGTAAATGATTCATGCGATGTTTATTGTGAAAAATCTTGTGATGAATCATATGTTGAAGTTTATGATGAAAGCATGCCCTTGAACAAAGAACTAGAATGTACTTTATTTAAAATGCATAAACTTCTAGTTAGGATGTCTAAGCAGAAAACAATCTTGGAAAATGAGAATAAAAGGATAGCAAAGCAATTAGACAAATTAAAAGATTATCATGCTATTCTAGGAAAGAAAAAGATTGAGAAGATATTGAATATTAACTGCTTAGAAGAAAATGAAAAGAAGAATCATGATAAACCCTTAGGAGTTAAAGGAAATAAATCTTTCAAAAAGGGTTCATTTTTTAAGTCCCATAATCATAAAAATGCCTTAATGAGTAAATCTAGAATAAATAAGCATAATCTTTCACGCATACACAAAATTTGCTTATTTTGTGAAATGTTATGGCACATTCAATTTACTTGTCTATCTAGAAGTGTCAAAGGCTTAGATAAGGAGATGGCGTGGGTAGTTATGAAAACAAACCCCGTAGTACCAAAAGTGAAATGGATCTAAATTAACATTACATAAATATTTTTTAATCATCATTAGTTCCTAGGTTTAAGGGAGTTGTGATAATTGTAGGTTGGGGAAGTGGTTGTTGCTTAAAATTAAAATCTTAGTATACACATTCACTGCACACTATCTTGTTATACTAAGAATCTCTATCCACTTTCAAATGGACATGGACTAGTGCATAACTCAGGGGGGGGGGGCCTTTATTGTTAATATCTATATAAATTTGAATGCTCTCATATTCTTATATCGTTTATGCCTTTATGCCTATATGTGCATAGCATTGTGGCACACTATCCATGATTTGATTAATGGCTAAAATTTCCTTGATGGATAGTTTATATTTCTTCTATTGAGCTATACTGAATATCTTGAGTTGACTATACTACTGGAATGCATGCTTAGTATAGAATGTCTCCTACTTGGCGGATGCAACTGATGAGAATTGCATGCTGGTAGTAGATTATAGGTTCTCACATGCTCAAATTGAATTATTTTGAATTGATTGCTTGAATCTATTAGGTTCTTGTGCATGAAAATTTGGGAAATGTTTGAGTTACAAATGACATGCTGCCGAAATTTCGACAGAAATTTTCCCAAACCAAAACCTTTTGTTAAAGATGATTATGATAAAATTAACTTTAAAATATTTTTGAAAGGATGAGTGAAAACTCAAATAAATAATTAAACTTCATCCTAACATAATCATCAATCGTTTAGAAAGGTTCAGATCCATCCCTATAGGAAGCTCATAAATGATCTATATACATCACCTTCGTCTACTGAATTATTGAGGCTCTTATGAAATCCCTAAACATTATATCCTACGCTTGAAGTTTTATGGTTTGATATGGAATGTTCTTGGGTCATGAACATTATTGCATGTGTTAATATATATCTTCTGATGCATTCATGGTCTATAGGGACAACTATACTAATCAAGTGATAATATGTAATTGACAAATACTCAGTATAGTTGATTTTAAAAACTTGGATTGATGAATTATACTATTAGGCATAATGAATTAATTCTCTATCTAGTATAAGCAGTTTATTGTATCTAAGCATGAATTCAAATTGATAAGGGGAGCATCTAAAATTAAATTCCTATCTTGTTATGCTCATCAGTAATTTTGGCTTAGATTAGTTTATTATTCACTGTGGCACATGCTCAATTGTGATTACCTTCTTGAATATCTTAATTGAAAAGTATAATACTTAGCCACATGTTCTTTGTGTTTGCCATATGATCTTGCATGTGATTGATAAGTTTTTAGGATCATTATGGTTGTGGTTTTCTGGTTATATTTCAGTTTGTGTGCTTAATTAACAAATCAAAAAAATTTGTGCTTGCTTATTTTAAATTAAAGTTTCTTTTTTAGCAAACACCCCCCAGTACTTTTTGCAAATATCAAAGGGGAATATATGTTTATATTTACATACATATGTATTTATTTTAATACTTTATGGCAAGAACTAATTTCAAAACTAAAACTTTTCTTCTTGCCTCATTATTATTATATACATACATGTTTTAAAAATTGCATAATTGGTTTGGTAACTTCATATAAAAATGCATGCGAACTAGTAAGATTATGTTTATGCTCAAACCCCCTTTTTGGTATCATATGTTGTGTGCTTTTAACTCAAATTTTTCACGGGTCTTATGATATGTTTCAATTGTAATGGTTTGTGTATACTTATGGTCTAACCTTATTTTCATGTCATTTAAATCATTTAAATGACTAGTTATATTGTTTGTGTGCTTAATTGTTAAGGTTATCTTCGTCATTCTTTTTGCATTGTATGGCTATTATATTTCTTGAATAACTGAAAGTTATACCTTTATTTTACGTGTTGAGAATACTGGATTGTTTGAGTAAGTAGTTGTGGATATATTGTCAATATATTACTCAATCAGGTCACTTGTATACAGCTATTTTTGAGAAAAATGTTCTGTTTTCAAACAACATGCTGCCGAATTTTCTAAAAACCTTTTCCTAAACATATCTTGTATTCAGATGATTATTTGCCTATATACGTAAATGTTTATTTATGCCCTTTTTGATGTTGCCAAAAATGGGAGAAGTAGACAAGTATTTGTCATCATCAAAAAGGGGAAGATTGTTAACCTTATAGGTCATTCCCTGTTTTGATTATGAAAAATACTCCGGTATTTAATGTTTACCAAGTTTGTGTGCAGGATCATATTAGGAAGATCATATTGATGGCACATGGCAACTTGAGGAAAATGAAGACTTATAATGTTTTTTAATTGTTGTAATCTATATTTCATTTCACTAGGTTTGTAATAATTATCATCTAAGATCTGTAATAATATGCATATCATGCATGTAGGACTATAAGTTCAAGACCTTAAAAAGACCTTAGGGATCACCCTTTGGTTGATCGACGCTAGGTTTTTTGGCGTACTTAAAAAGGCCTTAGAAAGACCTTAGGTCCCTAAACAAATGCAAAAATAGTCCCCATATTACTTACATAATCAAGAGAATCAATTGACTTAAAAATGGACAAAATAGGCAAAATTTCTGAGAGGTTGAGCAACCAAACTCGTCATGCTCAAAACATCTCGGACGCCCGAACCGCTGAGAAGTCAGCGGGTTGACCAGGTTTCGGGTGACCAAACCTGTAATGAACGTATCATCCCCAGGTGACCGAACCCATGTCAGAATGCTTTTCAACTACCTAGGCACCTGAACCTTCATGTTCATTATGGCCTCAGGTGATCGAATTGGGTAGTTCATTTAACCAAACTTAAATTCGAGCACCCAAACCGTGGACCGAAAGTTTCTGTCTTTGGTTCAGCCAATCAACCCTGACTTTGAGCACCCGAACTTTTAAAAATTGTATTTCTAATTGAGTCTATTCGGGCACCCAAACCTCAAACCGGGCACCCGAATCTCACGAGTTAAATTATTTTTTACCGGGGTTAAATTTAATTAAATAGGGTTAATTTTCCTATATCGTTTTAAAACAATTTCAAAAATACCCTTGGTGTCCCCAACAGTCATAATTTTGTCTATGCCTATATATATCTCTTCATTTGCAAAATTAAGACAAGATTCACAAATAGGATTAGTCAAAAAATCTCTCAAATTTCCTAAACCCTATTTGTTCATTCCAGTCTCATACACTCATAATACTTCCATTCCTTTGAGAAATATTGTTTTGTGAGTGTTTTATTGATTATTCCATTTTGCTAAAAAACCTCACTTGCTCTTGTGCTTGTGATTTTCATGTTGAGAATTTAGCTTGATTTTCCCCCCTATTTTACTTGATAAATCTTTGTGTGGGAAAAATCTTATAACTAAGTGGGTCTTTGCACTGTCATTGCAAGACTCATTGAGCTTATATTTTGTGTGCAAAGGATTTTACAAGTTATAATTTTTCAAACAACTCTTGTGCCTATTTTATTGAGGAAAATATTTTTGAGTTGATTTGATTATTGTTTGCAGCATCTTTGAAACCCTAATCTAGTATTGAGATTTGATATATCTAGTTTCAAAGAAATAGCTTGTTAGAACACTCTTGAGCATACTTGTAATTATACCTTATTGAGTGTTGATTGCACATGTAGAGCACCAAGCTTACAGTTCATACATGTTGATGTGTGTTGATTATTACATGTGCTGAATTGGTACATAATCTGCTTGTTTAAAAGCACTTTGATTGTACTCAAAATTTTATATCATTTGTATTCTAGGCGTGGGTCTGAAGAGGGAGACTAGCCCTGTTGAATACTCCTGAATTGGCTTAGACCCGGTTAGGAAAGTTAGTTGTGCCATCCTGGTAAAGCGTCTTGGTTGAGGTTAGCCCCTTGAATTGACCTGGTTGTAATCGGTGCCGCTCTACCTGTTAAGTGAGCATTAGTGGAATCCTCGGACTTGCGATCTAGAGTCGGGGACTTAGGCACAGTTGGCCGGACCCCGATAACATATCGTACGTGTTCTTTACATTTGCACAATTTATTTACTGCACGTGTATGTTTTATTATGAATGATTGGGTTTATTTTTGCATAAACAGACCCTAGGTTGAGTAATATTGTTGATCTGGTTTAACCTAGGCGATAATTTTTAAATACCCAATTCACCTCCCTCCCCTCTTGGGAATACACCAAAGCTAACAGGAGCGACACGTGGTAGGTTGATGTCGTGATGTCACCTCCCACATGGCACAAAGTGATAAACGAGGAAGATTTGACATGGATCACTAATGTGATAGCGATCCGGCCATCTAGAGAAAATACAATTTGGATGGCTAAGATTGCGCCATGTCGCCCCAAATGGCGCGGGTCTTAGTTACACCATATGTCACTGTTTGTGTGGGTGATATGTGTCCCATTAAATTTTTTTCTTTTCCTTTTTTTTTAAATTTAATGAATGTTATTTTTTTATATTTTACTTTTCTTTTATTTTTCTACTTTTCCCCTCTCCAAACCCACTCGTCTATATTCTCCCTCTTTCTCTCTCTCTCTCTCTCTCTCACACACACACACACACACACAAAGCTTTCTCATTCTCTTGCACAACCCTATCTCTCTTTTCCTTAGAGCTTCCCTTCTCCCTCTTTCTATTTCCTATCTCTCATGGTCCTCTCTTTTTTCCTTCACCTCACTCTCTATCTCCTACCTTTCACAGACCTTACTTTTTCCCCTCACATCTCTCTCTTTCTCTATCTTATCTTCTCTTTTGCATATCTCCCTCTGTCTCACTCTTATTTCTATCTCGCAACTTTCCCTCTCTCTCTCTCTCTCTCTCTCTCTCTCTCTCTCTCTCTCTCTCTCTCTCTCGCTCCTCCTTCTATTTCATTCTCATCTCACTTTCTAATCTCACATTTAGATTTTCATCCTTTTGTTTTACAGATTGGGATACGAACCTATAAAAGCAGAGTTTCAAGCTCTCCTCCAAGCCCTTTCAATCAAATCTTCTTAGGTAATTCGCTGGTAAATTCCTTTATGATTTTTGTATTTCTTCTTATTTTTTTCTTTGCATTTTTTATGATTGTCTTGAAAACTGGCTAGTTATTCTCATGAATTTTCTTAGAGTCCAAATAGGGAGGTTGGGGCTAGTTGACCTAGATTCTTACTTAGGTTTGGGTTAGTTCACGGGTTAGACTATATTTGGGTAGGGTTAGGTTTGGTTTGGCTTTGGTTAAGGTTAGGGCTAGGTCAAATTAGACCAGGCCCAAACGGGTTTTGTTAGAATGGGCTTGGGTTTCGTTGGGCTAGGTTCATTTGGGATTGGGATTTTAGATGAGTTTAGGTTTTGGTTTGGGTCAAGCTCTATTGGGTTTGGGGAAAATATTTGTGAAAATAGGAGTTAAAGGCAAGGATGTGTATATAGAAGTAGAGAGAGAGAGAGAGAGAGAGAGAGAGAGAGTCAGAGAGAGAGAGAGAGAGAGAGAGAGAGAGATTTGTACCTAAACAAGAAGCAATATGAAAATAAATATACTTGGTGTTTTGGGTTTTTCAACTTATATATATAGACACACACACATACATAATACTTGGCCAAGCTATACAGCGGTTTTAGAAAACACAACTGTGTGTCATTTGTTGAATCAATTTTGGCATCAAATGATAGTCTTGAATATATAGATGTTCAGTAAAAGATATTTGCATTAATTGAAAATCACCCAATAAATCATTGAAATGTTCTAAACATAAATCACAATTTAATCATTGAAATATGTAAAAAAAAAAATGTAAAATGTCAAAAATTCCAAACCTAATTAATCATTTGAATATAGAAAATAGCATGGGAAATATATGGCTAAAACATAAGCGAATATAGATAATAATGACTATATTTTTTCTTCTTCATTATCAATTAAATACATTATTAGTTGTGACTCTTATACTTCTATTTTGGTAAGCAAAGAAGAAAGGAGGAAAAACATGAAAGAGGCAGCACAGCAAGACTCATCGATGAGAGCCCTATATTCATCGACGAGGGAACAACCAAGGTTCGTTGACGAAGGCTCTGAAGCTCATCGATGAATAATTACCGAGAGTAAGAAATTTCAAACTTTTGTAATCATCAACAAGAGCCATGTATTCATCAACGAAGGTTCTTCTTGGGCTCGTCGACGAAGTCCTGTGTTTGTCAACAAGAGGTGCCTGGGCTATAGCAGTTTTTCTGAATTTTGAATTTTTGAACGTTGAGTGATTGAGCAAACGAGGGGAAACCTCTAGGGAACCTCTATATATGTCATCTGGGCATATTTTGAGAGGGAGAGTGATCATTATTGAAGTGTATTGTGTACATTTTTATTTACTTAGTGAAATTTTGTGTCATTACTTATGTGGATGTAGGTTTTGCCGAACCACGTAAATCTTTGTGTTGATCTTGTTCTGGTTGTATGTTTTATTTACATTCACGTTTTGTTGTTTATTTCTGTAGACCTTATAAGTCATGCCCGATTTTGATTATGACAAATACTCATTATATCTAATGAGTGTTTGAGGTTTTGTGCGGGAACTAAAATTGTTAAGATCGAGATGTGCACAAAGAGGAACTGAAGCTGAAGACCCATTTATCAATTGTATTATATTTAATTCATATGCAAAGGGTCTGTAATAGTAAATAGGATTTGGTTTGTAATAAGCTCACACACATCACATGCATGTTAATTCGTAAGCTCAAAACAAACCGTAACCTAAAAGTAACCTTAGAATGACCTTTAGGGTTTACCCTTCGGTCGACCGACATCAGATTCTTTTCGTCTCTTTATTTTGGACAAAAATGACCCTAGGATACAAACCATTGCACCTATAATTGTTAGGCACTATAATAGGGTGAATATGTATTGAAACGAGACCGAAATGCACACTTTGTGCACTTTCGGTCGACCGGCCAAGGCAGTTTATTCTGCCCCAGTCGATCGAAACAGGTTTGGGTCAATAGTTGACCAAGGCCCTAGTCGACTGAACTAGTATAGTTCAAAACCCCCGGTCGACCAAAACCCCTTGAGGTCAACGAATAGACCATTTTGTCGACCGAACCAAATTTGTATACCAACTACTTGGTCGACCGAGGGTCCTCGAAAAAAATCCCAACGGTCTGGTCAACCGAACCAGTCAGTTCAAATGGACCGGTTAACCGAACCTCGGAGAAATGGAAAATCATCCACTTTCGATTGACTGAGCCTTCAGTTTAAAAACCTCCTGGTTGATCGAACCATATGAACTTTGGTCGACCGAAACTGTTCTGGTCGACCAGACCTCTCGGGTTGCCCTGATTTTTACCGCGGTTAAACATTTTTTAAACAGGGTTAAAATATTTGAAAGGTCATTAAACTTTGCTAATAATACCCAATAGGTCCCTAACAGTCATATCTCTTCCCATGTCTATATATATGAGATCATTTGTGCAAATTAAAGAGGGATTAGCCACTTTGATTAGGAGAAATTATCTGAAATTTCCAAATCTTATAATACTCATATCTAAGCCCTAACCACTCATACTTACCTTCTCTTATTGCTCAAACTCTCTGTAAGTTGATTAAGTGCTTGATTAGAAAGGTTTGCTCTCCCATTCTGATTAGATTGATTTGATTTTTACAAGAGCTAAACCTAAGTGTTCTTATGGGACTTTGTTAATAAGTCTCTCCTACGAAGACTTGTATAAAACCTTTGAGTATTGCTTATTCATTGCAATATCTTGAGAAGTTTGTATTTGTTTTTGGATTGCAAAATTTCTCAAAATCATTTACAAATATATATTGTGCTTTATTTTGAAAACCATTTGAAGAGATATTTGTTTATATGATAAAATCTTTGTTGCAATATTCATTGATCTGCATCATTCGTTGAATACAAAGATTGAACTCTTTTTGCAAACAAAACATATATATTACTTACTTGAGCATTATACAACTGAGAAAATCTGCTGATTGAAATATACATATATATATATACATACATATATATATATATATATATATATATATTGTCTGGCTAGTATCTTTGTGTGAGCTGTTAGATTGAGCATATATTGTGATCAGAAAAGATCATACTGGTTGATACTCTCACGTACTCATTACACTGATAGTAAATATATATATTTGAGAGTTGAAATACTAAACCACACTGAGTTTACATATTAAATCATATTGTGGTGTATGTAATTGCGCGTATTTGGGTGCACATCTGCTTTACATGAAAGCATAATCAGTGGACCATTTGATTGTAATACACATCTATTGTATTTCCAGGAATGGGCCTGAAGAGCGAGACTAGCCCTGGAATAGTCCTGGATTGGCTTAGACCCGGTTAGGAAAACTAGGTGCGTCATCTTCTTAAGGCTTGTAGGTTGAGGTCAGCCTTGCTAATTGACCTGGTTAAGGTTGAGGTCAGCCCTGTGCTAATTGACCTAGTTGTAATCGGTGCCGCTCCACCCTTAAGTGAGCTATTAGTGGAATCCTCTTACTTGCGAGCTAGAGGCGAGGATGTAGGCACAGTTGATCGAACCTCGATAACATATTGTGTGTTTTTTTATATTTTCGCATCTTATATTTATCGCACGTGTATGTTATCATGTGAATGATGCGATTGATTTAAATTTCCATATATTGTATTTATCGGCATATTTGAAACTGCATAGAAAGACCCTAGGTTGCAATATTCTACTAACAACTAATTCAACCTAGCAGAAAAATTTAAGATTCCAATTCATGCCCCCCTCTTGGGAATACACCAATTATAACAATTCCGCTGTGCATCTTCATTATACAATCCATTTCACAACAAATTGGTATCAGAGCGTTTGTTGTTATGGCATCAGGATCGTTTTCTGCAAGATTTGACGTTGTCAAATTGGATGGAACTGGAAACTTTGGTTTATGGCAGAGGAGAGTGAAAGATATTCTTGTGCAAGAAGGAATGGCTAAGGCTCTACTTGATACTCAACCGGAAGGAATGGATGAGGCAACATGGTTAGATTTGAAAGCGAAGGCAGCGTCGACAATACGCTTGTGTTTGGCAGATGAAGTTCTCTATCAAGTGATGGAGGAGGATTCTCCAATGGCTATCTGGCGAAAGTTAGAAAGTCGGTACATGTCTAAATCCCTCCATAACAAACTTTTTCTTAAGCAACGTTTATATTGGCTTAAGATGGTAGAAGGATCTAGTCTAGATCAACACATCAATGCGCTTAATTAAATCATAAGTGATCTTATGAGAGTTGATGTGAAGTTTGATTAAGGTGATAAGGCTTTGATGCTGTTAAATTCTTTGCCCTAAACTCATACCTACAAAAATCTTGTGACCACTCTTATGTGGGGAAAAGAAACACTGGATTTAGAAGAGTAACAAGTTCTTTGTTAAATTTTCATCAAAGGTTGAAATATGTGATGAAGGGGAAGGACTTGTGGTAAAGGGTTGTAATGCGTGAGGTAAAGGAAAGTTTAAAAATGGGCCTAATCAGAAATCTCGGAATCAATCCAAGAAGAAGAAGGAAATTCGATGTTATAAATGAGGTAAAAAGGGGCGTGTGAAGCTGGAGTGTCCGGATTGGAAGAAGGGAAATGCTAATAAGCATAAGGGGATTTCTAAATTTGTGAATGTTGTTCAAGAAGAGGATTCAGCGGATGGTGATGTTTTATCAGTTTCACAGGAGTTGGATAACCTAACGGACTCTTGGATACTTGACTTGGCATGTTCTTATCATATGACTCCAAACAAGGAGTGGTTTGCACTTATAGGTTAGTAAATTTTGGATCAGTTCTTATGGGTAATGATGCTTTTTGCAAAATCGTTAGCATAGGAAATGTAAAGATACAAATGTTTGATGGTGTCGTAAGAACTTTGTGTAATGTAACACATATACCTGAGTTGAGAAAGAGTTCGATATCTCTTTACACTTTGGATTGTAATGACTTTAATTACAAGTCCAAAGGTGGAGTCTTGATGGTATGGAAAGGTAATCTGACTGTGATGAAAGGGCAGAAGCTAGATGGGAATATTTACATGTTTCAAATAACTACCGATGTAGGTGGAGTTACAGCTGTGGATGCGGAATCAGATGAGACCGTCTTGTGGCATATGCGTCTTGGGCATATGGGAGAACACGATATGAAAGAACTATACAAGAGAAAATTATTAAAATGTTTAAAATCATTTTAGTTGGAATTCTGCAAATTTTGTGTTCTTGGAAAATAGAACAGGGCAAAATTCAGTTCAGCTACTCACAAGACGAAAGGAATTCTTGACTATATACAATCAGATGTTTGAGGCCCAGTTAGAGTTGCATCAAAGGTGGACATGTGTACTATGTGAGTTTCATTGATGATTACTCGCAAAAGGTTTGGGTTTACTTCATGCGTCACAAATCTAGTACGTTTGCCAAGTTTAAGATTTGGAAAGCTGAAGTGGAAAACCTAATAGGGAGGAGAATCAAATATTTAAGGTCGGATAATGGGACCAAGTACATTGATTCTCGGTTTATAGAGTTTTGTGTGGAGCAAGGCATCAAGAGATATTTTACAATTCTCCAGACACCTCAGCAAAATGGTGTGGCAGAACGGATGAACCGGAATCATGCTGATAAGGGGGTTCGGTGTCTCAAATTGAATGTAAGGCTACCGAAGAGGACATTTCCAAAAATTTTACCTGTACAAAAGTGATTCTCAAACAAATATTATCATATGAGTAAGGCATGCGAGAACCTATCATCTACCAGCAAGCAATTCTCAACAACTGCATCCACTATGCAGTAGGAATTCTATACTACTCATACATTTTAATAAGATAAACATTTAACTACAAGCACATGCAAATCAAGGTACTACTAATATATATATATATATATATATATATATATATATATCATAATTAAACAGGATAGTAAATCATAGTATCACAAGAATACAAAATAGAAGTAAAAGATGTTTTTATTTAGTACATATCAGATGAAATAAGATAAAACAGAAAGAATCAAAGCCACGCGATCTAATCTGTAGACAACTCCAGAGTCTAGAACTCCCCTCCATCACCATCGTCACCGACATCAAAATCGAAGTCCATGGTCATCCTGTCTCTCTCATCCTGCATCTCCTAAATGCGGTCATTGAGCTCACTGAAGCTGACTGTCATAGACTGCTCCAAATCTGTAAAGCGACTGGCAATAGAGATAGAGAACTACTGGAACTCCTCCCGAAGTGCAGTGGATGATGATGCCAAGTCCTGCAAGTCTGACTAGACTAATCCTCGAAATTGTACGAATGAGTCAGACAAACTAGTGATGGCAGCCATAAGATCCAAGTTTGATGGCTGCGAAGGCTGTGGTGGCTCTTGTGGGGCCTCTACCTGTGCTGCTGCTCCCCTAGATGGTGCCCAGATGTTCTTAACAAGCTCATACCCCATCAGTCTCAGGGTTACGCCAGAGAAGATGTCAGCAGGCCGTCTCCTCTTCAATAAAGCCACATTTGAGCGCGTGACTCCAATATTCCTAAACAGCTTGTTCAGGATACCCCCATACAACATAATAATGCGGTGGCCAATTGTTTTGGCCATCATCCATCGGATAATCAAACTGGGTAGATCTAATTTCTTCCAAGCAAATAGACACCACATGATAAAACAGTCCAAAAATGACACGTGCAATCTAGACCCTATCTTGGGCAGGACATTATACGTGATCAAGTGGTACACGACCTTAGCCTCTAGTGTAAACTATCTGTACTGTGGAGAATGGTTCTGGCTAGCTGTGCCAGGGTCAAACAAGGTCAGGTTTGCAAATGTGGCAACTGTGAATTTCTGTTCAAAGATCTAGGAATTTACCACATCGGGGCACTCAAAGTCTCTACGATCAATATCAAGAACATCTGAGATATACTGGGCGTCAAAACGCACATCTGTCCTCAATACACGGGAGAAGTACCCGTTTTCGTCATTACCCAGATTGGTGTAAAACATCCTAACATAGGTTGGGTAATGACCCCCAAGATGGTAGGAAATAAAAGTTTTCCACCCCTGATGCTCGAACATGTCCATTACGCTACTGAAATATGGATTCATGAAGTCCAGATCGGGAATCTTACCTAATATTGCCTCCTTGGGACGGAATTCTCGTATGTATATGACTTTGCACCTCTCTTAAAGAAACACTCATCCTTGGCGTGTGCAATGTCGTGGGCTTCAATGTGTGCCATGATGGGACAGATGTGAGGCTTGGATGCTTGGAAATACAAGGAAGGGGTGAAAAATCTCTCAAGAAATTTGCGCAAGTGAGCTGCAAATGAAGAAATCATATATATATATATATATATATATATACTGCAGCTCAGTTGACCAAAAGTGGATACGGTATACCGACGCTTGAACTTCCCCAGGCACCGACACTGTTTGGTCAATCAAGGAGAAAATAAACTAAGATGGTCGGTCGACCGAGAGGGTGTACAGTAACCATGTTCGGTTGACCAGGGGAAAACTGAAATGTTCGGTCGACCGTTGGAAATACATTCACTGAGGTACGGTCGACCGTAAGGTTAAGGTCAACATGGTTTGGTCGACCGCGCCACTTTATACCTGCAATGCTCAGTTGACTGAGCATAGTGAATTTTCCAGATTTTGCCAGATTTTGATCCAAAGTTCTCCCTAAGGTTCATATTTGATATATTGCACCATAAATATGATTCTTAGGGATTCTTGATGAAGAGATTTTGCTCAATTGAGATGCGTACCAAGAATTGACTTATTGACCTATTTTGGCACCGAGCACTAAGGAGTATGAGGCTTTTCTTAAGCTATGCTCTTTGGTGACTGGAGAGTATCCTTCAGATATGATGACGAGCAAGGATACAAACTAAGGAATGGGTGAAACCTTACCGAATATGATCATGGTTTGCTAAGGATTTCCTATAGATGAGATAAACCAAAATTAGAGGATTTTTGTATTTTTGGTTCGGAAAGGGAGTGCTTTGATTCTATCGATGAAATGTGAATCCCTTAGTGGTTGCCTCTAATATTTATTGAAAGTGATGGCTTTTAATAAGCACGCAATAAATATGAAATTTTAATGAGCAGTTCTTATACCTAGAGTGATGACTAGGTCTTGACTAATGAGATTTAGGGTAAAAAGATATAATGCAAGACTAGATCCCTAAAGCTATGCTTAAACTTGGGATTTTCATGATAACATGGGTTAAGCATTTCAATTAAATATCAGGCGTACATGTCATGTCCATATGGAAGTGGATAAGGATTCTTAGTATAACAAGATAGGTGAGTGTGTACACTAAGATTATCATTACAAGCAACAATCACTTCCCAACTTATTGTCATCATATCCTCCTAAACCTAAGCCAAGGAGCTAAGGAAGCATTAACTAATTAAGTAATATTGAGTTGAATCCAATTTTCCTTAGGACCTACGAGGTTTGCTTTCATAAAAGCCTACATCATTTCTTTTTCCATACCTCTAGCATTTCTAAGTCGGATACGCCCTTTTGTTTTACAAGATAAGCGAAATTTATATGCATGTGACAAATTATGCTTACTTGTTTTATTTTTATTTTATGATGTATGACTGTGGGACTTATAACATGAATCCTTTTTGAACAATTTATTTCTTTTGGCTCTTAAGGGTTCATTATGATTATTCTTTCCATATTTTACTTTGGTAGCAGCTTTAGAATAATCATCTATTTCTTTCTCTAAGCAGATGATTTTCAAGATCTTCTTAACCTTTTTCTTTTCAATGATGGCATGATACTCTTTTAACTTTTTTAATTGCTTTGCCAACCAAATTACTCTCATTTTTCAAAAAGGTTTCTTCTTAGACATCCCAACTAGAATCTTACGCATCTTAAATGATTCATTTTCTAGTGCTATATGTGAGGGCATGCTTTCATTGTAAGATTCAATACATGATTCATCACAAAGTTTATCACTATAACATTCACATGAATCAATGCATATAGTATTATCATCAGAACCAATAGATGACTCATCATACAATATATCACATGATTTGGCACAAGAGTCATCACAACATGCATCACATGGATTATTACATGAGCTAATAGCATAATTATCACTAGGGCAATCGGATGATTCATTGCATGATATATTCTAGTATTCAACATGAGAATCATCAAGTGCATCAATAACATAATTATCACAATAATCAATAGATGATTCAACAATAGATACATCATAGCATTTAGCAATAGAATCATCTATGAAGGCTAAGATAGGAACATATACCTCATCGGCTGTTAATGCAATTGCCCTATTATTTACCATTTCTTGAGTGGTGGTCTCATTCTCCTGGGACTCTCCATATTTTCTTTTGAATTCATCCCAGATATCCTGTGCACTACTACATGCCACAATCTCAACAAAAATATTAGTTTTTAAAGCACAGTACAATATATCCATGGCATTAGAATTAATCATATTAAAATCATTTTCATTTATTTGTGCACATCTTCCTTTAGCAGTCACAAGCCAAACCCTCCAGTCCATAGATTTCAAAAATATGTTCATTTTAACTTTCCACATGGTGTAGTTGACACCACAAAATAATGGAGGACTGGAAAGTGATTGTCCCTCACCGAATGGGGATACACCAATGTGAGTCATTGCAATATTTTTTCAAAAACATTTAAGTCTAGTGCAACGAGGCTCTGATACCAATTGTTAGAATTGGTGTATTCCCAAGAGGGGGGGTGAATTGGAATTTAAAAATTTTCTCCTAGGTTGAACTAGATGTTGGCACAATATCACAACCTAGGGTCTTTCTATGTAGTTCCAAACATGCCAATAAATATAATATAGGGAAATTTAAACCAAGCGCATCATCCATATAATAACATACACATGTGGTAAATACAAAGTGCGGAAATATAAACAAACACACGATATGTCAGACAGTTGTTTGGCTAGTATATTAAAAGTTAAAAAAAAATGTTTGAGATTACTTACCAAGATGCGCATGTAAAGAATCATGTGTTGCGCCTCAGTCACCATCAGCCAGTTGAAGGCAGTGACTGGAGCTTACTGTAAGCATATAATGTCAAGATCTCGTGTCCACGTTGGACACCAATTGTCACACAGGGCGGTGAAGCTGGAGGAATGTCGATCCTAAGGCGCTGCCCTATCCTTTGCAGGTGCTTCTTCAGCATCGTGTTCTTCTCGACACCACTGCCTAACCTGGTCATGGATGTCGATGCTGAAAGAATAGTTAAATTAAGAACAATATTTTAATCATACACATGAATAAAAATCAATAGTTTACATCAAAATAAATAAAAGAAAACCTTACCAACCCTGCTAATCATGGTGGGCAACTCACCTTGCGTGTCATCCTGAGCTGAGGTATCTACATCTGGCCGAGGAGTCGATGGCTCAGACAATGGTGCCACCGCATCAAGACCAACGGGCTCTGCCGGTCTCAAGGATGTCGGATCATCCTAATGCGATGTAGTCGAGTGCTTGGAAGGAAGTCAGCCACATCGACCTCCTGGTGCCATGTCTGCAAAATATTAGACAAGTAAATATAAGAAGTACGCATATTAAATGGATGCATAATAAATATATTTTTAGTTATTTACACATGTTAGATACATAGTGACAAATATATCATGCTTACCCCCTATACATCCTCAATATCGGTATTAACCTCACTTTCTAAAGTATCTTCCTCTTCACTACAGTACCCGACCCCTGTTTCATCTTCCTCATAAATTTCCTCATCGTTGATGAAGTGAACATCTACAGAAGGTTCAATTGTAATATCAGCAGTCCCTACGTGTTCTGCTGTGGCACCAACCCTATTCAATGGTATAAGATCGGCTCTTTCTTCGACAACATTAAAATCAGATTGCCCTGCTGCACTGACAGGTGGCTCATCTTCTTGGAATACAGCACTCATTGGCACTCTTCTCCCCATCTGCAACTTCTATAATAGCATACAAACTTCGGGGAGGAATCTTTTTGGGTCACATGTCATTCACACTTCAATTTTGTGTCTTTAAGGTAAAACACTTGTTCTACCTGTGTCGCTAGCACAAAAGGATCATTTTGATACCATGTCTTGCTACAATTGACACTGATAAAGTAGGCATCCATGTTTACCCTAGTCTTTTTATCGTCAATGTCCCACAAAGTACACTTGAACAGGTGGATGAGTCTGTTGGCTCCATAGTTAAACTCTATAATGTCATCCAAGACACCAAAATAGTCAATTTTTTCATCTCCTTCTATGCTTAGCACCGCAACCCCACAATTTTGGGTTCTTCTATTTAGTTCGAGAGACTTTGTATGAAATCATAACCCGTTGACAATGCAACCGCTATAGCGGTTAACTCGTTGATCGGGGCCACATGCCAATGCGTACAAATCTTTACTTGTCATTGGTTCTTTATTGTAATACATGACTTTCATCTATTAAATAAATAGGAGTTTAGATGAATAAACCGTCAACATTGATAATGTACATTGCTTCATACTCGGGCAGTATTTGTTACTTACACGGCTCCCAAACCAATTGACAAATTTATTCTTATGTCTTTCATCGACATTCCTTTTATTTTGGGCCAGAAGTTCAGCTTTATGTTCGCTATATGCAACAATAGTACATGTTCATGTCAAGTAAGTATATAAATATGCATATGTAAATACAATGCAAAGTAAGGAGTTTCGAACCACTTACTCGATATATGGAACAGTTTCATCACAATTATTGAGGACGTAAAAATGGGCGTTTTGTAGGTCAGGCATATCCATGAAATCGTAAGCCAGTGCACCGAACGGCCGAACATTTTCTAGAAATATAAAGCTCCTTGGTTCTTCATCTTTGGCATCAATAGCATGAACTTCTACATTTCGCTCCTCGCGAGTGAACCTTGTCTCAATGTCATGTAAATACATTGAGCAAAATGCAAGACATTCACTGTCAATGTATGCCTTAATGATTGAACCTTCAGGTCGTGCCTTATTACGCACATGCCCCTTCAAAGTGGACAAGAACCTGTGCATTTTACGTAGCATTGTTGACCTATAGACACAAAAAGGAAAAAAAAAACAAGGAAATCACATGACCATTATAGAAGGACTTAAAAATTTACCTCTCAATAGGATACATCAAACGATATTGTACCGGTCCTCCAATTATGGCCTCCCTTGGTAAATGAACGGTTAGGTGGACCATCACATCGAAGAATGCTGGCGGAAATATTTTCTCCAACTTACATAGTATAATCACGATGTCATCCTCTAACCGTTCAAGTAGGTTTACGCTCAATTTTTTGGAGCACAACTTTCAAAAAAAGAACTCCAGCTCAATCAGTACCGAGCGAACATCTTTGTTCAAGTGTCCATAAAGGAAAACGGGTAGAACCCGTTGTAGAAGGACGTGAAATTCATGACTTTTATTTCTTAACATCTTCCCTTCCTTCATGTTTATGCATCGAGCTATGTTCGATGCATATCCATCAGGGAACTTCATTGATTTCAATCATTCGAAGAATTTATTCTTCTCATCCTTCGAAAATATGTAACAAGCTGATGGCATGAAAAGTTTGTCCCCATCACGAAATAGGTGCAACTCAGGTCGTATTCCCATATCTTCCATATCCCGGCGACCATTTGCAGTATCCGTTGTCTTCCTATTTATATCCAGCAATGTACAAATGACATTCTCACAAATGTTCTTTTTGAAATGCATGACATCCAAGTTGTGGCGTATTATAAGATCTTTCTAGTATGGCAACTCGAAGAAGATGCTTCTCTTTCCAATTCAACTCCCACTCAGCACGTTTTCTTTTTCTACTAGTTGGTGGTTTCCCAAATTTCACATCTCCAATCAACCTGAGCTGGTTTAATATCTCTTCCCCACTTAGTTGTTTTGGTTGCAACCTTTGTTCAGGTTTTCCATTAAAGCTTTTGATGCCACAAGTCCTCTAAGGATGTCCAAGTCGTAGAAAATGATGATGATGATACATAAAGCATAACTTGCATCCATGCTTCAAGGATAATGACCTAGCATCCTTATTATAGACTGGGTATGCTAAGCAACCGTTTGTGCTCTAACCCGATAGGTTACTGTAAGTAGGGAATTCATTAATTGTCCACAACACTGCAACATGCATCCGAAAGATTGTCTTGGTTCCACATCGAATGTCTCCACTCCTTTTTCCCATAGTTCTATCAACTCGTCAATTAACGGACGTAGGTACACATCAATATCATTACCAGGTGCCCTCGATCCGAGAATAAGCAGTGACATAAAAATGAAGGGTTCTTTCATACATCGTCATGGAGGTATATTATATGGCATCATCATAACTAGCCACATGCTATACGGGTTGTTCATGTAACTAAAAGGATTGAACCCATCTGAAGTAAGGCCAAGTCTGATGTTGCGAGGATCACTAGCAGACCACGGATGCATTTTATCAAAATCGGTCCAAGCTTCGGAGTCTGCTAGATGACTAAGGGTGTTTCCATCTTGAAGACGTTTCTCTTGATGCCATCTCATATCGACAACAGTCTTTCTGCACATGTACAATCGTTTCAATCATAGGATTAATGGACAATATCGCAAAACTTTTTGGGGGATCTTTTTATCCTTCCTCTGATTAGTTGTATACCTCGATTCACTATATTCTGGGCACTCATTCGCATTTTCATATTCACCATATAAGAGTGCGTAATCATACCTACACGCATGTATTAGAGTGTAACTGAGACCCAATTCACGCATGTATGTCTTCGCCTCATAAAAAAACTTCGGAAGTGTTTCACCATCAGGCAGTGTTGCCTTAATGAGGCTTAAATGCATGTTGAATGCACTCTAAGATAACTCATGCATTGTCTTTGCATGAAACAACTTTATTAGAAACTCTAATTTTGAGAACTTTTTACAGTGTGGATATAGGGGCACCCGTGCATCCCTCACGAGATTAGCAAATGGTTTACCGAGTCGATTCAACGTACTAGGATTGCAAGGTATGGTACCTGCTGAAGTAGATTCATCACTAGTACGCGACACATTGACATCGTCCGTGTCCACTGCAATCCCCCTTTGCAAGTCACCTAATTGACCCCTCATCTTCATCGACATCATCATCGCTCTAAACTAATTAATCTTCACCGTGGAACACCCATCTTGTGTACCATTTCTCTATTCCAAAGTCTAATAAATGTGAATAGACCAGATCAATGTGTTTGAATGTTATGTTTTGGCATTTCTTGCAAGGACACCTTATTCTACTGGCTTTGTCTGCACGACGGCGCGCGAACTCTATGAAATCATGTACCCCTTTCACGTATTTTAGCAAAAACCTAGCTCAAGCGTTAATCCAACTCTTATCCATGTTCGTTAATTACCTTATAACATGTTCAAGTAAATGGTGTTGATTACATTCTCATAATGTTTATGACACATGCATTGTGAATCCTATAATCGACCTCCTTCCATCTAAAGGGTACGGATCCTATCCCATTTAGGAATGTTGCATTTACATTGCAATCAATCGCTCAAATTCCTTCGTTGTAGTTATTATAAATTTTGGCAACATCTCCCCATGGCTCTCCAAGTACACAAGATGGGGGAAGTAAACATGTTACTAGTTTTCCATCACTAACAAATTGTCACGACACCCCACTATGCACCCAGAGAACACAAGTAGAGACACGCTCGAAATATATAATGACAATTGACAAAGTATCAACGATAACAACAATGTAAATACAATTTCCTAAACTGTCCACGATGGACAATCTAAGAATGGTTGAAATACAAACATTACTAATCGTAAGTGAAACAAATAATTAACATGTTCAATTGATTATTAGTCAACATAGTATGACTAATAATCAATTGAATTTCAATAATTGTTTTGTCTCACATGTACGATGAGGCATGAATGTATAGTAATCATTCTTGAACGGGTCTAAGCTTCAATGAACACAAGAAATGACAGTAATTAATTTGGCAATTTAATTCATATGACATTTAGTTCTTGGTCTTTCACTATATTTAATACATTGTTGTTCCAAAGATTTTCTAACTGTGCACAATCTCAAATGAATGTACAAAATGAATAAAAAAAATGAACACTTATCTCCCTACCTTATTTGTGTAAGTAACATCCACATAAATTCCCAAAATAGCTAGAAAAACGTAATGATATTGTGAAACACAAAATACAGGTAGAAAACAAATTTTCATTAATTTCAAAGGCAATACAATGTAGATAGACACATCGAAGCATGCGTATAGCCATTCAAAAGCATGGTAAAACAAAATAGAATAAAAAAGAAATAAAAAAAGAAATAAAATAAAAGCAAAGGGTGCATAAGCACAGTACATAAGCAAAAGAGAAAGCGCATAAAAAGATCCCAAATGTGTAGTCTATCCTAATTAGAGTCAGAATCATAATCGAAACTATGAGGCTACTGCTTTAGCGGCGCCTCGATCCCATGCCATTTCCTCTAGAAGACGACCCAATTTAGGGGTAAAAAGGGAGGGTGGTGGTTCCCTATATAAGCGAAGCCTGAGGACCCAAGGCAACAGATGGTCAGGAATGTCCGCCGGAGGTGGATTATCGTAATCATACGGCATGGTCAGCCTAATCATATGAAACAACACCGAATAAGTGGGAATGTCCTCTGTAAGCCCTGGAGTAATGTGACTAACTCGAAAAATGAGCAGCTCAGAAGCTATCCCAAGTATAGGAGTTCTGTCATGTAATATTAAGCCCAAGGGCTAGATCGTCTCCTCAGGGAATGCATTTAATCTCAGATTTTACGTTCTTCCAATCAAAATTAAAAAGGTACTAAACTCAGTTTAGATTCAGGATTTTTAAAATTTTGGAGACTTAAACAAAAACTTAAATTAAAGTCCTAAAACTAGCATGCTTCAATTTAAAGAGTACGAATGGAAACTCTAATCTACCTAAGGAGTCATCAAAACATGCGCTAATTAAAAATGGTAACATTGATCATGGAATTAAAGCACATAATGGAAACTCAATCACACACACACACATTAAAAATCAAAACTTTAACAAAAATCAAGAACTCGAACCAAAATAAAAAAAAACAAACAAAAACCTAAATTTAAATGCTATCGAAACACAATAAAAATGCAAACTTTGATAAATCTGACCCTAATTAAGCTGAGCTTCAAAAAGAACCAAAAATTAACTACTGCTAGCTAAATATACCACTAATTTTTATCTAAGAAAATAAATGAATACTACTATAATAAAAGCACTTTAAATAACATTCGCAATTCAAAATTTCAAATAACCCAAAAAAATTAATACTTAACAGTTATCCGACTAACACAGTATTCAAATTCAAAACTTTAAATAATCTTCAAAAAATAACATTTAACACTTATTCAACTAATCCAAAAATTATATAAAAAGAAAGAAAAGATGAGAGAGAGAGAGAGCCATGGAGAGCCGAGGGGCAGACGCTGCTCTGCTGTTTTCTGCAGACAACAGTTGTAGCTTCAGGTGGCTGTGTGGACTGGTGGTCTGTTTCAACGGCTGGATTTGCTAGAGTTGCAGCAGGAACAACTGTTGTGTTTGCTGGAGGAGCAGAGGGGGTCTTTGACTGGAACATGGGTTGCTACAGCTACTGTGTTTGCTGAAGTTGCAGCAAGAACAGCTGCTGTGGTGGAAGCCAAGGAGTTGGTGCTCTGTTGGTGTTCACGGGAAGTTGGCCGAAAGAAGGCTGGAGTAAAGGAGAGTCGAGGAAAGCTTTAACGGACTGCTGGGAACAGATGGAAGAAGGAGGAAAAGAGGGGATTTTAGGGAGAGAACTAAGAGGGGAATAAGGAAGAATAAAAGAGAAAGAAAAACAGGGGAAGAGAAGAAGAAGAAGAACACAAGGGAAAGAAGCTGCGAGAAAGATAGAGAGAGCTGGCTGGGGGCAACGCCCAACAGGCAAGAGAAAGGGAAAAAAAAGAGAATAAAAAGGGGAGAGGGGAAAACACAGCCCTAAGACCCGGATAGGAGACCCGACCCAGCAACTTGACCCAATTGGAGTTGACCCGAATTGCTATATTTTTTTTTCATTTTTTTCATTCTCTGTTCATCGCAAATCTGACTCTTCTGGAGCCCGTTTCTCGCAAAACTCAAAACACAAAAGTTGTAGATAATCCTTTCCTCTTTCTCTAAAAATTTGAATCGTCTCGATCAAAGCTCAGACAGAAAAGTTATGTATGAAATACGAACAGGTATCGGTTTTAGTTTCTGAGATTTTTCTTGCAACAAAAAATTACCAAAACTTCATAAATAATGCAATAAAGTTCAAGAATGATAATTTTGGCACTTTGTTAAAATATTGGACAATTTTGGACATTTAACTAAAAATATAAACCGTAAAGCCCGGGTTAAGATGCCCAATTACGCAGTTTTGACGCGTAATCATAATGTTAGCTTTACCGTTAACCTAAGTGTTGACCTGATATGGCACACCCAATTTTGATTATGACAAATACTCTTGGTACTGATGGTTGTACTAAGACATGCATGCAGGTTCATTGTGCATACACTAAAAGACATATCATGATGACGTGCAGTGTTCGAGCCAAAGAATGAAGACTTGTGTTGTGTATTTGTATTCATTATTTCACTTCTTCATTATAGGATGTAAATTTAATTATGGACCGTGCACTCCTATGACTTATAATAATTTGCATCATGCATGGTAAGTAGTTATGCTCGAATCGACCCTAGTTGGACTTTAGGTACCTACATAGACCATAGAAAGACCTTAGGGAACACCCTTCGGTTGACCTTCGGTCGACCGACACCAAATTTTTTCAGTGTCCTTAAAATGAAAAAAAAAATACCTTGAAATGACCCTAGGACACTCACATATGTATGGCTAAGTGAACAGGGTGTTTGCATGATCAAATAAGACCGAAATGCACTAAATGTGCACACTCGGTCGACCGAACTTCCTTGTACAAAATGCCCGGTCAGCTGAATCGGTGCTGGGTCAATAGGTTGACCATAGCTCGGTCTACCAAACTCATATAGTTTATTTGACCCTAATCAACTGAACTTCCCAGGACTCAACATTTTGACCACCTGATCGAATGAGCCCATATTGCATTGCACCAACTTGGTTGACCGAGTTCCCACGTGTGGGAACTCAACAGTCTGGTCAACCGACCGACTCAGTTCAAATTGACCATGGTCGACTAAACCACGCTAGAAGGGAAAATCGCCTTTGGACTTACAAGTCCGGTCAACCGAATGTGTAGTTCAATTTAGTCCTGGTCGACCGAACCTCGTAAAAAGGCTTCGGACTTACAAGTTCGGTTGACCGAACTCACAATTCATTTTACTCTCGATCGACCGAACCTCTAGAACTTGGATCGACCGAACCTTTAGAACTCGGGTCGACCGAACTTGCCCTAGTCAACCGGTGCTCTCGGGTTGCCTCTCATTTTTACTGCAATTAATATTTTTTAAACGGGGTTAATTTATTTAAATAATATTAAAACTTTTATAATTATTCCATTTGTGTCCTTAACGGTCATATTTTTGGGGAAGTCTATATATACCCCTTCATTTGGAATAATTAGCAGTAGATTAAAAAGATCATTGAGGCTAAAATTCTCTTAAATCCAAAAATCATTTTATAGCCAATACTACTTCCAAACATTCACATACTCCACGCTCTTGATCTTTATAAGCATTGTGAGTATCTCTAAGGCTATTGTACTTAATCTCTCCACGTAGAACTCTCACTTGTATTATTACTTTATTAAATTTTCTTTGAGATTTTAGCATTAAAGTTCTTCCACCGATTTCATTTGATAAATCTAGAGTGGAAAGACTTTGAGGGTTTTGGTTCTTGCATTGTTATTGCAAGATACCTAAACCTAGATTTTGGTGTGCAAAAATCCTTTTCAAAAAGCTAGTGCATCAAACAACTCCATTGTGCTTTGGATATTATAATATTTTATTGAGTTTGTTTGATTAAACTTGCTTAGCATATTTGAAACCTTGATCTGGTTTTGAGTTATTCACATGGTGTGTTTCAAATCTTGCTTGGATATACACTCTAGATCTGGACTGAAAATCTATACTTGATGGAGTGTTTAACACACATGAGAGCACTGAACATATTTACATATCATTCGTGCTTGCAATATTGATTAAGCTATATTGGTGCACACATTTGCTTGTCTAGAAGCGAATTTCCGTATACATATTTTATTCACATTGGTTGTATTCCAGGCACGGGCCTAAAGAGGGAGACTACCGCTGTGGAATAGTCCCGGATTAGCTTAGACCTGGTTAGGAAAGCTAGGTGCACCATCCTGTTAAGGCGTGTTGGTTAAGGTCAGCCCCTTGAATTGACCTGGTTTGTATTGGAGCCACTCCACCCATTTAAGTGAGCCTATAGTGGTAATCCTTGTGCTTGTTAGCCTAGGCGGGGATGTAGGCACTTTAGCCAAACCTCAATAACATATCGCGTGTATTATTTACTTTTTCTACACTTTACTTTACTGCACGTGTATGTTTATTTATTGATTGCATAGGTTGACCTTAGGTTTGTGTAATACTATTGTTAGTGGATTGACCTAGGCAATAATTTTTAAATAGCCATTCACCCCCCCTCTTGGGGTTGCACCAAAGCTAATACCAAGAGGGGGGGATATTTTCAAAATTGATACCCTAGGTAAATCCCCTAACAGCAGTATTACACAACCTTATGGTCAATCTAATGCAGATAAATTAAATTAATTTAAATATGTAGTGGAAATTAAATTGCACAATAAAATTAACCAAGCATGCACACCAGAAAGCAGTAGATAGGAGATGACACCCATAAATGTTATCGAGGTTCGACAAACTGCCTATGTCCCCACCTTGGCTAACAAGCACAAGGATTACCACTATAAAGCTCACTTAATAGGTGGAGCGGAACCTAAACAACCAGGTCAATTAGCACAGGGCTAATCATAACCTTTATAAACAATCCTTACTTGACAAGATTACCGCCCCCTCAGGCCATGCCTGGAATACAACAAATTTCTCAAATAAATTTGCGTACAACAAGAATGCTTCTTATCTAAGCAGATTATGTACCAATCTAATCAATACGCCACCGAATGATATAATGAAGTAAGCTCAATGTGGTCTAAATGTCTACTCTCAAATATTTATGCAAATATTGCAATTAGTGTGTGAGAGTGTAAGTGATATGATCTTTGTGTCAAAATAATGATTTCAATCACAATGCACAAACAAGGATCCTTAGCACACTTTAAATATCTCAACAAATATTATTCTCAAACTATAGACCTCAAGAGATATTCAGATTTAGTTTATAAAAACTATTTGAGCTTTGTGTTCAAGATGATAAAATCAATCAAAGGATATTGCTACAAAGATCTTTTAGCACATGGACAAATATCTTAACAAAAATTTCTCAAAGTAAACCACACGAGATATTTGAAGATGATTTGAAAAGTATTTTTAGTAATCAAAATGCAATGTGAACTCCTTGAAATATTGCAATGAGAATGCAATACTCATAAGCTCAAATGAAGTTTTCCTAAGGAAGACTTCTCAATAAAGTCTCCTAGGAAAAACTAAAAGCTTTGCTCCCAAAGAAAATAATCTCAATCAACCAAGCAGGGGAGAGCAATAGCTTAATGATAAGAACACTCAAGCATACACTTACAAAGGGATTTTAGCAATAAGAACTAGCAAGAGTGAGTGTAGAAGGCTTCAAAATGAGTATATGAGATTTTTGAATTTTAGAGAATTTTGCTAATCAAGATTGCTAATTAAGTCCTAATCTTTTCAAATGAGGGGGTATATATAGAGTACCCCAAAATTATAAGCATCCATGACACATAGGGTATTATTAGGATTGTTTTAAAACGTTTTAGCAAAATTAACCCCATTTAAAAAATTTGACCTCGGTAAAAAAACTGTCCAACCCAAAGCACCGGTCAACCAAACTTAAGGTTCGATTGACGGAGTGAAAGAGTTTGGTCGATCGTGCAAAAAATGAACTGAGAGTTCGGTCGACCGAACTAAGAGTCTTAAAGGCAATTTTCCCAAATCCGAACTGTTCGGTCGGCCAGTCTGTTTTGAACTATGAAGTTCGGTCAACCGGGCGATTGGAATCTCCCACGTGGGGGTTCGGTCGACCAGGGTGTTGCCCATATATTTCTAGTCGATCGACCAAGAAGTCAAAGCATTAACCCGGTGGGAGTTCAGTCGACCAAGTTGTATGAACTTGGCAAGGTACGGTCAACCGTGCTATGGTAAAAATGTTGACCTCTGACCAGTTCGGTCAATCGAATGTTTTTATACATTCTAGTTCGGTCGACCAAACATGCATTTTTAATGCATTTCAATTCTAATCCCCTTATACATTCACCCTATTCATACAAGCACATCTGTTTATGCATGCATCTGGGTCCTAAGTTCATTCTAGGTCTTTTTGAGCTTACCTATCATATCATGCATGTAATGCATTTAATTATTACAGACCATTTTTCTCCTATTTACTATTACAGACCCGCATTACATAAAATGAATTTAAAGTACAACACAAATATGGTCTTCAGGGTCTTCAAGCTCTATTTCATGTGCCATCATTTTGATTTGCCAATTATATACCTGCACATATCCTTAGATAGCTGTCAAATACAACAAGTATTTGTCATTATCAAAATCGGGTGTGACCTATAAGGTCAACAGGTAACATTCAAGGACTGCTCTCTAATGGGTGGCGCATCAAAACGTGCTAGAGGCAACTGCACATCCTCAAGAGTCACCCTTGGTGCTCTCGTCCCATCTGAAATCCTTTCTTGCTCACTCAGTACAGCTCGACCCCTAGAAGAAGACTCTCCCCTTGGCAGGTCCTGAACCCTCTCCCGCTTTGAGGTTGCCCGAGGATTCCTTTGCGGAGGCATTGGCTAGTAAAGAGGAAACCCTACGATTTTAGTTCAAAATAATTTTTTTTTTCAAAGAGGCATACGTAATGATAACATTACAAGAAAATATTCACACATATTTATTAAAAAAGTTCAACATAAATTTAATTTCAAAACTCATTTACTAAACCAAATAAAATCATTAGAGATGGCTCAGGTGAGCGCTTCATTTTAATGTGTGTGTGTGTATATATATATATATATATATATATATATATATATATATATATATATGTATGAGTATAATATATTAATTTATTAATAATAAGGTAAACATTTAAGTTGTTTAGGGTGAGTTTGATGCCCCTTTTTGTCTTGAATTTTTAAAAGATAATGGTAGGTATAACTTTTGGAATAGTTTTTTTAGTTTCTAAAAATCAACTTTTAGTTTTCTAGAAGTTTCAAAATTAAAAATTGAAAAGCTAAAAGCTAATTTTTTTCACAAACAAATTATTTTTTCTATTTTTGTCCTTAATTTGCTTCTAATGAAACAAATTTGTAGGACTTTAAATTTTTAAGTTTATATAGAGCCAAAACTTTGATAAGTTGGTACCTAAAAATTGATCATGAGATTTAAGACACAAATAATTAATATTTTAAAAAGAAATAATCCCATAATTATTAACACAAGAACTTAATAATAGTAGCTGCATTTAATTTTTTGTAAGTTTGAATCATATATGAAAAGAAGAGGATAATGCCAAAATTTTGAAAATACATAATTGATCATGTGATTTAAGAGGCATGGTTACTATTTTTTTAAAAAAAGAAATGATCCTGTAATAATTGCTTAGACTTGATAGAAGAACTGCAGACGATGCATTGCTAGTGAAATTAATGGAGGGCTACATTTAGCACTCATGGATGCCCACAACTCAATTTTCCTACGGTTTCCTACCCCACGCAAATGGACAACTTCTCAAGTTGGAGGCTACAATGTCTTTAATTGAGTCATTTTAATTTTACAATTATTTGAAAACTTTTTTAAGATTGTGTTTCAAAGCATAAATTTTGAACTTTCATTTTGTATTTGTATCTAGTTGGACAAAATTAGTTTGTCCAAATCCACAAATGCAAATCGACTAAAATAAAAGCTCCCAAACATAGGGTAAATATGTATTATAATTTGTAGAGACTTTAGTGAAGTGGCCTCACCTCTCCAGCTACTCCTATGCAGCATGGCAGCCACATCAAACTCTGTTGCAGATAGGATTTGATTCATACTCTAAAACAAGACATGGTAGGCGTATGACCTAGTAATTTCTCTTCCCCATGTTATTTTCGCCTCATCCTTTAAAAATTGTAGCAACATTTTTAATTTGACAACATGCAGCAGGTAAAAATATGCTTTTTGTTTTTTTTGTTTTTTTTACACTAGAGACAGGTGACCTTCAATTTCTGTTCTGCATCATCTGACAGGAAACTAAAAACATGTGATCTCTATGTTTTATGCAGCAAGTTTAACCATAACAATTCATCCCTAAAGTAGCCTTCAAGAATGACTGTCTAGAGACTAACAAGAGCTCAATAACCTGTAATGCGACAGGATGATAAAACAACCCCTTCCACTAAGCAAAGTACTTCTAGCCGTTTAAATCTTGTTGCTCACAAGGGGTTGAAAATATCCCGTATTTTTAAAAAAATACAGAAAAGTTCATCATTGACAAAATTAGCAAATCAAGTCTCCCTAGGCGACTTCCCCAAACAAACCATAAAGTACCAAGCTTTTGGATCCACTTTACAATCAATAAACATCAAAAACTTAATTTGTCAAGTGAAGTGTTGATGATCTACCATATGCTCCTAGTTTCCCTAAGCATAAAACAATAACAATAACAAGAAGTCTAAGAGTGAAATGTAATGAAAACTTATTTAGCAAATTTGTATGACGAGGGAAAATATGAAGAAATATTTTCGTTTTTTGGTCGTTCAGAAAAGTACGAAATAAAATAAAATATTAAGTAAATTAATGGACATAAAAATGTTGTTTTACTCATAATTAAGCTAGATTTTTCTTAAATTTTAAGTTATATTTGAACAATATTTCATAATTTTAATTATATTTAAATAACATTTTGTTCCTAATTATGGTGGGAAAATACAAATAGAATGTTCATTTGACGTAACATTCTTAATAATGGTGAGCAAATACAATAAAAAATAATAATTTCCTTCTATTTTTTTCCCTTCCCTTCAATAAAATTCTTGATATACTGACTTCTATTGAAAAAAAAAAAATAGCAAAATCATCCCAGAAACATAATAAATATATATTGTAAGTTCTAAGTTCTAACCATAGAAATTAACCATATTGAATTCAGGCCAAACAACTACATCTCACATCTCTCACGTTTCGAATTTAAGACCAATAATATAAAAGTTTCAATATTGATGAAAATTATTTATCATTACTTCTAAACTAAATCATACCTCTATATTATATATTTCTTTTCTAGTCATTTATTACATGTGTTCAACTTGAAAAGAGAAATTTTTTCTTTTTCAAAATAAAAACAAAAGCTTTTTATTTCTGTTATAGGATTAAAATATAAATGGCTAATATATTAGAAAAATTAAAATTTAAATAGAATTACTGTATCATTAGAAATAAAAGCAATATATATGTACATTCTTTATTTCTTAAAAAAGAAAACAAACTTTCTTACATCTCATTCTGGAAAAATCTTTCAGCCTTTCTGATCTTATATTAATCATATCTTATGGTATGCATGAATGGAATAAAATAAAATAAAATTCGTCTTTATAATTGTATATATTTATCATATAATTTTTTTTATTTCATTCTAGTACCAAACATTGGGCTAATATTGATTTAAGCAATGAAATCAATATAGTTAGTGCAGGCACTTAAAACTGATAAAAAAAAAACACACACACACACTCACACAAAAACAAATTCTGAACAATCCCAGAAACATACCTTGAAGGTTGGATCCGACAGTTAAGGAAATGGATGGAAGGCGACAGACCTAAAGCGTCGATGGCGACGACGAAGAGATGGAGAGACTGATAGAGAGAGACCAGAGAGATTGAGGGATGGAGAGACAGAGAGAGAGGCCGGAGAGATGAAGAGAGAGGGAGAGATTGAGAGACGAAGACATAGAGAGAGAGACCGGAGAGATGAAGAGATAGGGAGATATTGAGAGATGAAGGGAAATGTTCAGGCTTGGAGGGAAAGCAATCAGATTGGGGAATCCACATGCGGTTTTTCAGTGTCTGACTATTAGTGACGAATCTTAAATTCTTCACTAATAGTGTTTAATAAATTTTTATTTTTATTTTTAAATAAGAGAAGTATTAGTGACGGTTCTCAAATTCGTCACTAACAAGGGGCCAATATTGACAGATTTATATTTTCGTCACTAATACTCTGTAATAAAAATTTTTAATTTTTTTTTTAATTAAGGGAAGTATTAGTGACGGTTCTCAAATCCATCACTAATAAGGTGTCAATAGCGACGAATATACAAATTCGTCACAAATAATTTGAAATAAAATTTTTTATTTTATTTAAATAAGGGAAGTATTAGCAATGGTTCTCAAATCCGTCACTAATAAGAGGTCATTAGTGACGAATTTGGATATTCATCACCAATACTCTGAACTAAAAAGTTTTTATTTTTTTTTTAAAAGGGAAGTATTAGTGACAATTCTCAAATCTATCACTAATAATGGGCCAATAGTGACGAATTTGTATATTTGTCACTAATACTCAAACAAAAAAAATTATTTTTATTTTTAAATAAGGGAAGTATTAGTGACGATTCCAAAATCCGTCACTAATAGTTTGAAACAAAATTTTTTTTTTTTTTAAATGATAGTAGTGACGGTTGTTTAATCGTCACTAATGAATATATTTTAGTAATAGATTTAATTCGTCACTAATACCGTAGAAATCGTCGCTAATATTTTTTCAGGATAATTTCTGCGTGAAAAATGTTTTCCCGCAAATTTTTTTTGGTTTTTAGTGACAAAATGAATCCGTCATTAATAATTTCGTCACTAAAAAACTAGCTTTTTCGTAGTGAAACAATGAATGTCCTTCCTCCTCGTAGATTGAGTTTTATTACCACTCAATCCACTCCAAGACTTGTCTTTCCCACGATCCTAGTCACTCTTTACTATGAGCCCTTCACCATTTGAACCCTTATCGCTGGTCTTCTTCCTCTGATGGAACCCCAGCAATGCACTTGTGATGTCCTCTAACTCTAGGATTTCTTTCCCTTAAGTTAGTGTCGTAGCCAGATTCTCATACATAGGCGACATAGGTAGGGAATTCAACAGCATCAGCACTTTGTCTTCATCCTTGAACTTCACATCAACCTGTTTCAAATCGCTGATGATTTGATTGAATCCGTTGATGTGTTGATTCGCATCCGAATCCTCTGTCATCTTAAACCAATAAAGTCATGACTTAAGATACAAATTGTTCAATAAAGACTTGGACATGTACCGGCTCTCTAGTTTCAACCAAACTACTGTCGACGATTCCTCGTCCATGACATGGTATATCACGTCATCGCCCAGTAACAATCTGATAGTAGCCACATAAAGTGCCTTCACCATACCTTGTTGCACCAACACATCCTTCACCCTCCTCTACCAAAGCCCAAAATTCCCCGTTCCATTGAACTTACCAACATCAAACTTTCCCAAAGTGATCCAAGCCATTACAAATCAATAGCTTTGATACCAATTGTTGGGACAATTGGTATACAAAGATACCAATTGCTGGAGTTAAACACATAGCGAAAGCACGCACAACTCAATCTGGAACAATTGATGCAAACACAATCAATGATGAATATATGGATCAAGCAAGCACAATATCATAATCACACACAAAGTAATTGAAAAACAATAGATAAATATACAAGATTTACGCGGTTCGGCAATGTGACTACGTCCTTGAGAGCAACGGTTGATTTTTCACTATTCAGATTGTTTAAGCTTACATTAGGGTTACAATACAATGTATTTATACAATCCCTAAGCGCATAGGAGGCATATTTACCATCTAAGGCACTCCTATGTCAGCTCCTGGAGGAAAGACCTCTAAATCCCCCCAATTTACTGATCCTTGATTTAAATTTCCTTATTTGCGTCGAACAAAATTGTTGACGGTTTGAGATAGGAAGTAATTCCCTCGTAGATAGCCCTATAACCATCGATGGTTTCAGGGCAACCGTCGATGGTTTTAGGGTAACCATCGACGGTTTCCTTGCTGATGCCAAACCATCAAGCATAATCGGTGACAATTTCCTCCTGCAAGCCTCTCCCTTTGTTCTTTGTGTCACTATGCTTTCCCGGTACATGTGTTCCACTCAAATATGAGCCACATCTCCAACATATAATTATATATATATATATATATATATATTTGAATATAATATGTACATATTATCTTTGATATATGTATGTATATAATATGTATATACCATGTTTATTATGTTGTTATATATGTGAATATATGTTTATTATGTATATATGCATATATTGTGTATATATTATTGCTTATAATATATCTAATATTTAATATATGTATTGTTATATATATATATAAGTATATGAGTACCATGTAAGCAATGCATAAAAGCATGTATATATGCTGTTATGTGTATATATATGATATATTTCTAGTATGTATGTGTATGTATACATTTAATTGATATGTATGTATATTATAGTAGTATATGTATAATATGAATGTGTGTAATGGTACTTAATTAATTATAAATTATCCCTAAACTGAATCTAATGTGAATTTATGTGTAATCCCAAGAGAGGGGGGTGAATTGGATATTTTAAAAATCTTAGTCTTTAGATTCTAATTTTTGAAGAATTTACAATCACGCACTCACAAACTAGGTGACAAGTAGTTTAGTATCAATTTAATGTGTGATTTTATCATGCATACAAGATTACCTAATTACTTAACATATACAAGAAACAAATAATTAAGTGCAAGTGGAAATTAAAAGAGTTAAGAGAAGAGAGATGCAAACACGATTTTTACGATATTTAACCAACCCGACCTACGTCCTCACCTTGGGTACACTACCTAAGGATTCCACTATACTACTTCTTAACTTGGGACGAAACTTCCCGTTACAATCCGCTGCTTACAAGAGACGTAGCTATCTCCTAATCCGCTGCTTATAAGAGGTGTAGCTTCCTCCTTACGATTCACAAATCGTACCGTTAATACAATATATGAATAAAATTCCTGAACACTCAGATGCTTCTTAACAAGCTAATGAGTATAATAAAAACCTAAACACTTTCACAAGATATAATATGAAGCTTATATGCAATATGTGATTTTTCCAATGATGTATAAAAATTGTGATCTTTATAAAATATATATATATATATATATATATATATAAATAAGATGCTTCAAAGATCTAATGCTTATTCAATATTTCTCCAAACAAAATAATTTCTTAAAGATATATGCTTTGAAGATCCTAAAATTTTCTTTCAAAATAACTTTCGCAAGAAACAATAAGCTATCCTTTGAAAAGAAATATCACTTTGAATATTGCAAAGATTCAAACTTTTTGCTTTCAAATATACAATCTTTTGAATAGAAAATATAACTTTGAATATCACAAAGATATAAGCCCTAGAAAATTTTCCCCAAAATATTTTTCAAATAAGTATATAGAATACTCACGTTCTTGTTCCCCAAAAAATATTAAATAAAAGAATAAGGGAATAGATGAGCTTATAACAAATATAGAATTGAATGCTCAACAATAAATTTAATCAAACCTCAAGACCAAACCAATTTTTCGTAATATGATGAATGTAAGCACCTGGATCTTGAAGATGATGTTGACGAATGCCCAAACTTGATATGAATGCTTTGGAATGTAGGCAAAGTTTTGCAACAACATTCAAAACTCTCAAAAGTATGCAAAAAGTGATGACCTAGGTTTTAGAGTTTGTATTTATAAGTGTTCTTGCCATTTGGAAGAATTCTATTCGTTGGATCATTTAAAATAAAATATTTTTGTCTGTGTCCACGCTGAAACATTGTTCTGCACTACGAACTCGTTGATGAGTGGATACATTCTTCAACGAGTGTTCAACACTCATTCAGCGACAAACCAGGTGATTCGTCGACAGGTTCGACTTCATAAGCCCCCTTCTCATCTTGATTCATATGTTCTTATGTCTAATTCTTGTTATTCTTCTCGTTTTTCTACTCTTTTGGTTTCTCTTCGTTCCCATTGTGAGCCTGCTTTCTATAAGGAGGAAGCTCTTGACCCTCTTTGGCAACAGGTTATAAATGAAGAACTTGCTGCTCTTGATAAGTCCAGAACGTGGGAGTTGGTTCCTCTTCCTCCTGGTAAAACGGTAGTGGGATGTCACTGGCTCTACAAGATCAAAACTAAGTCTTATGGTTCTATTGAAAGATATAAGGCCTGGTTGGTTGCAAAAGGGTTTACTAAAAAAATTGGCTTTGATTATGAGGAGACATTTGCACTAGTTGCTAAGATGACATTTGTACGTACTTTGATTGCAGTAGATTCTATTAACCAATGAAACCTCTCACGGTTAGATGTCAAGAATGTCTTCCTAAATGGGGATCTCAAAGAGGAAGTTTATATGTCGCCACTCCTGGTGTTCCTCATCATCTAGGGGAGGTTTTTCGATTGAGAAAAACTTTGTATAGTCTTAAATAGGCTCCTAGGGCTTGGTTTGAGAAATTCTTTGACGTGCTTTGCTCTTTTGGCTTCCGCTCAAGTGATCATGATTCTGCCTTGTTTACTTGTTCTACTTCTATTGGGAATATTATTCTCCTTCTTTATGTCGATGATATGATTTTAACTGGAAATGATACAGATGGGATTGCCTAGTTGAAATCAGCGCTTCACCACCACTTTGAAATGAAAGATTTGGGACCCCTACGATACTTTCTTGGCATTGAGATAGCTTAATCTCTTAAAGGTTATATCCTCTCTCAGTCTAAATATGCAGCAGATGTAATTCAAAGAGTCCGTCTTACTGATACTCGGACTGTCGTCACACCTCTTGAACTCAATGCTAATATTACATATGCAGTTCATATTGTCAGTCAGTTTGTCTCTTCTCCCACTATGATCCATTGGGCTGCTATTCTCCATACCTTGCGTTATATCTGTGGGACATTGTACATATTACTCCCCTCTACATCCACTTTAGAACTTTGTACTTATTCTGATCGATGTTGATTGGGTTGGAGATCCTATAGACCGCAAGTCCACAACTGGTTTATGAACTATGTGTACTTTATTTTTTTTATGACCTATATTTATAATGCAATACTTGATAGAGAGTCAACCATTTTATGGAGAAATTAATTAATTGTATAATGAGTCATTAATAGGACTTTAGGAGTTAAAAAAATCAACCAATCATAATTTAGAAAAATATTTTAAAAAATAAAATTCTAAACAAATTGAATTTAGATTTTTTAAGCATATGAGGGTACAATGATCTCTTTAATATTATAGTATAGATTTGAAAATTGTAAAGAAATGAGGAATTGAAGGTGGGAACAATAGTAGAGTAGCTCTATAAAGTTTCTAAATTTGGTAATTTTCTTATTAATCCAGAATAAATATATGTGAAAGTGTGTGTGTGTGCATGAGCAAATTGCTTATATATGTTTATTTCAATAGTCAAAAGCTTTATATGCATCCAACTATATATAAAAAAAAATTCAGTTAACATGTATATGCCAATTTATATACAGAAACTTGCTTTGTTCTCATGTTTGATTATCCTACTATAGTTCAAAGACAATGAAAATAACCTTATAACCGTACAAACCCATAGGCCAACAAATTGGTACAACATACATATTCAACTACCTATAAAGATTGGATATGTTAATGGCAACTACAAGATACAATGAAGTTGTCTCTTGCTTAGTATGAAGATTGAGGATTGATATAATTGATGTAAAATGATCCCAAACTCACATAGTGAAGTGGAACGTATAGAGGGTTAAGCCAAAGAAACACATTAAATATACCAAGATCAATGAACTTTTTATGTATTTTCTTGCAATAATTTTTTGAATTTTTAAATTGTGCTCTTCTAATTAGAGCTATGGAGATGAAGGAACATAAGACAAATTATCTTAAACAGGTCGTATACTCATGTAGGACAGCAGGAGGCATATATTTAATCTAAAATATCTTACGAATTATTCTTTTATTATTCTTTATTAGGTTATGAGTGTATTATGACATTATATCTTTAAGTGTTCGAAGAATTTCAATTGCTAGTTAATGCATTTGTTATGTTATACATGGTACTTTTCCATTTACTTGTCATCAAGCAAAACTTCAAGGTAGTTATCAATAAGGCTAAACAAACCAAATCGCTCATGAGCAGTTTTGGAACTTAGCTTGACAAGGATTTATTTAGGCTCGTTCATTATCTTAATGAGTGATTCAGAAGCCCAATTTTCAGGCTCGGTTCATAAAAAGAGTCGAGCATGAAAACAGATGAACTTGGATTATTTTGGCTCGTGAGCAGCTCGGTTATAGGCTAGACTAAGCTCATTTATTAGACTCATTAAGTAGCTCAGTAGTGGGCACATAAATAGGCTCGATTACAACTCACTAATAAATATTTATTATATTTATAACTATAGTTAGCTAAGCCCAACCTAAGGGTCAACGCTGGTCGAAGCCCAATTGACAATGCCTACATAGTAATAATGGCAAAACTAAAAGCCCGACCCAAATTGAAAAGGAATTGTTGTATTAGACATTTGAACTAAAAATTGAAAGTTGAAACTAAAACCCTAAATCTAATTTTCTCATTTGCAACCTTACTAGTCACCTCTATTGGACTCTCATCTCTCGTCACTCTTCGTAGCCTATAGGACCCTAGTGGAAACGCAAGCGCAACTATGCTCTTTGCTACTTTATGTACTCATACCGCAAATAAGGAAACTTGCACTCTCTCTCTCTCTCTCTCTCTCTCTCTCGATTTTGCTCTCTACAAATCTGTAACAAATCATTTGCAAGATTGCTATTTTTTGTCACCGTAGCACACAAATTTCTAGAATATCATTAATTTTGAAGGTTTGCTCTTTGGACTTTGTGTGTGCAGCTTGCAAGTAAGATCGACCTCTCTCTCTCTCTCTCTCTCTCTCTCTCTCTCTCTCTCTCTCTCTCTCTCAATCTATTTTGCTCTTTACAAATCTATAATAAATTGAAGGTGTGCTCGTAACTACTGTGTTTTTTTGGCTATAGCCCACAGAGTCCTAGAAACTCTTTGATTTTGAAGGCGTGCTCACATCGAGGTCAAGTTAGAGATATAAAAATCTTGATTTTTTTTCATCATCTAAGAATATCATATCCCTTGCCTTGAACAAGTTTGGTCTTAAGACCTTTTAATTACTATATTGAGTTAAATTGTGTGCCTATGGTTCTACTGTGTACTTTGTTTTTTTTTATTTGTTTGGTTTGTGGCAATCTAGTTTGGCAATTAATAAGCAATGGTTAATATTTAAAAAATCCTCACATCCTTTCCCAATCCAATTCCCAATGGAAGAAATTGAACAATCCTTAGGCTCCTACTCCATCTTCCAACTCTCTTTCTCCTCTCATTCTTTTAATTTAGCTACCAATCAAGCACCCCACACACCAAATCACAACAAACATGAGTTCCCTACACTATCACCATCCTACACTACAATTATTATTATTTTTTATTTTAAAAAGGGATCCTACGCTACAACGCTACAAAATTGCTCTATAAATATGTAGTTCTCTCTCTCTCCCCTCTCATGAAAAATGATCACTCGGGTTCATCATTCTGCAACCACCTCTACTCGCTATCGGAGTAAATATCATCCTATCGTCATCAGAGTAGTCTGCTGGAGCAAGCATCATGGGTAAAACCATCATAGGAGATTTGAGTCCAATGTTTTATTACCTAAACACAGCAAGCCCTGGGTCCAAATCATCCGGATCTATCAGTTCTTTGATTCAATCCGATTTTTTTTGGGTTATATATTTAATGATATATTTATTCAAATCAAACCCAAGAGTGGTTAGGGTCTCAATTCAATCGGTCAAACTGGCTAAGCTGGTCCGATTTTCAAAACATTGATAAAAAGGGAAACAGGAACCAAAGAACCATTGTAACCAACCAAAAGTAGCTCTAGCAGGCCCATTAACACCCATATATGACGCGATATGTGGAATCCACTCCTATTTGCTTGCCCGCTAGTTTCATATTATGGATGCTTCATGCCTATTTTCATTATTGGTCATGCTAGTTGTAGATATTGGAATACAATTGTTTTCTAGTATAAGTTATGGTTGACCTCACCCTTGTGATTTGGATACAAGTGGTTGGTTCCATGAACCATCTGTAAACATCCAATTTTGTCCGGGGCTTTATATAGTAAAACTTAGATTTTTTGGTTTTAGTTTTGATACCCTTTAGGGTCTTTACTTAGGCGCGATCTCTCATTTTGTTCATTCTCATCGCCTAATTCAAACTTGTATATAGTATATTATTTAATAATATTCATTAGTACAATAAAAAATGAGAAAAAAATAATGATAATACATAAAATAAAAAATAATAATAAATAAAAAGAGCTCCAACTTAGTGGATCAATCTCCTAATGTAGGTACTTGCACACACATCAAAAGGGTGAATTTTTAGTTAGCGAAAAGTTAGAAAATGAAAACAAATCAAATAAAAATCAACCAATTTATTTTAAAAATGATTGATCAATTAACATTTATTGGTGGTTCTTCCCCATGGCCTATAAATAGAGCTTTTAAGAGCATAGAGGAGAAAAACAAAATTGATACTGAGAAAAGAAAGACTAAGGGTCAAGTTGAGAGATTTGAAAATGGGGCATGGCTCTGTCAAGTAGGAAAAGGAAGAGGAGCAACTAGGAGTTACTGAGAAGCAGCAAAGAGAGGAAAATAGAGGAAAAACCAGAGGAGAAGAATTTGAAGAAGGGAGAGCTCTACTAATAAAGACAGTGTCTGGAAAGAGAAAAGTCGAAAAGGTAAGTACCCTCAAATTCTCATGTATGCATGTGATTTTGGTCATTTTGATTAAAGTTGGGTTTGATTGGGCAAATGCTGTAGAATAGTTGAAAAATAAAGAGAATTGTGTGACAAAATCAATTTGTAGAATTTCAAAATGTGTTTGATTTGCAAAATTGAAATTGATTTCTGAAAAATTGGCCAATATCAATGAGTACTAACCTAATTCTCCATTCAATCCTTAAAAAAAACAAAAAAGAAAGAAAGTTAGTGGGACGTGTCACATGTCTCACCATCAAGACAATGACACATTGCATCACTAGGACCGCGCATCTGGGGGGCGACATGGTGCAATCCTGATTGTCCAAATTGTGTTTTCTTTGGACGACCGTATCATTGCCATATCAACAATTCATTTCAAACCCTCTGTGCATATCATCTTCTGTCATGTGGTAGGTGATGTCACGATGACATCACCTTTCCACGTGTCATATTATATTTTTAAAAAATAAAAAAATAAAAAATAAAACTTGAATTGCCCAACTATCGCCACATGTCGCTTCGCATGACTGACACGTGGTAGCCCTAGGCGGTCTCTCGCCTCTACCTCTTCCTTGAATCAAGTCAACCTAGTTTGACAACCAGTCTGACTTCTTTGGACTGCCTCATTCTTTTATAAATTTATTACTTAATTTTTAATTTAAAAAAATTGATAAAAATAGTAGAAAATAAGGAAAAATTAGAAAAATAAATAAAACTTATTTGTGTCATTTTTTACTTGGGAAACAAAAAAAAAGGAAAAAACTAAAATCAAAAGTATATAAAATGAATAAAATTGATTAAAAATCCTAGAAAATAATAGAAAAATCATGAAAAAATTTTGGAAATTTGGAAATATTTTGAAGATCCTTTTTGCTTAAATTTGATGCATTTGCATGATCATTTTTGCATGTTTAATATTTGTATATATCATGCTTTGTGTGTGTATGCATTTGTGCATCGTAATTATAAAACAAAGGGTAAAGAGGTGTTCTAGATCTCACTTATATAAGATCCTCTCCTTGGAGATCTTATTATACATCCCTGAATCGCATTTGATTTTACATTTTTTTTTAAATTTCAATATTCATTGAATTATTTAGGAGTTAATTAAAGACCATCTGATTCAATTTGAGGTAATTCATAGTTAATTAAGTATATGTTGACCTTATAGGTCGCACCCGGTTTTGATAATGACAAAAACTGATATTTGATGTTTATTAAGTGTTTGTGCAAGCTCAAATAAATATCCCAACGAAGGATACTTGAAGAAACAAGAAGACTCTGAAGACTTGTAATTTGTAATTATAAATGTAATGTCTGTAATATGGGTACGTAAAAGTAACCTAGGTTGTGGTTTATGTATCTTACCTGCACATCATACATATTGGATATATTGTAAGCTCAACTAGACCATAGCAAGACCCTAGGCTCCAACACTCATCCACATAGCATATAATATATAGGTGTGTTTGAAACTGTGCTTTAATTGAATAAATCTAAGCAACTTGAGTGAGCTCGGGCGACCAAACCTTTGGAGTACAAAACTCTTCAGGCGCCCGAATATTGACAAGTCAAAATGTTGACCAAGCTCTCGGGCGACCGACCTTAAATGCACACAACATCCACGAGCGCCCGAACCCCTTAAAAGGGACAGTTCACCAACTTGGACGACCGATAGTTTTAGTTCAAAAAGGACCCCGGGTGACCAAACACAGGAGTTCAGGCCACCAAACATTGGATCGAGCACCCAAAGTCACGAACATATGCTATTGATTTTGATTCAAGCTGCCAAACCTCTACACGAGCGACCGAACTATCTTAAAGACCTTTTTAGTATGTGTCTGGTCGAGCGATCGAACTTAGGTTTATCCACTCGAACCTCAGCCAGTTAAAATTACTTTAACCGCGGTAAAACTGGGTTAAGTAGGACTAATTAGATTTTAATCATTTGGGACTTTTTTAATTATTCCCATTACATCCTAAACGGTTATATTTTTACCCCCTGGCTATAAATATGAGTCCATTTGCATGATTAGGGTAAGATTAGCAAAGTGATTAGTTAGAAAAATTCTCTCTATTGAAAAATCACCCTTTGTCCAAATACTCTCAAACTTGCATCTTTTTTATAAAATCAGAGATTGTGAGAGTTCTTGTTGTGCAAGTGTGATTACTATTCTGTGCTAAATACTCCCACTTGTTTGCGTGATTGAGATAATTTTTCTGGAGAGTTTAGCCTAGATTTATCCCACAGATTTGTTCATTATAAATCTTGTGTGAGGATAAATCGAATAAGCTTAAGATATTTGCATTCTGTTGCAAGTGTCTAATAGTTTTGTCTTTTTGTGTGCAAAGATTTTTCAAACAAGCAAATATTTTCAAACTAGTATTGTGCATATTACATTGAAGAAAATTTTTCTTAAGCTAGTTTGATTATTTGATTAGTATACTTGGAATATTGATGTGCTACTGAAATACCTTGTTTAAATTCCAAGATATTGCTTGTGTTGAATACTTTTGAGCATCATACTAATCATACTGTGTTGAGTATTGATTGAGCAAAACTTGGATCACTGAGCTTATACTATATTCATGTTATTGATGTGTATGTGAAAATGCGTATTTGGGTACATTTCAGCTTTACGTGAAAGCACTATTTCTATATCATCTGATTGTAAAATCTGAGTGTTTCCAAGAGTGGCCTGAAGGGGCGGTAATCCAACCCAGTAAGGATTGGTTGTAAAGGTTGAGGTCAGCCCTGTGCTAATTGACCTTATTTGTTTAGGTGTCACTTCACCTGTTTAAGTGAGCAAGTTATAGTGGTAATCCTTGTGCTTGTTAGCCAAAGCGGGGACGTAGGCAATTGGCCGAACCTCGATAACATTTCTGTGTGTCATCCTTACTTTACTACTTTCTGGTGCATGTGTGTTTGATTAAATTGCTTTATTTACTTTCTGGTAAACATTTACATTACTTGCACTAGATTGACCATAGGATTGTAAATATACTGGTGTTAGGAGATTAACCTAGGGCTTAAGTTTTGAAAATACCAATTCACTCCCCCTCTTGGGATTACGATAAAGCTAATAATTGGTATCAAAGTCACATAGCGTAGACTAGCTATTATTTTGCAAAAGATCACATTTGGCTCATAGCTCCGTGACCCCTTTCCCTGAGGGACCATCTTCCACACGACCTCTTGTTTTTAGTGGTGTTAATTACACCTTCTGGAAACAGAGGATGCGCATCTACCTTCAGAATACTGATTGGAAGGTGTGAAGGATTATTTCTAAGGGAAATTATATCCCTATGAAAACTGAGGGCACTACTAGAGTTCCTAAGACTGAAGAAAAATATAATGATGATGATATGAAAGCTATTAGTTTAAATGCTCCTACCATGAATATTTTGTATTGTAGTCTTGATGTAATTGAATTTAATAGAATTATGACATGCTCTACTGCTAAAAAAATATGGGATAAGTTAGAAGTTGCATATGAGGGTGCTAGGGATGTAAAAGACAATAGGATAGACATGTTGACCAGTGAGTATGAGGCCTTTAGGATGAATGTAGGTGAGTTCATTCAGAGCATGTACACTATATTCACACACATCATAAACTCACTGCATGCATTAGGAAAGACTCATCCCACATATGAGATGCTTAAGAAGATCCTTAGAGGCTTACCTCGTGTTTGGGAAGCCAAGGCTACGACCATTACTGAGGGTAGAGACCTTAAGGCCATGACCCTAGATGAATTGATAGGTTCCCTGATCACTTATGAATTAGCCATAAATAAGATACTTAATGAGCATAATAGGGCTAAGAAAGTGACTGCATTGAAGACTTCCACTAGCACATCTAGTGAGTGCAGTGAATCTGACACTGATGATGAAATGACCATGCTAACCAAAAAATTCAGCAGATTCTTCAAAAAGAACAGGAAGTTGTATAAAAAATATAGAGAGTCCACTATTGAAAAAGGAGAGTCAAGTAAAAGAAAAGGGAAATCAAATGCTCCCACATGCTACAACTGCAACAAGGTCGAGCATATCAAACCAGATTGCCCACTACTAAAAAAGAAGGTTAAGAAAAAGAAGAAAGCCATGAAGGTTGGGACATCATGGGATAAGCTTAGCAGCAGCGACTCAAAATCAGACCATAGCGACTCGAAGGTCACCAATCTATGCTTGATGGCACACGACGATGACGTATGCCTAAGATCATCCTTCTCCAAGGACTGGTGGTACTTAGATAGTGGATGCTCACGACACATGACCGGCGAAAAAGGAAAATTTACTTTAGTCGTTCCCAAGGATGGAGGCCATGTGACATTCGGCGACAATGCAAAAGGATGCATCATCGGGGTAGGTAAGGATTCCTCTCTTACTATTGATAACATTTTATTAGTTGATGGACTAAAACATAATCTACTTAGCATGAGTCAGTTGTGTGACATAGGATATAAAGTATCCTTTGAAAATGATAAATGCGTAGTAATTAGATCATAAAGTGCTTTTTACTACCGATCGCCATGATAATGTTTATACTACCTCTCTTGATAATTTAGTTTCACAACAAGTAACATGTTTTTCTACTATAAATGAAGTTAGTTGGTTATGACATAAGCGCTTAGGACATGCAAGCATGAATTTATTGTCAAAACTTGTTAGAAAAGAACTAGTAAAAGGCTTACCTAAGATGTCTTTTGTAAAGGATAAAAATTGTGATGCATGTCAAATGGGTAAGCAAACAAAATCTAGTTTTAAGAAAAAGAAATTGATATCTACTACTAGACCACTTGAGATGCTTCACTTAGATTTGTTTGGACCTAATTCTGTGCAAAGTCTTGGTGGTAAATCATATGCCTTTGTAATTGTGGATGACTTTTCTAGATTCACATGGGTGTTGTTTTTTGCACACAAAAATGAATCATGTGAACAGTTCACCAAACTTTGTAGGAGAATTTAGAATGAAAAAGGATATAAGATAACCCATATAAGAAGTAATAGAGGCTGATTCAAAAATGAGAGCATAGAAAAATATTGTGACTTACATGGCATATCACATAACTTTTCTGCACTTAGGACACCTTAACAAAATAGTGTGGTAAAAAGAAAGAATAGGTCACTGCAAGAAATGGGTAGAACTATGCTGAATGAACATAACTTACCTAAATATTTTTGGGCCGAAGCCATTAATGTTGCATGTTATGTTATGAATAGGGTGTTGATTAGACCGTCAATTAATAAAACCCCTTATGAATTGTGGAACAACCATAAGCAAATATTTCCTATTTTCATGTGTTTGGTTGTAAATGCTTTATGCTCAGAGATAATGAACATCTAGAAAAATTTGACTATAAATCTGATAAAGGTATTTTCCTAGGTTATGCACTAAATAGTAAAGCATATAGGGTTTTCAACAAAAGAACATTGACTGTCATTGAATCTATTCATGTTGTGTTTGATGAAGCTAATCCATTTTCTAAGAAAGATGATGAAGATGATATTGGTATTAGAAAATGCTTAGATGAATTATCAATTGAAAACAATGCAAGTGAAAACCCAGAACAAAATGAAAAATCATCCGATGATAATGAAAATCAGGAGTTGTCTAGAGATTGGAAATTCATTAGAAATCATCCCATTGATCAAATCTTAGGTGAACTGTCCCATGGTGTAGCCACAAGATCCTCCTTAAGAAATCTAGTAAATCATTCTACTTTCTTATTCCAAGAAGAACCTAAAAATATTAAGGAAGTCATAGAGGATGAGTCTTGGGTGATGTCCATGCAAGAAGAACTTAATCAATTTGAAAGAAACAAAGTATGGACTCTAGCTCCTAGGCCAAATGATCACACAATTATTGGAATTAAATGGGTGTATAGAAATAAGAAAAATGAGAATGAGGTAGTAACTAGAAATAAGGCTAGACTAGTTGCCTAAGAATATAACCAGTAGGAAGGGATTGACTTTGACGAAACATATGCTCCTGTTGTTAGGATAGAAGCCATTCGTATGCTACTCGTTTTTACCGATTTTAAAAATTTTAAATTGTTTCGAATGGATGTTAAAAACGCTTTTCTAAATGGCTTTATTAATGAAGAAGTATATGTAGAACAACCACTCAGTTTTGAAAATCATAAATATCCAGATCATGTTTACTGGTTGTCTAAAGCCTTGTAAGGATTGAAACAAGATCGTAGAGCTTGGTATGAGAGGCTTAGTAGTTTTCTACTAGAAAATGGGTTTACCCATGGTAAGATTGACACTACACTCTTTATCAAATCCAAAAGTAATGATATGCTCCTTGTTCAAATCTATGTGGATGATATCATATTTGGAGCAACTAATGATGAGTTGTGTAATGAGTTTGCCAAATGCATGCAAAATGAATTTGAAATGAGCATGATGGGTAAATTTAGTTTCTTCTTAGGGCTACAAATTAAGCAAGCTAATCATGGAACTTTCATATGCCAATCTAAATATATAAGGGACTTGCTAAAGAAATTTAATATGGAAGATTGCAAAAATCTTGGAACACCTATGAACTCTTCCATTAAGCTTGATAAAGATGAGCAAGGAATCCCTATTAACGTAAAATTGTGTCGTGGCATGATTGGGAGTCTCCTATATCTCACTGCTAGTAGATATGATATTATGTTTAGTGTGTGTATATGTGCTAGGTTTCAGGCTGCCCCTAAGGAATCTCACCTAAAAGCTATTAAACAAATCCTTAGGTATCTAGTTAGGACTATAAAGTTAGGCTTGTGGTACCCTAAGCACATTACTTTTAAGATTGTTAGTTATACTGATGCTGACTTTGTCGGTAGTAAAGTTGATAGAAAAAGTACTAGCAACACTTGTCATTACTTAGGACAATCTCTTGTTTTTTAGTTCTCCAAGAAATAAAACTCAGTTGCCTTATCCATAGTCGAAGCAGAATATATTGCGGCTGAAAGTTGTTGTGCCCAAACTCTTTATATGAAACAACAACTTGTGGATTTTGGATTGCACTATAAAACAATACCGATTAAATGTCATAACACTAGTGCAATCAACACCTCTAAAAATCCTATCTTGCATTCACGAATTAAACACATTGAGATTAGACATCATTTCTTTTGAGATCATGTGCAAAAAGGAGATGTGACTCTTGAATTTGTATGTACCAATAAACAGTGGGCGGATATATTAACTAAACCACTTCTCGATGATAGGTTCATATAAATTAGACGTGAGTTACGTCTAATGCATAGTAGAGAGGCTTCTTAGATGTTTCATAGTCTGCATAAATTTAGGGGGAGCACTCAAGTGAAATTTTACAAGTCTTAGCAACCAATATCATTGTTGATTTGTTTTCTTGTCTTAGACTTTGTGAATGTTGATTATTGTTTGTGTGCACATGTCTTATATCTATAGCATGATCATATTATATGTAATGCATATTGCTTATCACTTGTGATGCACAACTCCTTTGTCCCCTTCATAGTGAACTGTTTGAGTAGTTGTGAATAAACTGCTTGGCTATATAAACTCAAGCAGGTTACTATTTATATAGGATTTATTTTGGAAAGTCCGATTTACAAACGACACTCTGCCGAAATTTTTTCAAAATCTTTCCAAAATTTCTAATGTATAAATGTAACACTTATCCATTGCCCCGAGTGTTAACTCCTATGACCCTTTCTTCTGTTGCCGAAAAGGGGAGATGGAGGCAAAAATAATTGGGTAAATAGTATTGGTTAAAATAATTGGATGCATATTGATAGGGGGAGCCTTCTTTGGCTTATACCCATATTTTTGCAGGTTGTATTTATTATCATCAAAAAGGGGGAGAATGTTGACCTTATAGGTCATACCCGGTTTTGATAACGACAAATACTAATATTTGATGTTTATTAAGGTTTTGTGCAGGCTCAAATAAATATCCCAAGGAAGGACACTTAAAGAAACAAGAAGACCCTCAAGACTTGTAATTTGTAATTGTAAATGTAATGTTTGTAATATGGGTTTGTAATAGTAACCTAAGTTATGGTTTGTATGTATCTTACCTGCACATCATACATATAGGATATATTGTAAGCTCAACTAGACCATAGCAAGACCCTAGGCTCTAACACTCATCCACATAGCATATAATATATAGGTGTGTTTGAAACTGTGCTTTTATTGAATAAATCTAAGCAACTTGAGTGAGCTCGGGAGACCAAACCTTTGGAGTACAAAACTCTTCAGGTGCCCGAATATTGACAAGTCAAAATGTTGACCAAGCTCTCGGGTGACCGACCTTAAATGCACACAACATCCACGAGCGCCCGAACCCCTTGAAAGGGACTGTTCACCAACTTGGGCGACCGATAGTTTTAGTTCAAAAAGGACCCCGGGTGACCGAAGACAGGAGTTCGGGCCACCAAACATTGGATCGAGCACCCAAAGTCACGAACATATGCTATTGATTTTGATTCGAGCTGCCAAACCTCTACACGAGCGACCGAACTATCTTAAAGACCTTTTTAGTATGTGTCTAGTCGGGCAACCGAACTTAAGTTCAGCCACCCGAACCTCTACCGGTTAAAATTACTTTAACCGCGGTAAAACTAGGTTAAGTTGGACTAATTGGATTTTAATCATTTGGGACCTTTTTAATTACTCCCATTATATCCCAAACGGTTATATTTTTACCCTTGGTTATGAATATGAGTCCATTTGCATGATTAGGGTAAGATTAGCAAAGTAATTAGCTAGAAAAATTCTCTCTATTGAAAAATCACCCTTTGTCCAAATACTCTCAAACTTACATCCTTTTGATAAAATTAGAGATTGTGAGAGTTTTGGTTGTGTTAGTGTGATTACTATTCTGTGCTAAATATTCCCACTTGTATGCGTGTTTGAGATAATTTTTTTGGAGAGTTTAGCCTAAATTTATCCCACAGATTTGCTCATTATAAATCTTGTGTGAGGATAAATCGAATAAACTTAGGATATTTGCATTCTGTTGCAAGTGTCTAATAACTTTGTCTTTTGGTGTGCAAAGATTTTTCAAACAAGCAAATATTTTCAAACTAGTATTGTACATATTACATTAAAGAAAATTTTTCTTAAGCTAGTTTGATTATCCGATTAGTATACTGGGAATATTGACGTGCTACTAAAATACCTTGTTTAGATTCCAACATATTGCTTGTGTTGAATACTCTAGAGCATCATACTGATCATACTGTGTTGAGTATTGATTAAACAAAACTTGCATCACTGAGCTTACACTATATTCATGCTATTGATGTGTATGTGAATGTACGTATTTGGGTACATTTCACCTTTACGTGAAAGCACTATTTTTGTACCATCTGATTGTAAAATCTAAGTGTTTCCAGGCATGGCCTGAGGGGGTGGTAATCCAGTCCTAGACCTGGCAAAATGGATAAAAATCCGTTAATCCGACTAGCATCCGATCCGTTTTAACCGACTTATCATCAACCGCTTGCTAAATGAGTCGAATATGGTTTTTAATTTTCATATCCGCCTCCTTAGCGGGTCAGGTCGGTTTTATCCGGTGGATATCCGCTAAACTGTTTAAAATTTCATAACTAATTATTAACCCATAAAAGCCTCAAGGCTTAAGCCCAGCAGCCCATAAAAGCAGTGCCCACGACTCGGCCCACGCTCACCAGACACGCACGGAGAAGCGGTAGAACTGCAGAAGCCCACACGCCAACCACACGGCCCACACCACACGGCCACAAGCAGCCCTGCCAGCCCCTGCCCCCCTCGCGGGCTCGCCCCTCTCAAGTCTTAAATCCTCACCTGATTAGGGTTTCATTTTCATCCTTTCCATTTCCAGCTATGCAGGACGCAGCCACATCCCAGTGATCGGTGATCCCACGACGTCGAGTCGACGGTGATTCCCATTGCCGTCATTGACTGCCACCCACAGCTGAGCCACGGCCACGACTCACGAGCGGTGTAGACCAGGTCTAGAGCCACCATTCCCTCGTGCTCGCGGCCTCACCGACGCCCAGTCTCGCCAGCGGCCACTCGGCCTCGGCCCTGCCTCTCGCCCAGGCCCCAGTCTTCCATTGCAGTTTGCACTTGCAAGCCTCGCCCAGTTGTCCTCTTTCGACTTGCAGGTACTAAAGATTAATATCTTGCTTGATATGATCCAATAAAAAAAAAAATTTTAATTCTTTGATGCCCTCACTAATAAATGCACAAATATGTATGAATTAGTGACCTTTAGAATGAAAAATATACTTATTTGAATTTTAGCAGGTAAGGGTGAAATAAACAACAAGTGCCTTATAAGAGTTTTTGAGATCAAGTTAATGAGTTAAAAATTATATTTTCTTTTCTTTCTTAAAAACGAATCCAAGTTAAAATGCGTTAATAATAAACCCCAAGGGTTGAATACTTGAACAAGTGAATATAATTTTAGATATCAATAGTTTTTGGGAGCATATATTTCTAGGCTTGAATTTGAATTTGTGTTGATTTGTAAGAAATTTAATACAATTTTGCATTATATTTTGTCTAAGTTTATACAAATTCAAATCTAAGACCCGAAACTCATAGTCTCAAACGTACGATAAATTCTTGGGAATTTAATTGGCACATTTTTTTAAAAGATTTATTAAAGCCTAATCTTTTTTTAAAAAAAAAAATTGATTGTTGGATAGTTGACATATATCTACGAAGATTTGAGTTTGTTAGAAACTTAATTTATATATTTATGAAAGGGCAAGCTTACCAACTTTGATTAATTGACATCTAAAGGTAATTTTGTCCAAAAATTTTTGTACCATGTGCATGGTTAATTTCATTAAAAGTTTAGCATTATTTCTTAACTGAAAAGTTTTAGTGTCAACTAAAACATTTAATCCCATTTCATAATTTTTTACAGTGCATTACAAGGATTTGAGAAAAAAATGTCTCAGTCAATAGCGAATTCAATTGATCAAAATGATGAAATGAGTGAAGAAGAAGTTCAGTTGCCAGATTCATCAAACACAGAACCTACAAAAGAAACAACTCCACAGGTAAAAAAAGTTAGGAAAAAAACATCTAGTATTTGGATAGATTTTGAGTTGATTAAAAGTGGAGATTAACAATATGCCCAATGTAAGTATTGTCCTAAGAAATATTTCTACCATAGTAAGAACTCTGGGACATCAAACTTACATTGTCATACAAAAAAATGCATGGGAAAGGAAAATAATGATCTGAAACAAATGCTAATGAGTCAAGGTGATGGAAAGTTGTCTCTGCATACACGAAAACTTGATCAAGTTGTACAACGTAGGAAGTTGGCAATGGCAATTGTGAGACACAATTTGCCATTTTCTTTTGTTGAGTATGAAGGAATTCATGAATGGGCTTTAGAATTAAATCCAGAGAAAAAATTTGTGACACGAAATACTACAAAAGCTGATGTTATGAGGGTTTTTTTCAAGGAAAAAGAGCACATTCGTGAGCTTTTATTGAATAATTCTAGTAGAATTTCTCTTACTTCGGACTTATGGACTTCGTTAAATACTGATGGCTATTTATGTTTAACTGCACATTTTGTGGATAAAAATTGGAAGCTTCAGAAGAAAGTATTGAGTTTTTCAAGCATGCCTCCTCCACACACTGGTCTAGCACTTAGTAACAAAGTCATGGACTTATTGGTGAATTTGGGTATAGACAAGAAACTATTTTCCATAACATTGGACAATGCTACATCCAATGATTGTTTTGTAGAGTATTTGAAGTCTAATCTGAACTTGAAAAATGCTTTGGTAAGGGAAGGAAAATTTTTTCATGTTCACTGTTGCACTCACATATTGAATCTCATTGTCCAAGATGGCCTAAAATTATCTCATTTCGCTGTGGACAAAATACCAGATTATGTCAAATATGTGAAGCATTCACAACATCGAAAGTTTAGATTTCATGAATGTTGTGAAAAGGTGAGAGTGCCACGTGTGAGAGGATTTCGTCAAGATTGTCCTACTAGGTGGAATTCTACTTATATGATGCTTGAAAGTGCTTTATACTATAGAGATGCTATTTGCCATTTCAGGTTTAGTGAGGAGAATTTCAAATTTTGCCCAAACGATGATGAATGGAAGGAAATTGAGAAAATTGCTAGTTTCTTGAAGGTTTTTTATGACTTGACAAATCTTTTTTCTAGGACATCTTATCCAACTGCAAATTTATACTTTCAAGGAGTATGGAAGGTACAAGTAACTTTACTTAATGCGGCATTGGGTGATGATGTCTTTTTAAGGAATGTGGCTACTCAAATGCAAGGGAAATTTGACAAATACTAGTCAGATTATAGTAAAATTTTGGCAATGGCTGTTATTTTGGATCCTCGTTTCAAGATACAATTTGTATCTTTTTGTTTAAAAGAAGTGCAACTAATGTCTTAGAAAGATCGAGTAAACGACATCCAGCGTGAGATGCATTCACTTTTTGATGAGTATGTGAAGCACCACTCCCCTTCAACTTCTAAGAAAATGCCTTCCTTTGAAGCAACTATTAGTCATGATCGTGGTCATATGACACCTATTGCAACATCAGTTTATATGACACTAAAAGTAAGATTTTTTTTTAAGTACAAATTTTATTTTACTTTTATTATACATCTATAGAATTTTTATATTTCTATTGTTATATACTTGTTTTTAGGGTTTTAAAGCTTTTGCTAAAGAAGATGAAGAAGCTCCAATGTCAGAACTAGAAATGTTTTTTAGAGAGAGGATGGTAGATTGTGATAAAGAATTGGATATTTTGGACTTTTGGAGGAGTCATGAATATAGGTATCCAATTCTTTCTCGAATGGTAAGAGATATCTTATCAATTCCAATATCAACTGTTGCATCGGAATCAGCATTTAGTATTGGAGGAAAAGTGATAGATATGTCACGTAGTTCTCTTACGCCTGATAATGCTGAAACTATCATTTTAACTCGTGATTGGCTGTATAGTTGAGGAGGTATGCTCATTTAATTATATTATAATTACTATGTATTATGCAATATTTATTTATTTACTTATATTTTGAATTTTGAATGCAGTTGAAGATTTTGTAGATAAGGAAGAACTTGCTGAAGATATTGCTCAAGCTAAAAGAGCAGGTCGTACCTCATCTAGTGTATCATCTTGCTCTATTTGACTTTATTTGAATATTACTACACTAGCACAAGCTGTGCAGCTAGTGCTTCTATTTATCTTTGAAAATTATGTAGTCAATAAATTATTGTTTGTTTGTTGTTTTAACTTGTAGTGTTGAATAAATTATTTGTAAATTTTTTTCCCAGTTTGATAACTTGTAACTTTTGAGATGCTAATTAATAAGTTCAATTTATGTTATTTGATTCATAACTTAAATTATATTTTGAATTCTTTCATGATAGGCACACGAGGAGAAGAAGATGAAAGCTTTGATGTCACAAATGAAAGCATTTCAATTAATTCAAGGCATTCAAATGATTTTGAAGTTATTTGAAGGATGGATTGAGATTTTTTTTTTGTTTGTTGATTGTTTTATTTTGGGAGATTCACACGATTTGACAATAGTTATATTTAAAGAAACTCACATGCTGTAAGAACAATTATAATGTTTAGATTTTAGACTCACACGAGTCACACAGTTTGAGTTTTTATTTTGAGTTGGTTTGAGATTAATTTATTATGTTTTATTGCTTATAGTTTTACTTGCATGAATTAGGAGTTGTTAATTAGTATAAATGATTGAATGATTGATATAATTACTAAAAAAGTTAATACACAAACTAATTGCAAGTTATCATATACAATTTAAATTATTATGACAAAAATAAATTATTAATAAAATTATATTTGAGAATGGCGGATTATCCGCCCATTCACCATGAATTATCCGACTCGAAACCGCCTAATCCACCACTTAAACGAGTCGAATATGGATTATGATTTTTTCACCCGATAATCCGCCTTATCCGTCACGGATAAACCGACCCGATCCGCTTTACCAGGTCTATCCAGTCTAGTAAGGATTGGTTGTAAAGGTTGAGGTCAGCGCTGTGCTAATTGACCTGATTTGTTTAGGTACCACTCCACCTGTTTAAGTGAGCAAGTTATAGTGGTAATCTTTGTGCTTGTTAGCCAAGGCGGGGACGTAGGCAATTGGGCGAACCTCGATAACATTTCTATGTGTCACCCTTACTTTACTACTTTTTGGTGCATGTGTATTTGATTAAATTGCTTTATTTACTTTCTGGTAAACATTTACATTACTCACACTAGATTGACCATAGGGTTGTGAATATACTGGTATTAGGACATTGACCTAGTGCTTATGTTTTAAAAATACCAATTCATCCCTCTATTGGGATCACGGTAAAGCTAGCAGTACCGTTCATAGAACGGTATGTAGGGGGTGCTAATACCTTCCCTTCACATAATTGTGTTTCCGATCCAAATTTTGAAAAAAATAGATCGAGACTACTAGTTTCTTGGCCTTAAGATTAGTGTACAGATCAATCAACAAGTAGTAATTAGGCAAACTAACTGCACTTAAAAAAAATAACAAGTTAGTATTGATTCCCTCAAGCCATCAATATTAGTATCACCCCTCGCCATTTCAGACTATTTTCTAGGACGTTGTGATACCATCTATATACGAAAACTCCACGAAACTACTGAATACTTGTCCTTCACAAGGCATGTATGTATACTTTGTATATGTACTCCCCGATTTTCCCTTATACAAATGTATTCATTCAAGTAAACCAAACTCAACAAATTAAGGTTCTAAATCATTATCATGCTTATATTTATTGTAAAAAATGATATGCTCGTTATTATTGAAAAGAAATACGTATGTATTTTTTTTGTTATCTGAATAGATGAAATTTCTATATTTTAATTTGAATTCGTATAATGTATTCGTATTTGAATTTGAATTTTGAATTTTTTTTTGTTATTTGAATAGATGAAATTTCTGTATTTTAATTAAATTTCTATAATGTATTTGTATTTGTATTTGAATTTCGGATTTGAATTAGAAATTTCAATAATTTATGATTTTTTTTTGTAATTATGGTTTAATGTTATGTAAGAGAAAATATAATTACAGATTTTTATAGGAATTAATGAATAAAAAAATATTAATAATTTTAAATTATTAATGACGGTTTCAAAACCGTCACTAATGGTAGAGTAAAAACTGTCACTAATAGCAACTATTAGAGACAAATTTCAAAAGTGTCACTAAAGCCTAAGTATTAGTGACGATTTTGAAACCGTCACTAATAGCGTATTATTAGTGACGATTTTGAAATTCGTTACTAGTACTCTACTATTAGTGACAATTTTGAAATTCGTCACTATTAGTTGCTAGTAGTGACGGTTTTGAAATTCATCACTATTATTTTCCTATTAGTGACGGTTTTAAAACTGTCGCTAATACTTTACTGTTAGTGACAATTTTGAGCGGAACTAATGTAGAATTTATAGTGACGGTGTTAGGATTTTAGTGGCGATTATAATCCTTTACTAATATTCTATTATTAGTGACGCTTTTAAAATTCGTCACTAATAATTATTAATAACCACAGTTATGGTGACTATTTCAAAACCGTCACTAATACTTGTAAAATCGTCACTAATATATTAGTGAAAGTTTTGTGATTTTTAGTGACGATTTTGATCATTACTAATAACTTTATTTTTTTATAGTGACCCTTAGATCTCCAGCTATCATAAAATTGCATTTATGAGGAAAAAATTATCGTAATGACATGTTTTATTGGATAAAATTGTGTTGATGCAATAGTGTTAGGTAGTGAACAACTTTATTAAATTGCTTAATCTTATATGATTAGCTAATAATTAATTTAATGCATTATTGCAATTATTCAAGCATCCACTCATTTGGCATTTGAAATGTTTAAGCAAAAATATAATTTTATTGCTAATTTATTGTGGATATATTTTTTAATTTTAGTTCTTAACAATATTTTAAAATAGATTTCTTAAAATTTAATATCAAAAGTTGAAGAGCATCTAAAACTTTTTAATTGTTATAATTATGTTTTTCATGTAAAAGTTTTATTGAAATAATTCCTTGAAATAATCGTATTGAAATCTTTTTATTGGGGAACGTTTCACAAACCGCGCACCCACGGAGTAGTCACTGGCTTCGACCGGCGCCCGAGAAGGAAGGGACCAGATCGTGCTACATCCAGTCCACGTGTACGGTCAAGATAAGGTTACACGAGTTGCGATCGTGAAGGGCACCATCTTATAATCTTTCCTCACTAACAAAACCCCACACCAACTTTCCATCTGTCCAGATCTCGCCGCTGTCCCTGGCCGTACAATCGCCGGCCAAATTTCCCGGCTCATCGTCGCCGGCGAGTTCATCGATCTTCTTTCACTGTTCATATCGTACAGTCCGTGAAGTTTCGATTTCTCCGTCGGAGCTTCATAGTACCGAGGTCAATCTCTGTTGTTCCGCTCTCACTCTATTTAAAATCTTAGGTTTGGCGCTATTGGGTTTGTTCTGTTCTGTATTTTGCTATTTGATTCTTCTGTGCTATTGGGAGAACCTTACCCTTTGCTTGCTCGCGGAGAAAACGCTAGAAATGAAAAGAGAAGATTAATAGTTTTGAATCTTACGCTTGCTGTCGCTTTGTTTCAAGAACGGAAGAAATCATTTCCAGAAGTTTTATTATGCTCAGTGAATCATTTTGTAGACGAGTAATACTTTTGGGTCTTTTGTTTTCCGTTGATTGTTTCTAAAAACTAAAAAAATTTCATTTCCACTCGTGTTATGTTGAGTTGAGTCAATTTAATATTTTTTTCGTCACTTGTGTCATGTTTTTTTTTTTTTTTTCTCATTACTTCTTTTATTTCTTACATTTCTCAGCACGCGAACAGGACATGGAGTATTGCGTTAGCTTAGATAAAATAATTCATCTATTCCTAATATGGGAAATTGTGGTGGAGTTGTCTGTAGCTCTTTTTGTTTTCTCACATCGTGTTTTGAAATTTCCTTTGGTCCGGCAGGTAGCTATCAGCAAGCTTGATCTTCCATGAAGCCATGTGGTTTTTTGCTTGGCATTTGTCTTGCAAAATCACTGTAAAATAGAAGGTAAGTTATTTACGACCTGTGCCATGAAACTACGCCCTTATAGCTAGAAACCTATTAAGAAGGGCCGGAAGCTACTGACACTAGTTTGCTGGAAGCAGAATCCGAAGGAACTTGAACTTTAGCAGGAAAATGGTATGTTATATATTATAGGAAGGGGTGTTATATTTAGAGCATTAGATGTGTTTCAAGCAATGTTTTGTTGCCTCTTACAGCTACCAATATGTGTTTATTATGTGCGTGTTTCTTCTGATATATTTGGTGCAGGACTGTGTTTCTCAACTCCTTGCCAAGAGGGGATACTAGGGTGGAAATGGTATATTATTGCATATAGTTTTGAATTTCATATTTGGGATTGGTTTCTTGAGGTGAGCCATTAATTGAAATTTCAAAAGCAAAACTAGTGTTTTTTGAGCCCCCCAGAGAGGGGAGGGGACTACAACCGTATTTTATTTATTTATTTATTTTTTAAATTTAATAAATATGATCTCTGTGGGAGGGCTTGAGCAGGTGTGGCATGCCCTTTTTAAAATAAATGAGACAACGATAGTCATTTTGATCGTTATTTAGAAGCAAATAAAAGCGCCAACATCAATTGAGTAAATATCTTAATGCATGCATGTGCACGTGCATGTACGTTCAAGCACAGGGAAAATAACCAAATAATTGTAAGAAACTATAAAAGCAATTTTCTATGGAGTTGAAAATTGCTTTGTCAAATGTTGTTGACGGCTAATTATTATTCAAGTTGTTAAATCAACGCATTTGATGCTGACCTCAGACAGTGGGTCTCAATGTGTGCTGACAATGCAAGGTAGTGGAGGTGACAATTTAGAAAATTTGTCTTGTTGCAAGTTTAACAAGAGAGCAACAAGTAGGGAAAGAAGAAATTTATATGGAGATAATTAAGAATCTATGGTTCAAGAAAGGCGCTTGTCAGGGATTTATGTGAGTAAATAGTTTGAAAAGGGTAATTTTGGAAGTACACTGAGGATTTTTTCCCTTTTGGTGGAGGGGGCGGAGGGGCGAAGGGGGTAAGGAATAGAAGAAATGGAAGGTGCTGTTTTGGAAGGTAGTACCTTTCGCTTAATGGAGGTATTGATGAGGGAGTGATATGTGAGTTTACCTATTTATAATTATTTGCATGTTTGTGAGTTATGTGAAGCGGTGAAGGAGGGTGGTTTGGTCTCATAATAAAAATCAATGTAGTTCTTTCTAGAAAATGTGAGAAGAAAACGGCATTGATGCAAAACCTATGTTGGGGAGAGTTGGGTTGACGAAGATGCGAGTTTTCTATAGTTCTAATCCACCTTGCTTTGACCTCGGCTCTTATTCTAAAATTCCCACTGACTCGCTTTTGTCCTGATTTTATGTATTCAGATCTTGTATTGTAGCAGGATGGGGTTGGCATGTAGTTGCATATGCATAAATATAATATGCTTATATATAGGACTGCATATATTAAAATTCATTGGATAACTGATTAAATGGAAATTGCATAAATGCAAACCTTCTCAATGCTCATCTGAATAAACTCGTCCTGCTAGGACAAGGTGTGTTATCTAGGCAACCTTCACTGTTGGCTTCTTAATTTAGTTTACGGAATAAATAACAAATGTTGGTTAAGGTTCAGGGAGTTTATTAGTGGAGGTAATACGAGTTTTAAGAATTTGAGCATGAAAGGATGTTTAATTTTAAGAAAAAGGAATGGGCCTTTAAGCAAGGAGAGAGTTCTGTATGAGAGATTTTAATTGGCATACTTTCAAGTTTCAATAGTTCTACACAAGGTGTTGGTTCATATTTTGTCTAGCTTGATGAGTTGCGTTTTGTACAATTAACTTCATTGATTGTTTTGATTACAAGATTATGGAATCCATGTTAAGGCTGTAGCTGAACCGTTAATTGGAGTGTGCATTATGTGGTTATGTTATCTTGTGTTCAATGCTTGCTTGTCCCAATGAAGTTGTATAAAATTTTTTGAATTCTTGTTAATAGTTTCCAGAATAATTTTTTTCACCTGTAGCATCTGTCATATCTCTTGCTAGTTGAGAATATTAATGACATTATTGGAGGTAATTTTTTTTTTAAAAAAAAAATGAAACTTCACCAATTGAGTTTCTTGAAAAATATTTTGATCTCCACTAAGTATTTGTTTTAATAGCATCCAGTTACCAACTAATAACTGTGTTGGTGATGGACTTTTTATCAGTTCATCTTTTTTTTTTTTTTTTTTTTTTTACATATTTACATAGTGAAGAAAAAAAAAAGATTTATTGTAATAATCTTGATGGCATCTTGATCTCTGCTATGCCTAGGCACAAAAGTTGTTTGTTTTCTTGTCATCTTTCTTCATAATCTGTTTGGTGAGGGCATTCTTTGAACAGTTGTTTTTAACAGTCTTTCCAGAACAAGGGCCTTTGGATGGCAAAGGGTACTGAGTGTTTAACCGATAATGAGATGGGTTATGATAATTCTGCCAGAATAGAGCCAAAGCGCTCTCATCAGTGGTTCATGGATGGTGTGGAGGCAGATCTATTTCCCAACAAGAGACAAACTGTTGAAGTTCCAAGCAACAACTTCTTTCCTGGAATGGCTAATGCAAATGTTTCTCCATGGGGAAATCCTTCAAGTTTTCACTCAGTCCCGACCCAATTTACTGAAAGGTTATTTGACTCTGAAACAGTGAGGAACATTAATTTTGATGAGAGAAACATTCCATCAGTTAGCACAGGGAATATGAATATAAATATGAATATGGGTAGTAAGCTTGTTGAGGATCCTTTTGGGATTGATTCTTCATTTGGTTTATCTATGTCTCATACACTGACTGATCCTAGGTCAGGTCTTAACTATGGTGGGATTAGAAAAGTTAAAGTCAGCCAGGTGAAGGAATCTGAGAATGTGATGTCTGTATCAATGGGAAATGCATATGCTAGAGAGGATAATGATACTGTATCGGGGGCACATACTTATAACAAGGCAGATGAGAATGCCATATCAATGGCTCTTAATTATAATAGAGGTGATGAGCATGTCATTTCCATGGGTGAGACCTATAACAGGGGTGAAAGCAATTTTATATCAATGGGGCAACCATTTAACAAGGGGGATGATAGCATATCAGTAGGTCAACATTATAGCAGGGGGGATGACAACATATCAATGGGTCACAACTACAGGGGAAATAATAGTACCATATCAATTGGTCAGGCATTCAGGAAGGGTGATAACAGTGTCATGTCAATGGGTCCAACCTACAACAAAGGGGATGACAATGTTATTTCAATGGGTCAGGCAACCCACACCTTTAATAAGGGGGGTGAAAAGACTGTATCATTGAGTCACACATACAACAAAGGTGATAGCAATTGTTTATCAATTGGTAATTCCTTCAGCAAGGCAGAGAGTAATATTATATCCTTTGGTGGTTTTCACGATGATGTTGAGACTAATCCCCCAGGAAGGCTTATATGCAGTTATGACTTGTTGATGGGTCAGGCTTCAGTTCAAAGATCAGAAGTACTTAATGAAAAAGAATTGTCTGAATTAAATGCTGATGCCCTTGCAAGTGCTACTCAGGTGACTGCTTCTGGAACTGAAACTCTTCTCAAGAAGAAAGATGAGCCAAAAGCATCTAAAAAAGTTCCTTCAAACAACTTTCCTTCAAATGTTAGAAGTTTACTATCAACTGGAATGTTGGATGGAGTTTCTGTGAAGTATATTGCCTGGTCACGTGAGGTAAATCTTAATTCTCATGCATTCATCTTTCATGATAGCTTACTTTTTGGTGATATGTATGATTATTATGTATGTTAGAAGGAACTCCGTGGTGTTATAAAAGGTTCTGGCTATCTCTGTGGCTGCCAGGCATGCAACTTCAATAAGGTGAGTTGGTTTAGATTCTAACATGGTGGACATTTTGAGCTAATACATCAACATAGAGACCAGGTTATTAATTGGGTTATGTAGGTTATTAATGCTTATGAGTTTGAGCGGCATGCTGGTTGCAAGACAAAACACCCAAATAATCACATATATTTCGAGAATGGGAAAACTATATATGGGATTGTCCAAGAGCTCAGGAGCACGCCTCAGAATTTGTTGTTTGAAGTTATCCAGACGATAACTGGTTCACCTATCAACCAGAAGTCCTTCCGTCTTTGGAAAGGTAATGCAAACTAGTTCATTTTATTATTTTAGAAAGCTTTATAGTTCTATTAGTGCAATTTATTATTTAAGGAAGTAATATAGTTTTATTAGAGGTGATGGCTAGACATGTTGATAGTCCGTTTTTGCCAGTTTCTCTTGTGGGAAAAAAATATTTATTTATTGGAATAAACAGAAAATGTTATTAAAAAAGTTAGAAATAGAATACAATTGGGAGGGCACAATATCCTTCATCAAGAAGAAAACTAATAACAAGAAAACTAGAAGATAATCCAACAACAAAGGGAGAGCACTGAAGCTATCAAGAAAAATAATTCTTCTCCAAACCAGGTCTGGAAAAGTGCTCTTGCCTTTAAAAATCTTACCATTCCGCTCCAGTCAATTGGACCAAAAACTGTGAAAGTCCCACAATTCAAGAGAAGCACGCCCCTCCTTATGACTACTAAATGCACAAACTTTGAAAAAGGAAACCTTCCAAAGAGGATTTGCAAACCTTATTCTCCCCCAAAACTCCAAGGAGCCTACTCCAAATGGACACAGGAAAGGCAGAGTGCAAGAAAATATAGTATTTGTCACGCCATTACAATAGAAAGGGAGCATAAACAGTGCAACACAGCTCCATTTGACCTCCTCATGTGTAAAAAACCATCAGTTTTAATCTTGTTGAAGACCATATGGCTGGTAAAGGTCTCATTTTTGAAGGGATCTTAGCTTTTCAAATGAAGGAATTCAAAGGAAAATTGTCATTGCTAGAGCCACTGTTTAAATGATAAAAGATAGATCAGAAAACTCTTGAAACATCTAGCGTCCAAACCTTTTGCTCCTCCTTTGAGGAAGACAAATGGAATCTAGAATGCTTAGCAGCTTAACAAGATCATTTGCTTTGCATTTCAAATTTGCTCTAAAGACTGAATTCTGAGGGCTATTACTGAACCTAAAATAAAAAAATAGAGGCTGGAGGATTATGACAATTAGAAAGAAGATACAAGTGAAGAGACATGATGGAAAAAGAAGCATCCCCTGTTCAGTGATCCTCCCAAAAATGGATACTCTACATATTACCAATAGGAAGCTTTGCTGAAGATGATAGACATGATAAATGAATTTCCAAGGGCTCTTGTAAGGTAAGTAACGCTAACACTAGCAATAACATCCCAGCCATTTGGATTGATTCCTTGTTTAATTTAATCACCTTATGCCAAATGGATTTATACTGAAAAGGAAAATGCTGTAGCAAGTTTATATACAAAGTAGAGTTTTTAGATGCTGGGTTTCCCAAGCATAGCCCTCTCCTTTGCTCTAAGGTCTATGAACCTTATTGCCACCATTGGTTTTTAAAAGGTGAAGGCATTAGGTGAGGCGTTTTATCCCTAAATAAGCGTGGGCCCGAAATTTTTGGGAATTTAATTTTTTAATTAAAAATGTATATATCTAATTCAAAACTAAAATTTAAAATGTTACATGTAAAATTAAAAGAGAAAAATAGGTCATTTTAAGCTTGCAAAATGAATTTTAAATATAGTTGTGGGAGATTATGAAAGAAAGAAAAACATAGCATGTCAAGAGGTGGAGAATAAACAGGATAAATGGGGCAAAACAGTAAAACACATGCACTGGCAACATCCAATAATGAAGAAATGAACTGATCAAGGTCTTAACAATATATTTGGGGCTCTATTGCTTGAGCAAAGACCTCGTTGCAATGCATTGATGACTTCTCTATGCTTGATCTACACTCTCTCTTTCTCTAACAAAGCTAAGATAGGTGTCTATCAACTTCCTACGATATTTTCCATCCTATGCATGTTCGACCATGCACAAAGCTTTATGCTTTGAAGAAAATCGTGTCAAAGGTGCACTTTACATAAAGGCGTATGCTTGAACCACGATAAGAACTTTTAATTTGTGCACTTTAAGGTATTTTTAGCGCACCTTGTACTAAGGCCCTTGAGAAACATTTTTTAAAACACTAATACTAACTAGCAAGATTATCTTTCTTGCACTCACCAATTCCTGACCACTAGAAATCTCTCCTCAACTTCCCTAGCTTTGTAGCAACTTGGAATTTAATGCAAGGAAAGATTATACAAAGGAATAGAAAAAAACAAGCTGGAGTAATTGTAATGCAACACAAATCCATAATTATGGACACCTTTCAACAGTTGGGTTCCCAAAAGGCAATTGTTATGGCTTGATTTGCATTGTTGGCTCACAAGCTTATGTCTTAAGCTTTCTTTAAGGTTAGTGGTGACTTGACATGTTATCAGAATCATGGTTGCAAGGAGGTCGTAGCTTAAATTCGAGTTGCATATGCTTATTGTTTGTTAAAAATGATCTCATTTCTCATAATGAGTGTTATTCGCATTTTTTTTACATCTGTGCAATTGGGGTAACTTGAAAACAATGCTCTAGGATTGCTCCTAAGGGAACTCTCAAATACGTGAGAGGCCACTCTACACCAAACAACTTGCGATATCTAGAACTGAAATAAAAGTCCTTCCTTTGAATCAATGCCATTCAACCTATTGTTAAAATGACTATTCAACCATGAAAACCTCTCAAACAGTTATCACATTGGAAAATGTTGCCAAATTGTCTCGAGAAAATGAATGGTATTGTAAGCAAATGTACGTTATGACACAACATCATCCCCAGAGCCCACTTGAGAGCACCGCTTTCAACTCCATGAGTGATCATCCTACCCAAGACAACCAACAAGAGTGAACAAGAATGAGATAGAAGATCAGTTTCCTTAACACCCCTATTCTCCCCTAGATGCCTTAAACCAATATTTGGGTTCAACATTAACAATACATGCAAAAGCTTTCGAGAACAACATCCACTAATCCCACCTTTACCACCGACCAAACTCCTACCCCAATACAATCAGTAAATCTGCAACAATCCATTCACAAGCCTTTTTGAAATCAAGCTTGAAGGCAATTCCCTTCATCTGAGTCCTTATAGCATCATTCACATCCTTGTTAACTGCTAATCTGATTACAACGAATAAAAGCATTTGCGCTACTGTACTATGCAAGATCCCACTTACCTTATTAGAGAGCACATTAGCTAATACCTTATAAATGCCACTGATCAAATTAATGGGCTTGAAATACTTTATCTGTAGAGACCTATTTTTTTTAAAGCACCAATCTAATAAAGTCTATTTATACTCTTACCTGCTACTTCATTGACAAAGAGTTCTCTAAAAGGTCTCATAGTCATCAAATCATCCATTATGACATTTCAGACACTCTTGAAAATGGTCATAGTAAAACTTAAAGGAGCCCATCTCGTTAAGAAAATATTATTATTTGTTTTTGATTTGTGATGTGGTCCTTCTCAAATGTGCGGGTGTGTGTTTTTTTTTTTTTTTTTCAGAATCCTTTCTAGCTGCAACACGGGAGCTTCAACGCATTTATGGCAAGGATGAAGCAAAGCAGTTGTCATGAAGAACAGTTCATGATGTAAGGTAGGATGACATTTATTTATTTATTTATTTTACGGATAGAAGTAAATATATTTTGGAAATATCTTGAACTTTTAATGGTCACGGGTTAACTAATGCCAGTGCTCAGATCCCTTTGGTTTGAAGACGAATATTATGGCTGAACTAGGAGACCTTCTTTGCGCCTGCCCCTGGGACAGAACTTCCGGCCATATGCTTGCAGTGTGCATTTTTTTGATTTCCTTCAATGGAGAATGAGATGTGTTTTTAAGCCATTGGAGGGAAGTTTTATAAATATTTTGCCATACATGGTCATCCTTTCTGATATTTTTGTATTGTATCTCTGTTGTAAATGATTTGCCTTCTATTTCACTTTACTTTTTATAAAAGTTTAGGATGTTAAAAATGATCCGTCAGGATTTTTTTCTTTTTGCTGGACTTTGAGAAGCGGCCAGTTCAGCCTGAAGTATTGGACTGTTCTTAAAGCATGCTCCAAGCTGTTCTATTTCAAGTCAATGTCATCACCTTCTCAAGGGCTTTGATTTGTTTTGAACCAATATTAATGACATTAAGCATTTTAGTTGGGGCTATGATTCAATCAAATATTTTTAAAACTAAGTTAGATGTTTGGCCTTCTATAGCTTCAACTGTTTATGAATTCAAGATTATCATGTCCTATTTTGTGTCTGTAAGTGTGTCTCCTTCATTTTGCTACTTACATTTTGATTAATATTCATTTGTGGGGTCCATTCTTTCCTCGAGGAATTGAAGCTTTCGTGGCATCACCATCTTTGTTTTGTGGGGTGGAATGAGATAAGGGAATTGAATGAAAATTTAAATGAAATTAAGTGGAAAATTTATTTCATTCTTCTTGGTTTTATTTTATTCTATTTTACTTTTCATACCAGACCAAATGTGCAGGGGTAGTGGTTGGCTGGTTTCATGTTTTGGCGTTTTGTTAAACGTTTAGTTAACTGCAAGGGATCTCTGATAAAGCGAAATGACCCAAATGGGGTTGTAACATGAAACCAGCCAACCACTACAACTGCACATTTAATAAAATCAGGAAGAATGAAATCGAAATTTTCACTTGATTTCATTTAAATTTTTATTGGATTCCCTTCTTATCTCATTCCACTTCACAAAACAAACATGCTGATGCCACAAAGGTTTCAATTCATGGCACTGCAAAATAGAGTTGGTTGAAATTCTCATACGCTAGTAAATATAAGCGGACTCTGGTCCTCTCGGGTATTTTGGAAAATGTCGTGTGTTTTTGTGTGCTTTATTTTATTTTATTTTTAAAATTTCATTCCTATTGTTACCCTACAGTGGCATCCAATTGCAAGTAACCGCCTTCTGGCATCAATTCCGCTCTTGATTGATTTTATCCCACCCTCCAATTAGCTCCAGCCTCAATATTTCCATTTCAACGACGAGTAGTGTTGTCATTCCAATTCTGTTATTTTGGTTAAGGGGCGCAGACTCTCTCGCCCTCTCCTGAATTGAATTGAGTTCTCCCATTAATTCATTTGCATTGTACTTAATTCACGAGACATTGCCTAATTGGAAAGGCTGTGTGCGCGCTAGTTTAACCCTTCTCTTATTATGGTCATCTTTGGGAGATGGGGATCCCTGTCGATGAGCACATAAATTTAGTAATTTTAAATTATTTTGCAGAATTTTTATATATTTTGTGCTCTATAAATACTGGTTTAGGTTTGTTTTAATGTCTAAGATTTTATTATTTATGTGATTTGGTATATTTATGTAAAATCAAATGTTTGGTGGTGCCAACATCTCAATTCTTACTCAAACCTAGGGTTAGTGGTACATTTTGAGATTTGCTAAAGCCTAAACCCTAACAATTTATGTTTCATTTTTTTTTTTTTTTGTTTGAGGGATGGATATATATACTTTAATGTATATATATATACAAAAATAAAGGAGATATTCAAAATTGTAATAACTATCGTGAAATTAAATTTATGAGTCATATAATGAAATTGTGGGAAAGAGTTGTCGAACAAAAATTAAGGTTAGAAATGAAGGTCTCAGAAAATCAATTTGGTTTTATGTCTGAGGATGAATGGAAAAGTTTAGTTAAAAGAAGAGGGACTTGCATATAGTATTTATTGATTTAGAGAAAGCATATGATAGGATATTTAGGGAAGTTTTATGATGGGTTTTAGAAAACAAAGGTATATGTAGTAGGTATACTGATGTCACTAAGGATATGCTCAATGGATTAATGACTAATGTAAGACTATATATGAAGAAACTAGAGAATTTTCAATTACTAAATGTGTACATAAATGATCTGTTATGAATCCTTATCTTTTTTGCTTTAGTGATGAACCAATTGGCTAAGAGCAATGAGGTTTTATGGTGTATGTTGTTTGCGGATGATATTGTATTGCTTGATGAAATTAGGAGCGGGGTAGAGGTTGAATTATAATTATGGAGAGAAGCTTTGAAATCTAGAGACTTGATAAGTAGAAATAAGATAGAATATATGAAATATAATTTCAATAATGGTAGGATGAATATTGGAGAGAAAAGTTAAATTTGATATGAAGAAATAAGTAACACTTTTTGACACTTTGAATCTAGTATAAAAATTGAATAATAAATTAAAGATGATGTAATGCATAGAGTTAAAACAGGTTAGATAAAATGGAGAAGTGCTTTAAGTGTGCTTTGTGATCGTAGAATACCTTTAAAATTGAAAGAGAAGTTTTATTGGATGACTATAAGATTAACTATACTATATGGATTAGAATGTTGAGTGACGAAGAAATAGAATATCTAAAAAGTAAAAGTTACCGAGATGATAATGCTTAGGTGGATGAGTAGTGTAGCACTGAAAGATAAATTAATGAATGAACATATTTTGTGATAAGTTAGGTGCAACTCCTATAGAAAATAAGATAAGGGAGGGATGATTCAGATGGTTTGGATACTTGCAACATAGGTGAAGAATAAGTTAGTTACTGTGAGAGGCAGTAGAAGGGGTAAGGGTAGACTTAAAAAAACTTAGAATGAGATAATAAATAAGAATTTAATAGCCTTGAATTAATCAAAATAAATGGTTCATGATCGCATAAATTGATGGAAAATGATTTATATAACCAACCCCACCTAGTGGGACTTAAGACCTAGTTTTGTTGTTGTTGATGGATATATGTGCTTGTATTTTCTATATGTAAGTCATTTACCTCATTTATGCTTTTTTTAGGCTACATTGTAAATACTAAAATTTTGGGAAATTCTTTGTTTCTCTTACCGTTTAAGCCATCCTTAGCCAAAAAAATTTTACATTTTCAGTTTACTGTATCTTCAGAACATGAACATATAAGCTAACTCATTGTTTGGTAGGTTGGCGGATTGAGAATAAAATGAAATACAAAACTTTATAACGAATTTGTAAAATTATAAAGACCAATTTTATTTCATTTCATTCTATTCTAACTACCAAATGAAATATTAAGAAAGATTGTAACATAAGGTATGTGGAACATGTGATGAATGCATTCATGGAAAGCTAACAACATTTATCAAGACAATCGGCAGTATTTGGATATGTTTTTGTTGTTTTCAATGAAGGCTAATTAGTGACGATACTAATATGGCTCTAATTGATGGTGGTTAAAAGATGGGAGGGAGGCTTTAAGGATTGGTTCAAGTGGACATTAGTAGAAATAGGAGGTTTTATGTTTGGTTTTGTATAAATGTCATCAATTCTTGAAGCATTTATAAAGTATATTTTATGTACTAATTAAAATTAAAATTGAAGAGAAAAAGCGGAGTCCAATGTACAATTCCTTGGAACTATAATTACTGTTTGGACGCTAGCCATGGACTAAGGAAAGGCAAAGAGAAACTCACATGCGCAGGCTGCCCCAAAAAAGTACTCCAAAAATAAAGGCAGCAAAGAGAACCACCAATACAACAAGAGGAACAGGAAAATGAGAACAAAAGAGACTTACAGAAATGGTACCCTTTATCGGGTCTAAGTCTCTTGAAGCTCATCCTCTTCATCATAAACGATCAGTTTGTCCCGAAATGACCTGACTCAATAGAAAAATCCCAATTTATTGGACTTTTTGATACAATCAAATAAAAAATCCCAAGGACACCATATTCTAGGAGCCCAAACAACATCTTGACTTATTTTTTTAAGTCACTCGTTCAGTGTTAGTGTTTGTCAGTATACAAGGCAGAGTCTTGATCTCCAGATCAAGTATACTGCTTTGGGCCAAACCAATTTGTGTATCCTCTTTTCCATTTGGAATTGAAGAAATGCAATTGAGCTCAGCCTCCCAAGAAATGAAAGCTCGATCTTGAAATAATAAAAGAGGAGCAAGGGTTTTCTTAAATTACTTTTGCTACATGCCTATATCACAATTGAACAACAGACGGTTCTTGTCTAGGAATAAATTTCTTGAATCAAATGGCCTCATACTAAGGAGCACCTTCCTTCTTCTTCATCTCATTTTTTTTTTTTATTATATAAATTTTACTTCTAATCGAGTTCCAAGCAGTTTTACAAGTAAACTCCCCTGAAGAAGAAATATTTCATTTCACATGAAATTAATATTTAAAGGAAGATAATATAAAATTAAAATGAATAGTTAATGGCCATGCATGCTTTATGCTTGAAATTCCAAAGCTATAATGGTACGATTGGTGGAATGTGTGTGTAGTACCTTTGTGCTTGCATAATTGTATTCTTGAGCTTGACTCTTGTATGCAAAATCCTTGGTCCTAGATGTAGCTAGTAGCCCTAACTAGTAGTAGTTAATTAGGTGTTCTAACCTTCCCTATGATAAAGTAGGATAGCAGGGATTTTGTTGATTATATTTTGATCCATATATCATCCCACTCTTATTCTCATATTGAGTTCAACATTTGATTGTAGGCATTTGGATACTCAACTCGATAAGAGGTGATCCTTTGGCATGTTGTGACACTAGCCAAGGAATGATAAACGCCATTCAAACACCAAACAAAATATTGATGATTTCAAAAATTATAAGTCAATAAGGATATCAACATATTGAGTGAGAGAAAATTACATGGTGACAATGTAAGGGGATAATAGGGGGAAGATAATGACTCTATATGTTACTCTTTGAGGATGTGAGTCTTTATATGTTCTATGAGGATTCTCATAGTGAACAATAACTTTTTGATTAATGAATGTGTTATTGCCGTGTTGATGAATAATGTAAGTAGGCCTTTTCAAATACCTGGATTGTGATGCTTGTTTTCTACTTGTGCTATTATGTGTTGGCTACTTCCCACATTTATAACTTTTGCCATTTTGTATAATTGGATGTATATTATGTTACTCTTTTGCTATCGTTATGGCCTAGGTGGTTTGGGTATTAGGGATTTTGAGGAAGTAAAAAAATCATTACATATGAAGTTTGTGTGGAGATTGTTAACTATGGATAATCTGTGGACTCAATTCTTTAAAACCAAGTATTTGAATAATAGACACCACTTGAGAGAAATAAAACCAGATAAAGGAACCAGATTTTGGAGATCAATTGCCCGTGTGATACCTGAAGTATTAGAGCATGTTCGTGCTTAAATTAAAGAAGGGTCGACCTCTTTATGGTTTGATCAATGGTTACCCTCCAGTCCCCTTTGTGCTAAGGTTCAAGAAATCAAAAACCATAAGCTACGAACACGAGATTGTTGGGATAGAGATGAGCGAAATGTTGATTTATTAGTGGATCTGTTGGGTAAAAAACAGGCTGAGGAAGTAATGAACTCTACTATTTCTTGCAAGGAAGGTCCAAATAGAGTAATTTGGGAACCTTCAATAGATGAGAAATTTACCACGACAAGTGCTTGGGAAATTATAAGGGAGCGTAAAGAGGAATTCTTAGTTTCAAAATGGATCTGGCATCTTATGTTGTCAAAACAGGTGTCAATTTGTATGTGAAAGTCTAGGTTCCCTTGTCTTCTAGTTGATATTCGTATTCAAGAAGTAGGTGTTCAGATGGCCTCTCGGTGTGATTGTTGTTCAAATGCCAAGGTTGAATCTCTAGACCATTTGTTTTGCACGGGACCTTTTGCTCAGGAGGTATGGAAACAAGCAGCAATGACATTGGGTGTTAGTTGTATGACAATGAATACATGAAAAGCCAAAGTTAATTTATGGTTTAGTTGCGCAAGACGGGGCTCACAGTTAGGCATTTTGGTAGGTCTCATACCTAGTCTCATCATTTGGAGACTTTGGACTCGTTGATATAGAGCTAGGACGGAATCAATTCATGATTCGATGAGAATTGTGTGGCTTGATATTAAATATTGGTTGAGATCCATTTTAGACAAGTTAACTAAATGTGCACCTGCTTCTTGCATGGATATTGCAGTCCTTCGTGCTTTGGATATTCAAGTAAAAAATGTGAGGGTTCATTTTTCTCATGTAGTCAGACGGTGTAAACCTGGGATAGGTTGGGTTAAGTTGAATGTGGACGGATGCTGTAGAGGTAACCTAGGTAATTGTGGTGGTGGAGATGTGATAAAAGATGAAAGAGGATTATTTAAAGCAGATTTTTTCCTTATTACTGGGTTATGGAACCAATAATATGGATGAATTAAAAGCGATTACTATAGGGATTAATCTGTGCAAAGATCTCAGATTTGATCAAGTGGAGATTGCCTGTGACTATGCTTTGTTGGTTCAATGGATTAATTCTAAGAAGTGTCTGACTTGGAACTTATGGGAATTGTGGGAAGAGCTTGTGTTAGCATTGAGAGGCATACATTACAAAGTGGAACATGTTTACAAGGAGACAAATCAAAATGCGGATTTCTTTACCAAGCAGGGTGAATCTGGCATACCTCGATCATATAGATGCCAGGATGAGCTCCCACAGCAAGTCAGGGGAATGATTCGATTGGATTTGTTGGGATTTCCTTCCTTGCGCTCGTGATGCTTTGTGCTGGTGTTTGTGAAGGTTGGAGTGGTTGGTTTATTCCTTGAGATCTTCCGGAGTTTTGTTTGTTTTCCTCTTATAGTTGTTTAGTTCTTATTTATTTGTTTGGTTGTTGGTCATTGGTTTTGAATAAGTTGGTTAAGTTAGTTTTAGATTCTTGGGGTTTGATTTTGTTTTCCCTAAGTCTCAAGGTTGGAACCACAATATTCCTCCGTCATAAGTGAGGGGTTTTCTAATAAAGATAGGAGGTGCCGCCCTTTTTTTTTTTCCAAAAAAAAAAATGTTCATATGTAATAAAATTAGGGAGGGGAATAAGTGTAGACCTTCGCGAGGTGCCACCCTCCATTTAGGTCTCACAAAATCCCTCACTCAAATTGAATCTTGTTCGCTTAAAGCTTTTATGACTCAAGGATGAGGGGCTTTGCTAGCTATTCACGGCATTAGCTAGGACAATATAAGAGCCTTTAGTGTTATGAATTAGAGCTAAAGCCCTACCTTAAATCCTTATCCTAGCATAGAGTCAGCATTGACGAACCTAAGAACTCAACCATTGTGTGTGGGACACTGGAGCATTGTCACATCATGAATGAAACTAATTCTCTTTTTCCTTTTTTTTTTTTTTCATGTTTGTTGTTTGTAATTCTTGTATAAGTCTAGGTCCTATTTTCGCCATGCCTCAAAAGTTGGAAAACCCCATAGATTAGGCCCTAAAGTCAAAGAGAATGTAAGCTGAAAAGATGACTCAAGGCAAACTTCTATGGGATAAGTAATCCATTGTGCCTTCATGATTAATAAAGTAGTATGAACCCCATGAGATAATATCTCCGCATGGGCTATGAAATTGTAATGGACAATGAGACATGTTGCTTTAGTGAGATTTATTTCCCTTTATGTTGTGTGTATATATTTGCTTGCTTTTTGTTTGTTTATTCATTATGTGATTTAAGTAAAATTCCTCACTAGAAGATAAATCTAGAGGTTCCATTCCTTTGCTGTCCCTTTTTGTTCTTGTACATTCTTTGCACCCTCCTCTCATTCTATACAAAAATATGCACCCAAGGAGAGATTAGCCTAATGCAAGCGACCCTGTTGTTACCTGACTTAATAAGGAGATAAGTATTCAAGAAACTCAGCCAAGTGAGTGATCTTCCAACCAAAGGATTGAGGCTTTGGAGAAATCCATGACAAAGATGTAAACATTGGTAAAAGAAAAACCATCAAACAAAAAGGAAAAATTCAATGTCTTACATCTCTCACCACCCAAGTTGTATCAAAAGTTGGTTGCTCAAGGTAGAGTTGCCCCTGTCACTCCAAAGTTGGGTACTCTCACAAAAGGGGAAAAACGTAGGGTAAATTGAAAATTCCATATAAATTACTGGGATATGCCTTTGAGAATTAGATCACATTGAAACACAGGATACAAAATTTGATTGACGCTCTAAACTAAGGAAGACAGAAAATGAAGTCTCTCGATCATTCCACTTCTAAATCATGGGGGTCCTTATGTGAATTGTTGTGTGACGCCCCTATTTTCATATCATTTCTTTAAAAAAAAAAAAAAAAAAATTAATAAGTCAATCATCTACCACGTCACAAACTCTAATATCATATCAACATAACCTAACCCAAAATAGGGTATCAGGTAATCAGACTATCTTATACAAACATTCCTAACAGTGGAAGTTAAAATTTACATGCCATCCAGAATACAGATACCAGAGAACTATCCAACCATATATATATATATATATATATATACACACACATACATATCTATACACAACTCCAAAATAAACAACATACCCTAGGGGATTACAAAAACACATTCCCAACAAAAAAAACTTACACTGACTATCAGGATGCCAACTCCCCTCTATCTTGGAGCTTTATCTCCTAATTTGTCACGATTCCGTGAAATATTTAAATATTTGACACCTCTTAGTAAGACGGAATAAATTATTCATAGTGTGTGGCAGTATGAGTTTAGTTATATTATAATATACTCATTTAAGTGACTATATCATCTAGGAAAATCTACAGATATGTACTCATAATCATATAGATATAAAACATAATTTCATAAACTTTGATACCATTTCTCATACTCATACATATGTAACCTATGTTTATCAGAGAAAGTTCCCGAGGATAGGGGAGATTACATGCCTATACCTGTAACACTCCTCTGCTCTGATATCGTCAGTAACCTTACCCGATTAATTCAGGTGCGGCTACAATTGATACTTATTAGAGCACTCACCTTACTCAGTAAACTCTTGGGTGGAGAGTTTTACCTTATCCTAATTATTAATGCCATTAAATTCAAACTCTTTCATTTCTCATTTTCATCCCACAATCTAGCTCATGAGTGTCCACTAGTAACAAATATGCAACCTGTCTATAACTCATGGCTACCCTGAGGCTATTCACATCGTCATGCTTCCCCCCATGACCGGGTTGTGCGGCCTGAAGGTTGGACCTAACTGCGGTTGGCTTACTCAGTTAGATCAAACAATGAAACTGCCTGTTTGTAGTATGATTGGCCTACCCACTCCTGGTTTGGATGCTAGGTGGCAACATTACCCTTCTCACTAGCTCAATTGACTGCCACGCCATGCTATCCATGAGACTGTGTGGTTGCACTAATACCTCGCTAGCAACGGTACCATACTCTCTGACCAACAATCGTCCATTAGGGTTCTCATTTCACAATTCAGTATTCACATTTTAATATTCACATTTCAGTATGCACATTTCAGTGTGTTGGTACATTTCATCACATTAGAAATATTCTCACCTATTTTTGTATCATTTTCATAATTTCAGTACACATTTCATGTCATATCAGTATGAAACTCAATTCAATATTTCTGTATAAAACATTTCTGTACCAACATATCTTTCTATCACATATATCATTCTTTCAATGAAAACACATCTGTATCTCATATTTTTATCATATCACTGTAAAAATATGTCTGTATAACATATTTCATCATTTCTTAGTAAAAATATCTCTATGTTTTACATTTCATCAATTTTGTATATTGACCTTATATCATCATTCTTATATGCAAATATTACTGGGTTTCCATTTCTTTATATCTGTATAAAATATTTCGATATAATCATATCATAATCTCATTTTCTCAGTACAATCCACATATTTCAATTTCAATCACATTCCCAGTATTAAACAATCATTTCATATTTCCTTATGCCACACAAATTTTCACCTGATATTCATAATATAATAACTAACGTGAACATATTGTATTTTCATTTTCACATATTTACTCAACCAATAATTTTCAAAAATAACTTTTATAATTTATTCCCCTTGCCTGATTTACTAAGAGACTTGCTAAAATTCCTAATTCCACACTCACGGGGTTCAAAGTTTAAAACCTTGAAATTACATTTTCTCCAATTCAATTAACTCAACCCTTGAATTGCAATTATTTTAACATTTCCTAAGCCCACACACTCTCAATACTAATTAAAATTTAAAATAATTAATGGATATAATTCCACTATCCTTATCCTAGCCTTGGAGTGGTGCCTACGGAACCAAATTAAAAATCTGTTCCGATTAAAATGACGAGGATCGGAGCTAGGACCTCATGGTGGTGTCTGATTGTCGATTTGACTAAAAATTTAAGGAAAAATTGAGAAGTGAGTGAGAGAGAGAGAGAGATATTACCTTATCCCAAAAGTGGTGCCTATGATGCTTTAATCATGAATCCACTCTGGTGAAAATGTTGGTGGTGGAGAATGGAACCCAGGGGTATTTTCGTTCTTTAATCGACGTACGTTTGGCCAAGGAAATCGAGGAGAGAGAGAGGCGAGAGATGAAGACATGAGGAGAGAGAGGCGCCTCTCATTTGCTCTCAAGAAGCTTCCTCGAAGCTTAAAAGCTTTAGGATAAGTTTATATAAATATATAATATTATATTATATTAATATATTATTATATTATATTATATTATATTATATTATTAATTAATAATTATTTATTCATTTAATTATATAATAATTTAATTTTTTTTACTCTTCCATGCATGTAATTTTCTATGCGTTACATTCTCCCTTCCTTATAAAAATTTCGTTCTTGAAATTTGCTAATCATTACTTATTGCAATCTCTTCTAAAAATTACTGAATGATTTACCCAACTCTAGGAAGAGCCGGCGGCCACCCACATAGTGGCCCCGTCCCAAATTTATTAATAACTGTCACTTGTGGCAGAGGAATACTGTGGTTACAATAGGGTCCTGGGAGATTACAATCAATCACATAAAAAGAAAACTTTCCCAAAACCATTCATAACCAAAACTAAAACACCAACTACTTTACCCTGTACAAGCTTATATACAAGACTACCTAACTTAACTCGGGGCCTGGCTAAATAGGTATGGATAACTCTAGCGCATCGTATCCTCTAATTCCTATGAAACTTCTTCAATTGCGTGGTTGCGCCATAACACTTTTACCAATTGAATCCTTTTTGTGCGTAGCTCTTGTTCCTTCCGATCTAGAATTTGTACTAGCACCTCTTTATATGACAGAGTATCTTTAAGCTCCAGTGCCTCATAACTAATCACATGGAAGGGATCTGAGATGTATTTTCTCAACATAGAAATGTGAAATATGTCGTAGATTTTGGATAAGACCAGTGGTAAAGCTAACATATAGGCAACTGGATCCACTCTCTCAAGAATCTTGAATGGTCCAATATACCTAGGGCTTAGTTTACCCTTCCTCCCAAATTTCATAACTCCTTTCATTGGTGCTACTTTTAGGAATATGTGATTTCCTACATCTAACTCTAACTCTCATTGGAGGGTATCTGCATAACTCTTCTGCCGACTCTGTGCTATTCGGATTTTGTCTCTAATAAGTTTGACTTTATTATGAGTCTGCTGTACCAGCTCAGGCCATAATAGCTGTCTTTCCCCAATCTTATCCCAGTATAATGGAGATTGATGCCTTCTACCATATAATGCCTCATATGGTGCCATCCCAATGCTGGCTTTATAGTTGTTGTTATAAGCGAACTAAACCAGCGGCATAAACTGTATCCAACTGCCCCCGAAGTCCAGCACACATGCTTGTAGCATATCTTCTAGAACTTGAATCATCCTCTTCATCTGACCATGTGCTTGAGGATGAAGTGCTGTGCCAAGCATCAATTGAGAACTCATGGCCCTTTGCAAACTCCTCCAAAATTGAGATGTAAACTGTATGTCTCGATATGAAATTATGGACACTGACACGCCATGGAGTCTAACTATCTTTTGTATATACAACTCTACCAATATGCTTATGGAGCAGTTAACTCTAATAGGAAGGAAATTGGTAGTCTTCGTTAAACGATCTATGACTACCCAGATGGCATCTTGTCCACGCAATGCCAACGGTAATCCTGTGACAAAATCCATCGATATATGCTCCCACTTCCACTCAAGGATGTGGAGTGGCTGCAATGATCTCGTCGGTCTTTGATGCTCAGTTTTTACCTGCTGACATGTCAAACACTCCTCTATATACTTAACTATTTCTTTCTTCATGTTGCTTCACCAAAATAAATCTCGAAGATCCTTATACATTTTAGTGGTTCTCGGGTGCACAGTATAAAGGGATTTGTGTGCCTCCTCCAAAATAATCCTCCTAATCTTAGGGTCGGTAGGTACGCACAGTCTAGTACGAAATTTCAAGGCTCCATCATCTAAAATACTGAACTCTGCCCCTTGTCCCTGCTACACTTGATCCATAAGCTTCACTAACTCTGCATAATTCCTTTGAGTAGCTTTAATTCTTTATTACATGGTGGACAGTAATACTAAATTGGTAATAAATGCTTGGTGATCACCCTTTACCAGCTCCACACTGAGCCTTTCTAAATCTATTTGGATCGGATGCTGAATTATCCCTACTGACACTGCTGCTCCTACTAATTTCCGGCTTAGAGCATCAACTACCATATTAGCTTTTTCTGGGTGATAACTGATGATGCAGTCATAATCTTTTATCAGCTCCAGCCATCACCTCTGCCTCATGTTTAATTCTTTTAGTGTGAAGAAATATTTCAAACTCTTGTGGTCAGTGAAAATCTCACACCTACCCCCATAAAGATAGTGTCTCCAAATCTTTAGTGCATAGACCATCGATGCTAACTCCAAATCATGGGTAGGGTAATTCTTCTTATATTATTTCAACTGTCGAGAGGCATATGATACAACTTTCCTTTGTTGCATCAGAACACATCCGAGCCCTTTGTGTGACGCATCACTGTAAATCACGAGACCCTTTTCTGCTAAAGGAATAGTCAAAACAGGTGCAGTGATGAGTCACTACTTTAACTTTTGAAAGCTCCGTTCAAATTCATTGGTCCACTCGAATTTCACACTTTTCTTGGTCAATCTCATGAAAGGGCTTAACAATTTAGAGAAGCTTTCAACAAATATGCGATAGCATCCTGCCAAAATCAGGAAACTCCTAATCTCCTGCACATTTTTCGTTTATACCCAATCCACTACCACCTTAATCTTACTCGGATCAATTGAAATGCCACCCCTGGATACCCTCTGTCCTACTAAAGTAACTTGCTCTAGCCAAAATTCGCATTTCCTGAGCTTTGCATACAACTTATTTTCCCTTAGCACCTGAAGCTTTATCAAATGTTCCTCGTGCTCTTTAGGGCTCTTTGAATATACCAAGATGTCATCTATAAAAACTACTACAAATCGATATAGGTATTGATGAAAGACCTTGTTCATCAGGTTCATAAACATAGCAAGAACGTTCGTCAAATCAAATGGCATAACTAGAAACTCATAGTGGCCATACCTGATTTTGAACGCTGTCTTTGAAACATCTTCAATTCCGACCTTTACCTGATGGTACCCATATCGCAAATTTGTCTTCGAGAATGTCTGTGTCCCTTGTAATTGATCACACAAATCATCAATACGGGGAAATGAGTACTTATTCTTAATAGTTGCTTTATTAATTTCTTTGTAGTCGATGCATATTCTCATTGACCCATCCTTCTTCCTCACAAACAATACCGACGCTCCTCAGGGTGACACTCTGGGCCGAATAAACCCCTTATCCAACAGTTTTTGCAACTGTTCCTTCAACTCTTTTAGTTCTGCTGGTGTCATTCTCTATGGCGCTTTTGAAATTGGCGCCGTCCTCGGAACTAGATCAATAACAAATTCTACCTTACGATCAAGAGGTAGTCCCAAAAAATTCTTGAGGAATACATTAGGAAAATCCCTTACTATCGGGATAGCTTCTAATATCAACTCCCTTTTTGATACCTCCTTCACACAAGCCAAATTTCCCTAACAACCCTATAGCAACAACCTCCTCACCTGAATGATGGATAACAACTGTGGTGGGGTATGCACACATGGACCCACAAATCTGTACTCTTGTCCTTCTATAGGTCTGAATACTATCTCTCTTTGATAAAAATTTATATTTGCGTAGTTAGTAGCTAGCCAGTCCATCCCTATAATTACCTTGAACTTATGCATATCTAAAATTACTAAGTTAGCTAGTAAAGACCTCCCCTAAATACAAACTGCACAATTCCGGAGTACCTTTCTACATAACACTACAACCCCAGTCGGAGTAGATACTGACAAATTGATATCTAATGACTGAGTTTCTATCCCACAAAATTTAACAAATTCCCAGGTGATAAAAGAATAGGTCGCCCCTGAATCAAACAAGGAAGCAACTTTATATGACAGTATTGAAACAGTACCTGTCACAACATCTCCTGCCGCCTCAGCATCTCCTGGCGTCAAAGCATAGACTCGTGCTAGGACGGTATTCCTCTGATGACCACCTTGGGGTGCCTGGTGACCTCCTCTATACAGTCTAGGAGTAGGCGTAATCGTTGGCGGTGCTCGACAATCTCTCGCAATATGGCCAGGTTGATAGCACTGGTAATAAATCACCTTCCTAACCCGACACTCTCTTGGGTGTCTTCTGTAGCATCTAAGACAGAGAGGTGGAATTGGCCTGCCCTTTACTACTCGGTCTCCCATCCCCTGTCTCTGACCTCCTCCACTATCTTGCCTCCTCCACGATTCCCGGTAGGCCCTACCTGAAAATCTGGAGGTGCGGGCCTCTTCCTCCAACTCTGTGTCGCAGCGCCTCTCTGTAGACCACCCTTAATCATTGTGGCTCTATCAACTATATCTAAAAAATTTTGGGCCTGGAAGCCTATAACCTACTTATATAATCCCTGACTCAGACCCTCCTTTAACTTCCTCACCTTCTTTTCCTCATCTGATTCTAAGGAGCAAAGTAGGACAACTCAATAAATCTAGTAGCATACTGCTGTACTGTCATATGTCCCAGCGTCAAATGAAAAAACTCTGCCGCCTTCGCATTTCTAACAGTAGCGGGGAAGTACCGCTAGAAAAAGATCTCCCTAAAGCAGTTCCACTTCATCGCTACAAGGCTAGGTCTCTACTCCTTTAACAGTTTATTGATCTCCACCAGTGTTTTGCTTCCCCAGTCAACTTGAATACAACAAAGAATACTTTTTGCTAGTTGGTACAAGGGAGCACTACCAATATGTCCTTTATATCATAGACTCAAGTTTTAGCCATGAGTGGGTTCCTATGGAAAACGATAGGGGTTTCATGCTCGTGAACTGCTCAATTGTGTAGCTTTGCTCCCTTGAATCTCTTACCATCTCTGCCATCACCTGCTGCATGATGCTACATAACACTACATCAGGGTCTCCGCCACCCAAGCCAGAAGGCTCTGCCTCATCACCTCTTGCATTTGTGTTACTGTTCCTAGGGTCCATCCTGCAAAGGGAACCAAACAGTCATAGAACTCTATCATTATCACCTAACTAATATACTCATCAGACTAAAACCTATAATATATTCTTCTATAACCATTTATCTTAACATCCTCTTTCCTAATTTAATATTCAATCTTACCACTCAGAAACAAGACCTAGTGATAGTTTACTATGGTTTTCCTGAAGTCATCACCCTAGGAAAATCACAGAAACAACCACAAAACTCTTGCCTCCAGGCTGCAAGATAGAACCCTAAATTTCTAATCTCCTCCTCTAACAATAACTGACTCTCCCTTATCGGATGCAGACTCCTTATATCTTTTGTATGATTTTCTATTCTTCTTGAAAAATCTACTAAATTTTCTAGTTAGCATGGTCATATTATCCTAAAAGTCAGGTTCGCTGCTTTCACTAGATGTATTAGTGGAAGTTTTCAATGCAGTCACCTTTTTCGCCCTATTATGTTCATTGAGTCTCTCATTTATAGCTCATTCATAGATAATCAGGGAGCCTATCAATTCATCTAGAGTCATGGCCTTAAGGTCTCTACCCTTAGAAATGGCCATAGCCTTAACTTCCCAAATAGGAGGCAAACCTCTAAGGATCTTCCTAATCATCTCATATGTAGGATAGGTCTTACCTAATGCATGCAGTGAGTTTATAATGTGTGTTAATCTAGTGTACATGCTCTGAATGGACTCACCTACATTCATCCTAAATGCCTCATATTCACCTAGTCAGCATATCTATCATACTATCTTTCACATTTTTAGTACCTTCATATGTGACTTCCAATTTATCCTAGATTTATTTCGCAGTAGTACATGCCATTACTCTATTAAACTCATTCACATCAAGACCACAATACAGATTATTGATAGCAGTGACATTTAAACTAATAGCTTTCATGTCATCATTATTATATTCTTCCTCAGTTTTAGGAACTCTAGTTGTATCCTCTATTTTCATAGGAACATAATTTCCCTTAGAGACAACCCTCCACACCTTCCAATCTATATTGTGAAGGTAGATTCACATCCTCTTTTTCCAAAAGGTGTATATAACACCACTGAAAATCGGAGGTCGTGTGGAAGATGGTCCCTCAAGGAAAGGGGTCACGGTGCTATGAGCCATCTAAGATCTTTTGCAAAATAACCATTGAGTCTATGCTATGTCGCTCTGATACCAATTGTTAGCTTTACCATGAACCCAAGAGGGGGGGGGGGGGGAGGGTGAATTGGTATTTTCAAAAATTAATGCCCTAGGTTAATCCCCTAATAGTAGTATTACACAACCTTATGGTTAATCTAATGCAGATAAATTAAATCAATTCAAATATGCAGGGAAAATTAAATTGCACAGTAAAATTAACCAAACATGCACTAGAAAGCGGTAAATAAGAGATGACACCCAAAAATGTTATCGACGTTTGGCAAACTACCTCCGTCCCCGCCTTGGCTAACAAGCACAAGAATTACCACTATAAGGCTCACTTAAATGGGTGGAGCCGCACCTAATACACCAGGTCAATTAGCGGGGCTGACCTCAACCAAAACAATCCTTCCGGGTTGAATTATCGCCCCTTCAGGTCACACCTGGAATACAACAATATTTTCAAAATATGACAAGGTACAATGATTATGCTTCTCAGTAAAGTGGATATGTACCAAATGTAATCAATCTTATGCACATCAACAAGTAAATTTATTATTCTTTCTAAGGATTTTGAGTCCTAGAATTTTCTAGTAAATTTATTATTCTTTCTAAGGATTTTTGAAAGTCTTTTGGTTATAAGGGCTACATCATTTACATCAATTACTTCTTCATATTCATAACTAGAGCTTTCACTTGAGGCTTTGAAAGCAATGGATTCCTTGGCTTTAGATTTTCCTTTTGTTCTTTCGTTTATTGCCATCTCATATGTGAGTAGTGATCCTATTAATTCATCTAGTGATGTATTCTTCAAGTTTCTTCCTTCAGTTATTGTAGTGGCCTTAGGTTCCCAAATAGGTGGGAGTGCTTTAACTATTTTTCGAATCATCTCATAAGTAGTGTAATTTTTTCCTAAAGCATTGAGGGAGTTTATGATATGAGTGAACCTAGTGTACATACTAGTGATAGTTTCATCAAGGTTCATCTTAAATGCTTCATATTTGCTAGTGAGCATATCAATTCTACTATCTCTAACATCAATCGTTCCTTCATAACTCACTTCAAGTTTATCCCAGATTTCTTTAGTTGATTTACATGCCATGACCTTATTGAATTTATTTACATCAAGAGCAATATATAATGCATACATAGCACTTGAATTTACTTGCAACATTTTATGGTCATTGTTGGTAATTTCTTTTTTCTCTTTGGATATTTCTTTATTATCTACGATTTTAGTGGGAATAAGGTCACCTTGTGTGACAAATTTCCATGCTTTCCAATCCATAGTTTATAAATAAATTCTCATTCTTTGTTTCCAAAAGGTATAGTTAACACCACAAAAAATAGGAGGTCTTGTTGAGGATTGACCCTCGGCAAAAGGAGATACGCCTAGGTGTGCCATAAAGATCTTTATATAGAATTTAATTTAAGATTTACTATAACCTCACTTTGATATCAATTGAAAAGTCAGGTGTACTCCCAAGAGAGGGGGTGGATTGGGGTTTTAAAATTTTCTTTGAAATCCCTTTGTTTTACAAGTTCCTTTAGTTAAGAGTTAACCTCTTTTTCAATTAGAGTTAATTTGCAATCACACTCTTCAAACACAACAACTTCATAAGTATAACTGATATTCAATCCAATCAATGAAGTTAGCTTGATATTACAAAAATAGAAAATTCAACCAAACTTCCAAAATTCAAATGTCGATATCAAATAAGTATCTTGATTTAAAGTATGTAACCAATCAATATATTAATGAGCTTTCGTATTAATCAATCAACGTACTCCCTTGTGGTTTCCGCAATAATATTGATTAATCAACGTACTCCCTTACTGTAACGACCCAAAATTTCATACCATTTTTTTCATATATATATATATATATATATATATATATATATATATATATATATACTGATAATCATTTACTTTGATACCCCTATAACGATTATTGGGAAAACCTATGCAGTGGAAAACATAATATTGTACAACCATATACACAATACCAGAATTCAGTATTTCTCCAAAATATATGTACATAAATACATATCTTTCTAGTCTCATCTATTAAAACTCCTGGAGTCTACCCAAAAATACTTCTCCCTGAAAACACTTACCCTACAAACAGGGTAGTGCAACCGACCTCCCTATCTTCGAGCCTAATTTGCTCATCTAGTTGGATCTCTTGAAAAATGTTAATTTACTGGGATGAAACAACTCTCAGTAAGAAGAAATATGGTATTACTAGTGTGTGGCAACTGAGTTTACATAAATAATTTACTGATAAATAACTGAAACTGAGATAGCCTATAAAATAATACACAGTACAACTCACACTTATGTGACTTAAAAATATATCTGTAATATATGAGCTTTCTATTTAATCATACTTCTAGTATTATAATACATCTGCTGTTATCCTGTAAATCTGTATATATATGTATCTGTGAAAACTACCTTGAAAAAATGTATGTTATGATTTAACCCCTTATGACAGGGTTGTGCAGCCCGTAGGTGGGACTTAACTCTGGTTAGCCCACTAGGATAACTCTATCAATCATCAGACCGACCAGAGTGCAATCCCTCAAAAGGCTCGGTAATTAACCTCTCCCTTGTTAAACCAGCCACCTCAACCCAAATTTTTAGGGAGCTTGTAATCCCTCCAAGGTATAGTTGACAAAAATTCACACACTATCTGAGATATGTGGTTGCACTCTGATCTGAAATAGCAACGGTATTGTGCTCTGCTGACTAAATCTGATTGAAATAATTCATCAGGGTCTAATACTATTTAATACTAATATATATAATTATCTTACTATTTCATCATGATTCCAAAATAATCATAACATTGTAAAACTGATATGAAAATACTGTAATATCTGACTGAAATAACTGTAATTTTGATCTATAATATCTAAACTGAATAAACTGAAATATCTGATCTATAATATATAAACTGAATAAACTGTAATATCCGAGTGTTATGGTTTTGAAATTTTAGAAATCATGGTATTTTGTAAATACTGTAAAATATTTGTTTGTAAAATATCTGTCTGTATATACATTGTAGTTCTTAATTCTGCAAAATCTGATAAAGCATATTTCTATGCAAAAATACTATAAATTATGATATTCTGAAAAATTGTATAAATTCTAAATTGTTATGATATTAACTCATGCCACACAACTAAATAAATAAAAACCGTTGTACTGAAATCTGTATTTTCTGATAATGAAGATAATTTATACTATGTAGAATTTACTCTAAAACACACACACACACACACACACACACACAGACACACACACACACACACACACACACACACACACACACACATATATATATATATATTACTGATAAAATTTCTAAAATTCATAGCATAACATATTTCCCTTACTTGACAAACTAGGCTCATTTACTAATTTCTAACTTACACCCACGGTGTTCATAATTTCACAATCCTGAAACTATACACATACATATTTCCCTATTAATCAAATGAATTTTTAGAATAATTTTCATACTCACATTTCTTGCATTTATAAATTATTTATCATTTACTTGAATTCCTAAGAACACCCACTAGGTTCTCTAACCTGCCTGCAGTATAAGCCCTAAAACCTTGAATTCACAATACCTAAATTTAATCATCCAAACCACCAGTATAACAACATCTAAAACCAAATCTGAGTTCATAAAAAGTTACAAGCCAAATAACCCTTAAATAACCTACTTACCCTGGTTCCCAAACTTCTCAAATCAAAATTCTGCTCTAGCTAAGTTGTAGAGAGTCTCCCCAGGATCATCCTGGTAGCTTCTAATTGTCGAACTAGGGAGAAACGGGGCCGGATTTGTAGAGAGAAGTCAGAGTAGATGTTTTTCTTGAGAGAGAAAGGAAAGAGGATTTGATTTCCTCGCTGAAACCCTGCTTTTGCATATATATATATATATATATATATAGGTGACTTGACATGTGGCTTCTTCGTTGAGCCACGTGTACTTGTTGATGAGACGAAGAAGGTAGTTTGTTGACGAAGGCAAGGATCTCGTCGATGAACCACTGGGTCCAAAACACCCACTTGTCGGTATTTCTTCGTCGACGAAACACTGAACTTCGTCCATGAATTGTATAAGGGAGTTCGTCGATGAAGCCAAGGCATTCTTTGACAAACCTTGCTTTATCTCCTTTAAATTTTCCTTTTCCTCTTTATTTAATTGCTATTATTTTTTGGGTCTTTACACTTACCGTTTCCGAAATTCCCAAAAGCAAATTAATATCCAGCAATTCAAATAAGCATCGACATAGTTTATATGTGCTGTAATTTAAAGAGAATAGGGAAGAGAGTGACACCAAGAATTTTACGAGGTTCGACTATACCTGCCTATGTCTTCGCCTTAGGTATACCACCCAAGGATTCACTATACCACTCTCTTAACGGGTAGAGCAAACCTTTTACACACTCCTTTAAATAGGATAGAACCCTCCTCTCCAAACGATACCCCACGCTTGGTAAACCAACAATTCAACAACTTGAATCGTAAAAAACAACAAGAAACAAGAACAACTTTTTGTGTACAAAGACACTCTCACAATAGAGTTGATTAGTACAAGTTAGAGCACTAATACACTTCAAATTAAATATCAATAAAGAATGAATTTGAAGTTCAAGAAATTAATCACCAGATTCTTCTTTAGATTGAATGAAACTTAGTAAGAGCACAAGAACTGAGTGGTTGTAATTTAGTAGAACTTTAGCAAAGATGTGTGAGCAAGAGGGCTTTGAGAATTAGAGACTTTGATTGTTAGATTGTAAGTAGTTGTATGTAAAAATCCTTTGGTTTTCCATGTATTTATGGAGTTCTAAAATTAATTTCTTGTTGCCCAAGTTTACTTGGAATATTTCCCAAGTTTATACAAAGTTTGGAGGCCAAGCAAACAATTTTGAAAGCTTCCCACGCAACTCTATCTTAAATTTGGAAAGTTACTCGCCTTTCAAAAAGAGGTGCTGTTAGCTTCAACCATTTTTCAGTATTTTGTGTATAACTTTCACTATACAACTTAGATTTGAATGTTCTTGGTATCAAAAGAAAGCTAAGAGACAATCCCACAACTTTCATGTTGGACACTTTTTAAGATAAGGAGCTTTTGATAGAGAAATTGGCTCATCAATGTAGATGTAAGGTGTTTTTTATTTCAAAAATAATTTAAACCTTTTTTGAAATAACTTTTGACCTTAAAAAATATTTTCCAAGTATTTTAAAAATGGGTCTCTAAGTCAATAATCATTTCTAAAAGTTTCAAAGCATCCATATTGATTTTAAATTGAAGTACTTACATAAGACTTTCTTAAAACTTAAACATTCGAAGTGTGAAGTCTTCATGTATGTCTTCCTCTGAGTCCATCTTGACTTTGATGAGCTTCAACATTCTTTAAGTTTTCATAATATTTGTCAAACTTTGATCTGTTGAGCTTTTTTTTTTTTTATCATTTGTTTGGAATGTAGGTTATCAATGCACTTTTGATCTTGAACTCTAATGCTTAATTACTGAAACATCATCACTTTAACCAAAACATGTTAAATTCCCTTGATTTGTTATCGTCAAAATAAAGTTCATAAGCCTTGTTAGGCTAACATACCTGTTCTATGAACGGTATCTAATTAATCATGAATAATCCCTAAATTAAATCTAATGGGCTTTAATTAACCCCTTTAAAATAAGTAAATAAATAAATAAACAAACAAATAAATAAATAAATAAAATTAGGAAGGAAAATGAAAATCAAAGTATGATTGAGTAATGTCTAATTGGACCTCGAAGCGAGGGGATCTTGTTAGATAAACACCCCTTAGAGTTAATACAAGTGAGGTATAAAATACCTCTTTGCTCTTTTTAAAATCATTGGGACGCACACACACAAAAATCAAGTAAAATCATCAAATTTTAAGCAAAAGACTCATAAGCATTCCTAGATTCTTCCAAATTTTTTTTTTTTGAAATTTTCTGAAAATTTTCAACATTTTTCTAAATTTTTTTTTGAAAATTTTAAAGATTTTTCCTCATTTGTTTTGGTACTTTATTTTTCCATTTTTTTTATTTGAGTTAAAATAACTTAAATATTTTTTTTCTAATTTAAAAAAAATTTTTTTTCTAGTTTTTTTTTCCCAATTTTCAAAAAATTAAAAACCAAGTAAAAATTTAAATAAAATAAATTAATAAATAAAATAAATTGAAAATAAAAAAATGGTTCAAGAAAAAATTGACCAGTTCAGCCGGTCTGAGTTGGGTCAATTGGTTTGGGATAGTGGGTCACGTGTCCACCTAGAGTGGTGACATGTGACATTTTTTTTTTTAATTCTTATTAGCCCTGTCAGCTACACTATCTTGGTTTATATGTTTTGATGATATTAACCTATTTGTTGTTTCTAGTATTTTCCATCCTTGTAGATCTTATCTAGTATAGGTACAAAGTGTCAGATACACAGAGATGCCAAATCAGAAGCAAAGATCGGAAGGACACTGACTTAGAAGCACCAAAGCACATCCCGAAGTTTTTATTGTGTATAAATTAATTGTAATAAGAGTTGTGCGAGTGAGTGCATATTATAACTCTTGCGGTGTGTGTCTTATATGATTTCTGAGTAAGAGTTGAGCCATTGCATAAGCATATTAGGACACATAAGCATATAGGATCTGCACAAAAGTAACAAACTCACAATTCATGGTTTTCAAAGTAAAATCAAAAAGGTTGTCAAAATAATCCTATACTCAATTAAGTTTTCAAAATGGGACAAGTGTTAAGTAATATATGAGTTATAAACATTTTCAAAACTTGGTCCCGATTTTACAAAACTAGCTCTACGTCTTAAAGTCCTAAAAGTCAAGCATATTTTCAATAAAGGACATACTAAGTATATAAAATATCGAAACGAGTTTTCAAATATGTTTTCATAAAACAAGATATCTTATATTTATGGGGAAACTCACTTGGATAAGTTTTAATCTTTATTAGACTCAATATATTTCATATACTTTTGTCTAAAAATGTTTTAAGTCATTAAAATGCTTTTTGACAAGGAAAAACAAAGCAATCGACACTACCGTAGTGCAACCTTGAGTCTTGAACACCTTTCGGTATTTTAGGCATAACTTTTAATAGAAAGGTCCAAATGGGGCGATCTTGGTGTCCCTGGAAAGCTAAGACAAAATGTCACAACTTTTATTATTATGACTTTTTCTGACTTAGGGACCTCATCAATGAACATAGGGGATTTGTTGACGAGTCCAACAGGCAGAATGACACTAACGGGTGAAAAACGATTAGTTTGCCAAATAAAATATTTTTTCTTCCCCCCAATGGCTAGTTAACGGCTCCTAAGGCTCTTGGGCTATAAATACAAGCTATTAAACTTGTATTAACATGGTTTTGAAGGCTTTTGATCATTCTTAGTGAAAAATATTTTTTTACACCAAAACCTAAGCACCTAGCACTTTGCATTGTTCTTCTTCATTCACAAGTGCTCATTCTCTCTTGCTCTTTAATTGTGTTTGATTCATTACTTGAGAGATAGTGCGAGGTTTGATTTGTATTCAATATTTGCTCATTTGAGGAGAATCATATTATATTTCTATCATCTTCTTGTAAAGTTCTTTGTGAACCATTTGGTGAAGGTTCTTTGTGAACCGAAGAGGCTCTTGGTGAGCGGGTAGGAATTTGTTCCCAAGTTGTAAGGCTTCTCCACTAGTGAAGGAGATCGTATAGTGGAATCCTTGAGTTAGTCTCAAGGTGTGGATGTAGGCTTGGTGCCGAACCACGTAAAAATACTGGTATTGTTCTTTCTCTTCCTTACACTCTTTATTTTATATCTTGTGCATGATTTATATTTATATTGCGATTTAATTTCTTGTATCTTGCCAAGAGTTTTTATTTTGTAAAAGAATACATATTCCGCGAAAAGAGTCTGTTCACTCCCCTTTAGACTATATACTCTGGGTTGGGGCTTCCAACAATTCTATATATATATATTTAAATTCACTATAGTAGGGTGATATCATGCTGACATCTCCTTGCCACGTGGTAGCACTTGATTCTTTCCTTTTTTTACTTTTTATTTTATTTTTTACATTTCTACAATAAAGTGACATCAGCATAACATTTCCCTACCATGTGGCCTCGTCCGAGTGGTTCGAATCACTTGACAGGGATTGCTGAAGTGGCGGCAATCCGGCCGTCCAGAGAAAACATAATTTGGACAACTGAGATTAAGCCACATCGCCCATAAAAAACTTGGCTCAAAATGTGATACATGTCACCACACGGTCATGACACATGTCCCACTACTCTCATATATAAAAGTCAATTTTTTTTCTCTTTTTTCTCCTGTGTTTTTTTTCTCTCTCCTCTTTTGTTCTTTTCTCTTCCTCTCTCATTTCTCTCTCTACTTTCCTCGCATCACCTCTCTATCTTTTTTTTTTCTCTTCTTATTTTCTTTCTAATTTCCTCGCATCAATTCTCTGTCTCTCTATTTCTCTTATTATTTTCTCTCTAATTTCTTCACTCTGATCTCCTAACTTCTTCTTCTGCTTTCTTTTTCATACCCTTTCTTGCTCCTTCTTTCATTTTCTTTTCAATATCACTTAGTTTCTCATTTTCTTGCAGGTCTATGCACTTCTCTCTCCATCTCTCTTTAAGATTTTCATTTTTTTTTTAAATTATTTTGCAAGCTCAATCTACACAAAGGAATTGGAGATCTTTGAACCTCTATAGTCACACTAGGATCAAGATAAGTTCTTTTAGGATTAAGATAAGTTCTTTTTTTTGCTTTTCTTTATTTTCTCTTAAACCAAACATACTTCTCTGAGCTTGTTTAGGTTCTATTTGGTTATGGATTGGCTTGGTGCTCTCTTTGTCTTTGAAGATGGACTTGAGCCTTTGTCTGGTTTTGGAATGGTTGAATGTTTGGGCTCCGGCCCATTGTTGAGCTTAGTTAAATGTTTGGGTCCAACCCATTGTTGGGCTTGGTTAAATGTTTGGGCTCTAGCCCACTATTAGGCTTTGGTTGAATATTTGGGCTCCAACTCACTGTTGGGCTTGGTTTTATTTTTAGGCCCCAACCCATTATTGGGCTTGGTTGAATATTAATGGACCAAGATCCAAATTAGATCTGGGTCTTGGGTTTATGGATCCAACAATTAGATAGGTTGGGTCAACCTGAGTTTAGCGAATCGAGTCAATGAACCTAGTTTAGCATATTGGATCCAAATAGTGGATTAGATTTGGGTTGCTTGGTTGGATTTGTGTCAAAGAGTTTGGGTCTTTGAGTTCAAAAACAAATTGAAGCAAACAATTTTTGGGGTCTTCAGAAATATGTATGATTTTTAAATCGAACATAATAGTAGAAACTAACCTTATTCTTTAGTTCCTTCTATCTTCAAGTTAGTCTTTCTTTTGATTTTGTCTACAATTTTGAATCCCCAAATATGATCTTCAGCACCTCCAAAATCTCTGAATTCAGCTCTAGTGCTCTTTCTGCAACCTCACCAATTCTTCAATCCCAACTCTCTATTCTTTGCCCTCAATTTGCTTATGTGAAATCGATTCTCTGAGTGAAAATTTCACCGTGTCTCTTTTATTGCAAAAACCTCTATTTATAAGGCCATTGCCCAAATTTGATTAACCAATCAAATTCAATTTAATCAATCGAAATTAAAGTCAATTTTATAATTAATTTGATTAATCAACTTAAATTTGTTCAATCAATCTTAAGTAGCTAATCAATTTTAAATTTTGATTTTCCTAACTGAATTTTTATTATGTGTGTGTGTAGGTGCATGCATAAAGATTTGTCCCCTTTATTTTATTTTCCTTTTTCTGTTTATTTTTTTTTTCCATTTTTTGATGTACAATTTATTTGTCTGTATCTTTTAATTTTTTTTGTATTTCTTTTTTTTTTTGCAACGATATTTTATGAGATGAAATTCTGCTTGGTTTTGTTATATTAACCTCAAAAAATTTGGGGTGTCTACAATTGCTGCTCTTTATAGGTTTGCCACTTTAGATAACAGGATAACCAACCTCTTGTCCTCTTTTAGTAAAAAATCTATAAAGACAAAATATACAAATTTTAGTCTGGGTCTTATATAACAAAACCTCTACAAAAGAAAAAAAAAATGTACGAATTTACAAAGATATATGGAATTCCAGGTCAACTAAAAAGACTTACAGAGTACGATGTAAAGTGTCCTAGTTTATGGAAAGGATTACTACCACAAGGCTGGAAACCATGCCATGAACCATGCAAGTAACTCACACAACTACTCAAATTTTTGGAAGTTAATGCCATATGCCTTTGAAACAATCAACCATTTGGATGTGACTATTCATATTTGGGAACTACTGCCACATGCCCTTGAAATAGCCAAAGCAACTTCAATGGGTTAGTGATTAGCACAACTTGAATGTGACTATTTAGAGAAATTGCGAGGGCAACTTGAAGTGTTAGTGATTAGTACAAATTGAATGTAGTATTCAGATTTAGGAACTCTAAATGTCACAAACCTCCGAGAGAGGCAGAGCAACTTGAATGGAATCACTTAGATTTGGGAACTATAAACACCGCAAACCTCATAAGATGACTAGAACAACTTGAATGAGACCAATCAAATTTGGGAGTTATAAACGTTGCAAACTTTTGAGATGGTCGACACAACTTGAATGGGACCACTCAGACTCGGGAACTATAAATGCCACAAGCCTCTGAGATGGCCAAAGCAACTTGAATGCGACTGCTCATACTTTGGGAACTATAAATACTGCAAATATATGAGATAGTTAGAATAACTTGAATGGGACGACTCAATTTTGGGAACTATACACGCCGCAAACATCTGAGATAGTCAGAACAACTTAAATGTGACTACTCGGATTTAGAAACTCTATTCGCTGCAAACCTCCAAGATAGCTAGAGTAACTTGAATGGGACCATCCAAACTCTAGGAACTATAATCGCTAGAAACATCTAAGATGACCAGAACAATTTGAATGAGACTACTCAGATTTTGGGAACTATAAACACCGCAAACATTTGCGGTAGTCAAAACAACTTAAATGTGACTACTCGGATTTGGGAACTCTAATCACTACAAACCTCCGAGATAGCCAGAACAACTTGAATGAGACTACTCATATTTTGGGAACTATAAACACTGCAAACATCTAAGATAGTTAGAACAACTTGAATGTGACTACTCGGATTTAGGAACTCTAATCACCGCAAACCTTTGAGATAGGCATAACAACTTAAATGTGACTACTCAAATTTATGAGATAGTGAAGGAAACTTGATTGGAACTACTTAAACTTGGAAACCAATGTCCCAAATATCTGAAGTAGATAGAACAATTTGGAAGGAATCAGTTGGATTTAGGAACTGATGTCCCATATCCTAAGTAAAATGCTAGCCATTCCAATTTATGGAAGACAAATGAATGGATGAGAGTTGAAAAATGAACACTATTTATAAAATTTATATAGAAAAGCCTATATGATATGAACATGATGGTGCATGATATGGGGACACATCCTGACTCTACTCAAGCCATGATTTTTTTATTTATTTTTAACAAAATGCAAGTAAATG